>NC_071553.1:6768271-7068271 GCF_026979565.1 Vidua chalybeata
TCCCCTCCTTGCAGCAGAACTGGCAGTGGCAGAGTGGCAGGGGCAAGAGGAGATGGTTTTGCTGGGAGCAGGTCCCAGTCCTGCTGGATGAGTCTGTTCACTTCCCAGAACTCCTCGCCCCATACTACCTTTGTTCATACAGAGTTTTCTTCTCTGTTAGGGCATCAATTACTGCTGTAAGTCAGCACTCATCCAGCCCAAATTGTTCTACACTGAGCAGAATCTTTAAACAAATAGAAATGAGAAGGGTTTCAAGGTTCTGGGTCTGTGCAGAGAAATCCATTTCCTTCTGACACTGCCATCTGGGCAACTCTCCTGCCTTCCTTCAGCTGCCGGCCCAGGGAATTCTTGCACTCAAATTAATTGGCATTTTGTCTCTTAGTTTTCTGTCTGCTCCCAAGATAAGCTTAATAATGCCAGAGCTGCCTGACACAGAGTTCATCCTCAAATCTTTTTGGTTTGTATCAATTTATCTCCTCTTGGTGAAGCCAGCCAGTGCTTCTGAGAGCCAGGGAGAAGCTGCCATCCTTCCTCGTGCCCCCTCAGGACCCGGCTGCCTGCTCGTGTGCCCGTCCCTCACCCACGGGCCCTGCTGCTGCTCCCTCTGCTCCTGGGGGTGCTGCCAAAGGAGCCAAAGCCCCAGACACGCAGCCCAGCTCTTCCCAAGGGCAGCAGCTCTGGGCCATCACCTTCTGTGGGGCCTTTACTTTTGGATGACAGTAAAGCAGCTTCCAAATATTCTCCAAAAATGTGAAAATGTCCACATTCCCCAGGCGTCCTTCTGACTGCTGCCTGTTATTGCAAAGAGGTTTAATTGGAAAACTCCTCTTGCTCCCTCCTGCACCCAGGGCCAGTGGTGATGTGTCTGGGGTCAAAGGCTGAATGCAGAAAGCAAAACAGGATAAACACAGCTGCCTCCCGACAGCTGCTGTGGCGCTGTGGGATGCTGATATTAAACTCGTACTCAATTCAAACCAGCTCAGCAGTGTGCAGTGTGCTTGCTGCAGCCATAACTCCTGATGTTTATGTTGTGGCAGTAAAGCAGAGGACACAGTCAGGAGCTCCAGGGCTTCAAGAGCTGGATCTGTAAGGAAGTACTCTGCCTCGTTATAAAGCAGTGGATGTTGAGTCCAAAATTCCATTTCACGTGTCCAGTGTTGCTGCTGAATAATTTTATCCTTGGAAAATTAGTTTTTCTCTTCCACCTCACATTGCCTCCCAAGTAGCATCATTTTAATGCTAATTTATGTGTTGTTCTAACAATGGAACAGTAACTGGGGATCTGTGTGAGGGGTGACAGGGTTTGACAAAGTCCATTGTGGCCTCTGCCATTAACGCTGGGGTTTGTGCTCCTGCTGGCAGCCGTGTGTTACTGGTTTAGCAGCCCTTTGCCCCGGGGCAGATGTTGATAAGAAGATTTTCTTGGAAAAGCCAGGCCCTCAGCTGAGATCCTGGGGTCTCTGATCCAAAGGGGAGGACAGAGCTTGTGCCTGGCGTGCTGCAGAGCCACGTCCAGCTCCCAAGAACAAAGTGAATTCCAGGAGAGCCCTGCTCGAGTGTCTCTGGGAAGCTCTGGGACATAGTACATGAAGAAAATCAATTGCAAGGACAAGAGAGAATGGCTGGTGGCTGCTCCATCCCTCTCAGCTCCTAATGGCACCTCGGCAGAGCAGCACTGCCAGCCTGATGGAAGGGGAGGCAGATTCTGCATCCTGAGCACAAACTCTGGAGCTCCCAGGCAGGAGATTTCTCATTGCCTAAGAAAACCAATTTGTATTTTGGGCACTGGCAAAGAATTACAGAGAGCAAGGAGGAAAGAGGGCCCACGGCTGCCATGGCAGAGACTGTTTGAACAGGCTCCTTGTGACAGTGATGATCAATCCCAATTTTTAACTTCCCAATTTCTAAACAAAGTGTTACAAAGATTTTTATTACCATTACAAGTTATTACTATACATGATTTTAAAAGGGGAAACTGAGGCATGGGAGTGGGAGTGACCCTGCAGTGATGCTTGCTCAGCTGCAAAGTCCACCTGGGGACGTGGCTCAAAGGTGGACTGGGAAGTGTGGGGTTAATGGTTGGACTCAATGATCCTTAAGGTCTTTTCCAACATAAAATATGCTGTAATCTCTTGATCTATAATCTATATGATCTATTTGATCATTATGATGGGACAAGGAATGGCTTTAAACTGAAAGAAAATATTAACGGGGTTAATCTGCTTTCTCTTATTTCTGAACTTGTTACATTTTTATAGTTTTATAGTTCTATTTATATTTTGCTTAATCAGATCTCACTTTATCTCAGCATTTTCTACCCAAAGCCAAAATGAGTGTGTTCTAGCTGCTGTTGTCCCAGGCAGTCTGGCTGCAGCAGAGAGACACCAGCAGGATAAAAGGGGCTGCTCACAACAAAATCCATTGCATGGAAAAGGAAGGAAAAATTTCAAGGCACCAAAACCCCTGTACTGATGAAACTTGTTTTTCTATTTGCTTCTCTTTTGTTTTACCAAGGGAAATTTATGAGATGTCAGAGCTTGTTAATGTTGTTGATGCTGGAGAAGCAACAAGCACCTTGGGCTGAAAGACTCCAAAAAAAAAAAAAAAAATAACCGAGCGAGGGAGGTGTTTGCCCAAGGCCAAACTCATTAGCTGCAATCACTGCTCTGCTGGGGGACAGGAGGGGATGGGACCAGCCAGTGCTGTCCTGGCGTGGGGAAATGGTTCAGCAGAGTCCTGTGGGAAGGTGCATCTCTTTTCAGAGTGGAGATGGAAAGGAGAACAAGAGGGAGAAAAAGCACATGCCAGGCTGAGAGTCTTGATGGGAGTTTTGTAAATAATTGGAGTCGCTCTCAACGTGAAAAATAAGGTTGTTAATTCTCCTTGTGTTCCAGCAGGACAACAGCAGGAGCTGCTCGTTGTGTCTGATGTTTTCCCATCTGATCTGGGCTGGAGGATGCAGCCACCTCCTGCAGATCTGTCCTGGGAGGGCAGTGAGGTGCTGGGGGTCTGTGGTACCCCCAGGCTGGCCAGTGGCTCTTCCAAGCCGTGGGACAGTGACACCCCTGTGCTCCAGACAGGGGATGTGACACCCCCAGCTCACAGGACAGGACGGTGACACCCTGGTACCCCAAAGGTCAGGGCAGTCCCTGTCCCTTTCCTCCGGGGCAGGGGGATGTTTGACACAGAGTGTGCTCCTGTAACTCCCCAGCTCACACCAGGAGGGGAACGTTTTCCTCAGAGCTGATGGGAGGTATTGATCTAAGGATAATTAAAAGCCTCACATTAAAGAAGTCCAGCCTGCATAATTAAAAGCCTTGCACTAAGGAAGTCCAGCCTGCAGCGATGAGAACGAGCCAGGCTGCTTGGAGGAAAGCTGTGGAAGTAGCACCCGTGAGACACAAGATGTCAAATTAGTCCTTGCCATTAAATTACCTGATTAATTTAGCCACTGTTTTGTGTGTGTGAGCCCCATTTCTGTGGATGCATTCATTACTCATCAAGACTGACCTGAATATTTTAAGCAAACAGGTTTTGTCCTGCGTGTTCCTGGGCTGTTGGGTTCTCCAAGCAACCCAGGTCCCTGCAGAAACCCAGAGCACGGTGCACAGGAGAAACGTTACCTCCAGGCTGGAAATGTCTGCAGGACTTGATCAACTCTCTTCTGCAGGAGTACAAGGATTGTGCCTGAATTGTGTGTAATTAACTGCACAGTGGGCTATTAATAGGCAAATGAATAAACCAGACAAAGAGGGGCTTGCAAGAGAATCAACTTTCTTCTCAGTGCCTTTCAGTTCTTCTGCTGGTGTGTTATGACAGATTGTGTTAGGCACAGCAACCTCAGGGTGATGGTCTGCAGAAGACAGATATTTTCATATATTCATTGTTACATTATGGCCACAGCCCTTGAAATGCAGAGTTATGGGTTTGGGGTATAGGCTTCATTCCAATCACTTATTTTTAAATGAAACCTGAAATACTGCAGCCAGCAAAGTCTTTTGCGTAAAGTATACAAAGTTTCTGTTCTTTTTATTTAGCTGTGATTACTCAAATCATCATTCTTTAAGTGCATATATTTGTATGTGTTTTGAGGGGGAAATGTGGATAAAGCTAATTGTTGTTCTTCTTCATTAAAGCCTATTTCCAGCTCTGGTTATTTATCAACAAAGCTTCCCTGAGTATAAATTACTGTATCTCCATGCTGCAGGTTCCTGGTGAGCCGTGTGAGGGCTGAATCAGTGCAGCCCTGGATGTGGCACCACTGGCACGTCCCCAGCCCTGGGAAGGATCTGGGGAGAGCTGCTCTACCTGTAGCAGGAACAGGAGCCTCCCGCAGCCTTTGGGGGCAGGTAAGTGGATTTATGCAGTGGTGGCTACAGGAAACCCATGGGAAAGGTGCTGTGGTGAGGGTTTTCATACATCCTGAAAGCTTTTCTCACAGTGGTACCATCACCTGCTGTGGAGACAGGCACACCTCAGCAAGACGAGGATGTGCCACCCCCCAGCCTCTGCTGTGCAGGGATCCAGCACTGACTCATATTGGAAATAGTCCCCCAAACTCATCCTCTCCTTCCAGGGAGAGTGTTGACATTTAAATTCTTTGCACCTCTGTCTTTGAACAAAAATATTTTGTACATTTCTCTGGATAAAAGAGGCTCACAGGGTTATTTTGGGAACAGTTTTACAAGCTGGTTTCAAATTCAGCACTAAAGGGCTGCGAGCCATGACTTTGCCTCAAGCCTGAATTAAATACATTTCTAGTTCACAAATACAAGACAAGTGCATGTCCTGGTGTCACTCAGAGGTGACAGTAAACACTTCCACGGCCCCTTGGAGCACGGCCCCTCCAGGGGTCAGTGATGGGCACAGTGTGTCCCATCCTCCCTTTATCACAGCGAGGGGATAAAGGCACTACTCCTGTCGTTAGCTCTGAAATTCTTCAGCAAATTGTTTACTGTGACACTTTTAATGTCCTGTCCATGAAAGTTTGGTTCCTGTCCCCTGTTTTCACTGGAGCAGCTCTCTGCTGCAGAGCTGGGGCGGTTTAGCATGGAATTGGGCTGTGGGACCTGGAGACCCTTTAGGCACTGGAAGGGACTCCAAGGTCTCCCTTCTCTTCTCCAGATGAACAGCAGGTTCTTTTCTAAGCAGCTCCATGAAGGCGTGTCCTTGCCCAGAGGTGGCCCAGGGGAGGAAATCTCGGAGTGTCCGGGCTCGGGGTGGCTTCCAAGCCTGTCCAGCCTCTCCCGAGCTGCTCATGAGCATGAGGGCACCCAAGCAGGGGAGGCACTCACATCCATCAGAGGCAATAAGTCTCCCTCATGCTGTGTTCGGGGCTGGTTTGGGGAGCTGGGGGAGTTGTGCATCCCAAGGCAGGCGCTGTGTGTGGAGGGGTGAGCCGGGCCCGGCGGAGCCAGGGGAGGCACCGCGGCACGGGGATGAGGAGCAGGGAAGCTCATGCAGCTGGAAAAAGACTGCAGAGCCAGATGTGAGGTGCAAGGTCGTTTCTAGGAATTGTCCTCGGGGAGTGAAAAGCCCTGGGAGAGCTGAGCTGTGCCCCGCGGCCGTGATCCTGCTCCGAGCCGCTCTCTGCAGCCTCCGGCACCGCTGCAGCTGCGCCAGATGTTCCTCAGAGAAAGCCATCCTGCTCCCCTCCTGCTGGAGCCTTGGGCATTGCCACGGCTCAGGGACAGATTTTCTCTCCCCCTGTCCCCTTGGAGACCTCTGCTCTGGGCTCTGCCGTTCCCTGGAACCTCCTTGGTGTCAGGGGAGCTCTCATGAGCAGGGGCACAACGCAGGTGATGCCATGGCTGGACAACAACGGGGGTGAAACACCCCAAGCAGGACACTGAAGGGATGAGGGTGTCGAGTTTTCCCAAAAATCTGTCCCGTGCACTGTCATTGAAGGGATTATTGCCAGAAATGGGAAACCATGGTCAGTTCTCTACGGGCACGGCAAGGTGGTTTGAAAGGTGGTTGGTTGGTTATTTCAAAGGCAGCCCACAGACCCTGATGAACACCAGCTGGCCAGGGCTCGTCCCTGTCCCTTGTCCTCCACGAGCTCACCAGTTTTTTCTTTGCAGGGTCAGAAATGAAGGGCTAGGCAGTGGTGCAGCCGGAGCAGCACTGGTGCTGCTGTCCCGGTGGGATGCAGGGCGGCACTGCGGGGCTGGGCCGAGCTGCCCCGGCTCGGCACGGGAATTCCTGGGAATGCGGCTCTGCAGGGGCTTGCCAAAAAGGGACCAGCAGCGGGGGGGAGCGGGGGGGATGCGGGTCCGGGCCGGGAGCCCCTGGCACGGTGAGGGCTGGCAGGGGAGGTGCTGCCCTGGTACTGCAGCGTGCGCTCTGCTCTCACTCGCCCAGCACGGCTTCTGTCGCGCTAATTACGGGATGCCATTCCCCACGAGCACTTGTCCTTGAAGGGCGTCCGTGCTGCTGCTCTGGGTCTGTTTGTTTGCTGCTGCTCTGGGTCTGTTTGCTGCTGCTCTGGGTCTGTTTGCGCGGCAGAGATGTGAGGGATGAGGATGACTCCGGGAGGAGCTGCCTCCCTGCAGCCGCGGGCACGCGGTGCCAGGGCAGCGCCTCTTCTGTCTGGGTGGCTCCATCACGCATCTGATTGTCTGTGGCAGTGCTTTGTTCTCTCGGGTCACCAAAGTCAGCCACACAAATCTGATTTTTCGGGCTTTCCGCTTTGTTTAGAAACTCCTTGACTAAATGCTTCCCATCAGGAGCTCCCTCAAACCCATCACTGAAAGATTTATTATTTACAGTGCTTGGCTGGGGTGCAGCAGCCTGGCAGGGTCCTGTCACTCATGGCAAAACCTTCCACTAGCCCAGGGCCACCTTCCACTGTCCCAGGCTGCTCCAAGCCCTGTCCAGCCTTGGGCACTGCCAGGGGTCCAGGGGCAGCCACAGCTGCTCTGTGCCAGGGCCTGCCCACCCTCCCAGGGAAGATATCTAACACTCGTCTTCTTTTGTTCCCCAAACCTCTCCCAGCAGAAATGTCAAGCTTCCCCAGCAGACACTTGCTCCTACAGCAGCTGTACGTTCTGTACCCCTCTGCGTGGCCAGCCGACTATTGTAGCTTGAAATCAAAATTAATTAAACCTTGTTTACCATTTGGAATTAGCGCGCTAATGAATATCATACCTCTGAGGCATCCATCTTGGTCAAATACATTGTGCCTCACAGCTGTTGTTTTCATCTAGCTTAGGTTTGCTCCAGGTTTTATGAAGATGTCTACAAAGTAATAAACCCTGCACTTATTTGACTCAAAAAAAAATTATAAAATTTTTATTAGCTTCCAAGGAATTAGGTTTTCTAGTTTTTGCCTGGCAATAAAAGTTGATTTGTTCTCTATCTGCCTGATCGAGTACTTGGGTGCTGGCTATTACTTAAATCTAATGACTTTTTAAAAGACATTAGGGTTGTCTCCTGTGACCAAACACACTGGGTTTGTGGAATTACACACTGATTACTCTGTTATAAATGTGGTCACACCTCTGCTATTAAATTTTACCTGCATAAACAATTCCAATATGTGGAAATGCTGCTATACAGTTATTTATACCCACTTTATTAAGGTTATTTTTTCAGCAATTGTGGTGCTTTTAAATCTGCCATGGCTTATTTAGTACCAAGTGACAGAAAATCCAGCATGTCATGGGGAAGCATCACTTTCAGCCCTGTCTCTCTGGCCACCTGGATTTATTTACTGCTGCGGGTGATGACAGAGAGCAAACAGACAGGAGATAGCAGTCTGTCCTCCCAGATATCTTTCACAGCTTCTCCCAGTGCAGGTTTTGCTGCCCAGCCTGAGCTCCTGCCAGGGGCAAGGCAGCCGCCTCCCTGCCACATGGGAGCTCGTCTTGTTTCTGCTCTGCAGTGAAATGCTGACGCCAAGTGCATCTCAGGACTCTGTGGGGATGTGTCTGTGCTCCTGGGACAGCCCTGGCAGGAGCAGCCCTGTTACAGCAATTTCCAGCCCCGATGGGGCTCCAAGAGAGCTGGGGAGGGACTTGTGAGGGCTTGCAGTGACAGGACCAGGGGGAGAGGCTTAAACTGAAAGAGAGTAGGTTTGGGTCAGATATTAGGAAGAAATTCTTCCCTGTGAGAGCACTGAGGGCCTCGCAGAGGGTGCCCAGTGAAACTGGGGCTGTCCCTGGATCCCTGGTAGTGTCCAAGTCCAGGTTGGACTTGGGTTTGGAGCAACCTGGGAGAGTGGAAGGTATCCCTGCCATGGCAGGGGGTTGGAATGAGGTGGGATTTAAGGTCCTTTCCAACAAAAACCATTCCAACCTTCTGTGATGCCAGGAGCTGGGGCAATGCCTTGGCACAGGGCTGCATGGACACTGCTCTCTCCCTTGGGAGTCCGTCAGAGCCTGGGGAGCTGTGATCCACCCCTGGGGAGAGCCAAGGACCTGCAGGGGGACAGACCTCACCACACCAGACACCCGTTCTGCCAAAGCAGCCTCCACCCTGGAGGGGAAGGTGGGAAGCCACTGGGTGGAAAATCACAAGCTGTAATCCTGACAAAGCACCTGGCTCAGAGTAATGTGGATTACAGTGGGCTCCCCTCATTGACATATTGCCTGTCAGAGCAGGGATATTTATATCTTAAATGAGCACCCACTTCAAGCAGGTTCTGATGAGTAATACAGCTGTCAGCCCTGCAGAGGGGCTGTGTCTGCTACAGAGATCAGCTCTCCAGTAAGTGGTCCCTCACCAGATAAAAGCCAGACCGAGGGCTGGTGGCAGCCTCCTTGTTGCTTAGCACTTGTTGCCACGCTACGGAGAGCCAGGAGCCGCAGGCCGCCGGCCATCGTCCCGCTGGGCTGTGGTGCATGGCACTGCAGCAGAAAAACGCCTGCACTGGGAGCAGATGAGCTGGTTTCAGTATGCAGAGGAAGCTGAAGTGAGAAGTGCACACAAAAATTCCGTTCTGGTGCTTTCCAGACCTGGCGGGGAGGAGAGAGAGGAGCGAGCGGTGTCGGGGACGTGCATAACCGTGGATGTGACCTTGCTACTGATGGTCTTTGCCTTTGAGGTCCCCAATAAATCAGACACTTATCTCTGCTTATTGCTTATTTATGACTCCATCTGAGCTGCAGGGTGGGGGCCGAGCCCAGTCCCAGCGCGGAGCTCACCCGAGTGAGCATCGCGGGGAAGAGCGAGAGCAGTACACGGTGACAGAAAGGCCCTGCTGGGGACCTGCGGCTCCGCAGCAAATGTTACCCAGCCATCTGCTCAAACCAGCTGAACTCCTGTCCTTTTGTGCCCCGGAGCAGACTGCACGCCCTCGCAGCAGTCGGCGCTCAGAGCCCTGCGAGCTGGGGGCGGGCTCGCTCCCGAGGGCTCTTTGTGCCCTGTGCCCCCAGGCCCCCGAGGCATCCTCGGCATGGCTGGGCTGGATCCGCAGCCGCTGGTGCTGCATCCTCTGGGTTCGGGCAGAGGGATGAGGTGCTGCGGCCTGAGGATGCTCATGGGGTCTGGGTGTTTCTGCAGCTCCGCCACCGGGAGAGGCAGCTCTGCAGGAACTGGCCTGGTGCTTCCAAAGCACCTGTGGGAAGGGCAGCACAGGTGAACGGAGCAGTGACCGTGTCTGTGGTGCACAGGTGCACAGAGCAGTGACCGTGTCTGTGGTGCAGCACAGGTGAACAGAGCAGTGACCGTGTCTGTGGTGCAGCACAGGTGAACGGAGCAGTGACCGTGTCTGTGGTGCAGCACAGGTGCACAGAGCAGTGACCGTGTCTGTGGTGCACAGGTGCACAGAGCAGTGATGGTGTCTGTGGTGCAGCACAGGTGCACAGAGCAGTGACCGTGTCTGTGGTGCAGCACAGGTGAAGGGAGCAGTGACCGTGTCTGTGGTGCACAGGTGAACAGAGCAGTGACCGTGTCTGTGGTGCACAGGTGAACAGAGCAGTGACCGTGTCTGTGGTGCACAGGTGAACAGAGCAGTGACCACATCTGTGTCTCACCTGGGCTGGCAGGACTGCTCTGTGCCTGGAAGTGCTCGTGGTGCTGCTGACCTCCCTGGGCAGCTCTGGCTCAGGTCACTGCTTTGGGCCGGCGGCACTGGCCCTGCTCTCAGTGTTTGCTCTGAGCTTGACTTACCAAAAGTTCTCAAGAGCCCATTTCCGACAGGAATTCCCCCCAGCCCGTGCTCTGGGGCTGTTTGGGGTTTTACTGCAGAACTCCAGAAAGGTCTGGGTTGGAGGGGACCTTAAAGCTCATCCCATCCTGCCCCTGCCCCTGTCCCTGGCAGGGACACCTCCCGCTGCCCTGGGGTGCTCAGACTCCTCCAGGTGAGTGATTTATCCCACGGCCTGTGGGAAAACCGTAGGAAAACAAACTTTCATTTAAACACTAAAGCTTCACTTTTATGATCATTATGATTTTCAACTCCCTTACCTGTTCCTGCATTCATTTCCATCCAGGATAATGAGGGTCACATTTGCAGAGAGTGATTTAATTACAGGAAGTTTTGCAACGCAAGGAGTCTTTTTTTCTTTAATCCAGAGTGTTAGCAATTCCCCACATACTTATGTTCATTTTAAGAATCAATAAAGCTCAAACATGTCTAATTACCCTAAAATATTTTGCAAAATCAGAAGTCAGATTAGATTTTGCTTAAGCATCAAATGGAAATTTTAATGTCCACCAGAATCGATATGTTACCCCCCGGTCCTGAGATTTTCACTTACATGCTTGATCATACATTATAATGAAGGTTTGTAATAACATTAAAACCTTCCTGAATGCATTTTCTGTATAATTTACTTTTTTCCCACTTTCTATTGCACAAAGGTCTAAACATCATTTCTCAGAAAAATAATGCACAGCTGCTTTTCTTGTCCTGTTCCCTGAATTTACTTGCTGATGAACATCAGCCTGAAATATTTCGATGATTTAATTAAGGCCTTACTAAAAATACTCCAACTGCATTGTAATTCTTCCAGAAAGGGGGAGAGCTGTGTGGCTGCCCTTTCTGTTTCGCACAGGGAGTGAGGCTGGGCAGGAGTTACCTCCTCTGGCCTTGACAATCCTGCCAGCTGACAGCATTTTCCAGCCAGCTCCGTGGTTCTCCACCCCACTTTGCCCTGGCTGGAGTCCCGGGGGCACGGGGGGCTCTGCCCAGCTGCCTCCCAGCGCTGACCTGCTCCAGACCATCAGTGCAGATTCTCTCCTTCCCCACTGCCCCGTGCCCCGGGATGAGCCGTGTCTGGCTGCCAGGCTCTGCTCAGGCTCACAGTCCCAGTGCTCCTCCTTTCCCAAGGAGAGTCCCAGCCCCTCTCCAGTCCCTCCTGGTCACCTCCAGAGGGGACACGGAGACTTTCCGGGCTGAGCTGCAGTGCCAGGGGCTTGGCAGACAAGAGCCTCGCTGGCGTTTGCCAGCACTAGCGTTAATTACCCTGATTGCCCCGATGGGCACCTGGGCATTCCTCACTTTGCCTCTATTTCCGCACACGGATGAAGCAAGGAATTAAATCCCCGAAGGTCAGACTCTGGGCAAGGGGCTGGGGGCAGGCAGGGGCTCCCTGGGAAGCACCAGGACCTTCTGTCTGCCCTGCCAGCTCCAGCTGGAGCAAGGCCGTGCCCTGCCATGTGCCAAAGCTGCAATGAGGACCAAAAACCCAGGGAAAGATGAAAACAGATTGGCTGGAATGCAAAGATCCAGCCCGTGGGGACTCAGAAGCTTGACCAGAGCAGTTCCTTCCCTCCTGGGAGGCTTCCCAAGATGGGGACCCCACCCCACACAGCAGCAGCTCAGGAACATCTCACACTGCTCTGAGCACTTAGGGAGATCCAGGCACTAATCAAGGTGTAAGTTTGGTTAAGTTTCTTTAAGCTTCCTTTTAGATGGTGCTACTTGGAATTACAGTGGAGCAAACAAAATCAAGTTAGTCCACCTTAATTTTAAACAAAAGTGTTTACAAAGGTATTTAATGGAATTTGACTAATCCATTTAAAAGTTAATTCCGGTTATTTTCCCGATTTCACTGGGTACACAGGCCCTCACTAACTTCAGCAGACTTTGGCAATGCACCGAGCTCCGCACTGAAATCAGCCCAGCCCGGCTGGAGGGGCCTTGGAGCACTCTGGGCTCATGGAAGGTGCCCCTGACCATGGCATTATGAGGCAAGCTTTAAGGTCCCTACCATCCCAACCATTCCGTGATTCTAAGTCCTGTCCCCCTCCCCAGGACCTGGGTGCTCCCTCCCTCCTGCCATGGCAGGCACTCAGCCCAGAGCAGTGGAAGTGGTGGCTCTGCCTCTGCTGTCCCCAGGACAACCAGGGGGATAAGGGACACGGCCGCTGTCAGCTCAGCACCCCAGCTGCTTTAAATAAATCCTGACTGAAATGCAGAATTGCAATTTTCCCCTTCTGTTTTAAAAAAGGGGTAGGATCAAGTGGCTGCAGAGCCTAGTCTGCCAAGCATGCAGCAGCAAGCTATTATTCCTCCCAATTAAAAACCATATTAACATTTGTAGAGCACTGTCATCGTGCCTGTAACAATCCCTGCTGGCTCTGCTTTACGTATGGATGGGAACTCAACAGTCCTTTGCAGACAGATGGAAAATGACTTTTCTGTCTCATCTGCTGTGTTCAGAGAAGTGGGAGCATTAAAAGCTTTAAGCCCCTTCTTAGAAACCCACGTTAGTGAAGCCTGTCCCTGTCACCAGTGGGACCAGTGGCATCACTGGCATCACCAGTGGCTTGGCCAGAGTCCCTCCTGGCCATGTGTGCAGAAAGGAATGACACTTCAGGTGCCTGAAGTGTCACAGGTCTGTGCCCCCCAGGGGAGGACCAGAGCTGTGCTGTGCCCAGAGGAGCATCCCGGTGCTTCCCACGCCCGCTCCCACTGGCAGAGCCCCGGAGGAGGAGGGGGAATTGCAGAGAGGCTTTCCTGCTGTCAGCTCCCATCTCCCACCTCGGCTGCAAGGCTCTGGCTCTGCCTGCTCTGCTCCTTCGGGCCCATCCATCACTGCCACTCGCTCTGGAGTTTCCCAGACATCACTGAGAACAAACCCACTACGTGTTTTGTCCAAACAGTGCAAATGAGCCCAGCCAATTCCACTCATCACAGCCTTGCACTTCAAGGTGCTCTATTAATATTATTGACTCTGTGGGTGTGAATCAAACTTGTCCAGTCACTGCTGCTGCTGGGGTGGGGAGGCTGACTCACCTCTCCTGAACTGCTTCTCTCCCTGTTTAGTGCAGCCCAGTCATCACCAGATGAGTTGGAACTGCCTATTCCAGCCTAGTGCACAAACCCATGAACTTTCAGGGCTAAAGCTGCAGTGACAGGGGTTTCTTCCTCACCCTCAGTGTTGCTGCCAGTCAAACTGTGAGCAGCCATGTCAAGAGAGCCTTTGCCTTGCTGTCCTTGGATTTTCCAAGCCCTCACAGCTTAAGAGATAACTCAGTGCTGGTCTGATTTTCTGTAAAGTGCAAGTGACCCTCATTTCCACATCCCTCCTTCCCCTTAATTGCTTCATTCTCTTCCAACCCCTCAGCCTGTTAAACCCAATGGTTTTGCTCGGCACATCACAAGCTGATCCTGCTCTTGAGAAGATTCAGTTGAATTCTTTTTGCTGCTTTTGTATTGCAGATTTATGCAAAATTTATAAACAAAAAAGTCCCAAGTAGAAATCTCATTTTTTAATTCTAAAAGTATTCAGAACGAGACTTGTGGAACATCAGGAATAACGATTCAATGATTCAATCCAGATAGATTTCAACAGCAAGGAGAAAAAAAAGAACTTCTTGAGAATGGCAGATAGAGAAATGACTACATTACATATAAAAAAAGAGTGTGTTAAACTTCCTAACTTATTAGACTTCCTGCCACAGATCTATTAAATGGGTTGCAAAGAGGCAGGGAGTCCAAACCAAAACCCTCCTCTCAAATGAAGCCACCAGGAACGTGGCTGTCCCCATGTCCCCACGTGCTGGTGGCAGGGCTGGGGGAGCCAGGGGGAGGTGACCCAGCAGCTCACCTGAGAGCACACAGGTGAGCCCAGGAGAGGCTGTTCCGTGGAAGAGAAACGAGTTCAGGTTTCACCTCCTTGTTCCAGGCTGTGCTTCAGCAAAGGACACCTTAGGAAGTGTCCAGGGCCAGGCTGGGCAGGGCTGGGAGCAGCCTGGGGAGTGGAAGGTGTCCCTGCCAGGGCAGGGGGTGGAAATGGATGGGCTTTGAGGTCCCTTCAGACCAAACCGCTCTGGGGTTCTCTGATCTTCACCAGGGCCCTGAGCAGAGCCATGAACAGATCCCACTTGGTAAAGAAAAGAAGCTTTGGGGATTGCAGGACTTTTTCCTTTATGGCAAATTTATACTTGGGGCAGTACTTTACACTTCTGGAGATTCAGCCAGGTCCCTAATGGAGTTTTCAGAGGTTCCAGGCTGCATTGATTTCATGCCCATCTCCACCTTTCAGGGCTTTAGCACATTTTGGAATCTGGCCTGAGAATCTCTACTGCAGCTTATTTTGGCAGAGCTTTCACTTGAGATGTGGGGCCAAATCCTCAGCTAAGATAAATCACTGACACGAGTGGCACTATGCTGATTTGCACCAGTCACAGAGTTTAAATTAAAATTTAATTGAAAACTTAAGCTGTCATTAATTTTCAATGAATGGCTTTTGCAAGAACGCAGCCAGATCTCCACCAGTTCAGTCTGCTGCCTGAGTGTCTCCAACAAAGGAACAAAGAAATGCTGATTACCACAGCCATGCCTGGTGTATTTTGATCCTCTGCCTTTACCTTTCCCTTCAGCACAGCCTGTGTGATCCTTTGTATCAGGAGATCAGTTATTTCCATGCAAATCTCCTTAGTTATCGTCACCCTCTCCTACAGAGTAATTGACTTTCTGGGGCCTGGGCTGTATCGTGGCTTCCCCAGCTGGGGCTTCTATTATGTTTCATCTTCCATTAAGTGTTGCCCTAGAAATGCAAGCAAAAAGCAGGAATTGACAAGATAAGGTCTGTGTACGTGTGTGCGTTCATCTGCAGGGCCACACACACAAATAGTGATGGATGCACCAGGATATTGGTTTAAACAGGATAATAAATTAATTTTGACTTAAGCATAAAGATTATAGAATATCCTGAGCTGAAAGAGACCCAGAAGGATGATCCAGTCTAGCTCCTGGCCCTGCTCAGGACACCTGAAGAACCCACCCTGTGCCTGAGAGTGTTGTCCAAAGCCTCCAGGAGCTCTGGCAGCCTTGGGCCGTGCCCGTCCCCTGGCTCCTCCTGCAGCCAAGCCATCTGCAGCAGAGACAGCAGGGAGGAGAGGATGACTGATGTGTCAAGTGATCTAATTTCCCGATCGGTTAATCCCAAATTAAAATCCTTGTGGTAAGATTTAGGGCTGTGGTAGTGTGGAGCCACAGTCTGCAGCAGAGCCCAGCTCATAATGAAGTGACTGCCATTAGAGGGGACGGTGCCCCTCGTTAGGCAGCACCTCTGCTCCTCAAATGAAGAAAAATCCTTTAGACAGATGTAATGGGGCATGGAGAGACACAGCCATGGCACCAAAGCTGAGGTGACTTCAGAGAGATGTGGTTCAGGGCACAGGAATTGTGCTGATGAGGCTTTAAAATAACACAGGAAGAGAATTGTGCTGGGATTTTCATGGATGGGAAGTATTTTTTGCCCTGTAAGTCTGTGCAGTACTAACTTCATGTTAGTATAAGCTTTGGAGAAAGATGTTGAGAGGCAGAGGTCATGGGATAGGGCTCAGAGACAGGAACTGTGGGGATGATTGGAGAAGAAGGGGAAGCTGGCAGCTGCCTTTGATGGGATGCTGAGGGCAGAGGAGGGGTTTTCATCGATGCTGCTGGGTGGGAGAGAGAGGGATGGATAGAGGGGAGGAAGCAGCCAGGAAGTCTCCAGCCCTTCAAGGGATATATGGAGATGAGGCTCTCCTATTTCATGTGCCAAATCACTTAATTTTCATAATTCAGAATCCATTGGCTTATCTGGAATTGCTTCCCAACAGCTGGACTCACAAACAGCAGCTTTGGTCTCTGTCTGGCAGTTTTGTCAGACGTTTTCTTGGCCCAGGGAGGCAGATTTTGAAGATGCTCTGGAACAGTGCAGTGGTGGGAGCCAGGACAGAGGGGCTCTGGTTTGCACAGAGGCTCAGTGTCCCCCAAGAGCCCAGCCTGAACCTGCTCCAGGGGAGTTTTCCACTGAGCTGTGCATGGAAATGGACCCTCGGTGTCAGCAGCTCACCCCTGAGGGTTCTGACAGTGGGTGAGATGGGGGCTTTTCTAGCGGGGTTGTTTTCAATTCCATCCCTGACTCTGTAAATCCGTCAGGTGAACAAACTCCTAAGTGCAGGGCAGTATTAATTCTGCAGCTTGGCTGTGAACTTCAGCTCCCTGTCTGTGCCTTGTGCTGGGAAATGCCAGAGGGAGGGGAACCTTTCACAAGCCCTTGTCTCAAAGCACGGCTCTGCTCCCCTTTCAAGAGAGCAAATGGCAACATGATGAGGGCAGGGGAAAGAGCAAACCTCTTGTGCAGAGCTGCGTGCTGCTGTGCTGATCTCCAGCAGGAATGGCTTGTCTAACTGTATTCTGAACTAAACCTTGCCCTTCCTCCCACAGACATCTCCATCTCTCTTTGTTTTCATTCCTTCATTACTGTTCCCACATTCCTTTGTCCTCATTTCCTCTCAAGCTCATCCCTGGGCAAGCGCCCCTGTCCCCACTGTACATCAGAATTGTTTGAGCTGTTCTACTCTCCAGCGTATCACAGACAGTTCCTAAAGGCTTGTGTGTGGTTTTGACTGTTTCTAGTGTAGAGAAACCATCATCACCAGTCGATGGCTGTCAGGATTCAGGGCTAGGGGCTGGAGCCTTTCAAAGTAGTTTTATTGCAAACAAGGTCTGTAGTAAGTTCAAACTCACTCTGGCTGGCTCTATACCTGTGGGAAATGTGGAAAGACTGAAAATCAGCCCAGCCTGTAGAGTTCTTTGTTCCCTCAGTGATGTTGGAGGGGCTGAGCCACCAGGGCCCGTGTCACCCTGCTTCGCACCAAACCCACGCTAATCAAACATGACCACAGCCTCAGACAGTGTTGTGTCACAACTGCTTAGAACACGTTTCCCTGGTGTTCATTTTCATGTGCTGACAAGATCAGGCCCTCGGACTGACAGCAGCAGTTGGGAGGCAGGAGGTGATGTGGCTGAGCAGCTCCTTCCAGGCAGTGCTGCCCTGGCTGCAGCACCAGCCCAGAGCCTCCACCACGTCCCTGGCACACGAAGCCTCTGTCCCTCCCTGCAATGACTGCTCCTGTCTCCCTGCTCACGCTGTTCTTCCCACACAATCCATTTTCCACTGGTGCCCAGTCCAGGATCTTCATCAGAGGCAAACTCTGAGCTGCAGTATGTACCTGAGAGAGGCAATATTGCTGTCTCTCCCTCAGATCGGCCTAACAGGACTGAACTCTGTGCCTTAACTGTCACTCCCTTCCCTGTGGTGCTTGAGAAATTCCAGTGGAATGTTTGGAGGTGGAATGATGGACATGGGAAGCTGCTTTGGATGCAGGCACAGATTAGGACCTAGTAAATGAATGCCCATTTCTAAAACAAAGCAACAACAACAGAGGGAAGATAGGAGATGAGGAAGCATCTGGGTGCTGCACTGGTGCTTGGCACAGTGGGAAGTTTGGTCTGGAGCATTTTCTGGGTGCACAGGGTCACTTCACCCTGTAAGAGCTTCAGGGCAAGGATAGGCCCCAAGAAATGCCATTGCACAGAGGGAAAGAGGGAGCCTGAGCTAACAAACTGCACCGAGGGAAATGGGAATACGGGGCAGAGGCAGGAGCAGGCAGCAGCACTCCAGAGCCTGTGCAGCTTCCCCAGGCACCACTGCCCTCCCTCCCCCTCTGCAGCACTCAGTGCTGATAAACCCTCTGTGCCATGGCATTCAGCTTCCTTCTCCTTCCTTAAACCCATGGAGGCGTTTCAGCTGGATTTCTAGTGATTTGACTGTCAGTTCTAATAAACAGCTTAAACAAACAGCACGTGCCAACCGCTCTTGCAGCCTCTCACTTGCTCAAACAGTTGGCAGATTTGAATATTGGGCGATGGATTTAAGGGAAGCACTTGTGCTCATGTACCAGGCTGCTGCAACAGCTCGGCTGGAGCAGCGTGGAGGGGGAATCCAAGCCCTGGCTGGTGCTCTCAGATGCTCTCCCCTTTTCCCCAAATCCAGTGGATTTCAGGTTAAAGCACATTCTGGTTATCCCTGCAGCTTGTTGGGAGCAGCAGTGCTGGGGATGGATTGTGGTGTGAAGTCAAGGGCATTGATTTCTCGCTTGAAATCAGTGTTAACTTTGAAAACACTTTCTTAATTTGGCAATTTCAGGCAGAAATTGATTGAACAGTTGGGAGAAACAAAGAAAAACAGCAAATGAAATAGACAGGGATTTGGGTGGACCATTTATCCTTCCCTCCAGCTCCAAGAGGTGGTTGGTGTTCTCAGGTAAGCCCTCGCAGGCACATCCAGCTGACTCCTGGAAGCCTGCACTGGCAGAGGTTTCCACACCATCATCTGTGGGTATAAAGGAACAGGAGCTGCTGGAGGTGACCCCGAGGGTCCCGTGGGTGAGAGCACCCACCACCCACGTGTAAGGGTGCTGCTGCCAATGCTCATCAACAGGGAGATCATTATTCCCCTCTCCTCAGCCACCGAATTCCTGCACAAACAATATGAATATATTTCAATTGCTTTAGAACCATTTGAGATTATCATTTTTCTTGCCTGTCTGTAAAGTTGTCCTGGTTTGAGGAAATTCCCTGGCTGGCCCCAGTTTCCTAGCTGGCAGAGGATGGGCAAGGGCAATGATCATTGCTTGGCCAAAAATCCTTCCAAAGTGGAGGAAAAAAGGACAAAAACAGGGGAGGATGGAAGTTGAAGAAGAAGCTGTTGTTCTCTGTATGTTTGTGAGAGGAAAAGAGGAGAGAACTGATTTTTTCAGCAGGTAGGGATAGGAGACAAAAAAATTCAAATTGATCAAAAAATTAAATATTCATAGGACATTATTCATCAAGATTCATCTTGCCAAGTGGGTGAAATGAGGCAAGGGAAGAAATTAGCTTGCTTGAGAGTGTCAATGTGATTATGTGATTAAATTGCAATTTATAATTTCTCCTTCAAAAGTGTTACTCCTTGATTTGTATTTCTGCCCCCTCTCTATTTTCCCAAGTCTCCCTTTATGTGTGTGTGACCAGTGAACAGCCTGGGCTGGTCTGAAAGCAGAGCCTCAGACACCTTCTGCCCACACCTGTGCAGGGCCAGCACATCCCTGTCCCAGCACATCCCCTGCCAGCGTTTCCCACTGCTTATTTTCCTAGAGGCTACTTGCACTTCTCATGACCATCCTCCCCCCATCCCCACAGATCCACAGCTTTATTTACTCATTCCTCTCTGCTCCTCTCAGACTCTCAAACTGCTGTACTGTATGATCCATCTTCCTGCTGGATCTGTGAGGAGATTTGGTGCAGAAAACCGTGTTTTGGTGCTTGTTTCTGTAATCCCCCAGTGCTGGGGAGGCTGCATCTTCCACTCACTCAACCTTTGCTCCAGCACACCTCAGGTGTGCTCAGTACAGGCAGCAAAAGCAGGAAATAAACTTGTTCCAATATTTTACTCTCATTTAAGAACTCAGCCTCTCACTGTTGTTGCAGTACCTACCCTAGAAAGGGGAGCTGTTTCTGTTTTGCTGCCCAATAAGGATTTACTGGCATATGCTGGCTGTTTGAAAAAACAACCACTATTAATTCCTGGCTTGTTTATGAACAGCACAAGGCTTGCACAGGTTAATTAGTTGAAGTAGGCTTTTCTTCAAGTGAATGAGCAGGCGCAGGGTTTATGGCTCTGTCACCCAGTTTATTTGTTCACTTTCTGTTTTATTTGGAAATACACTTACACAACGATAAATAAAAGCAGCCATGACAAGGCTTATGTCTGCAGCAAACATTTAAGCCCTGCCTGGTGGTAATCCACAGAACACTTGGAGTTCTCAGCCTGCAGGAGCCAGGCTCGTCTCTGAAGTGGTGGCAGAGATGTCTGGGGGGACGGGGACAGTGCCCAAATGCAGCCAAGAGGGGTGGGGGACAGGAAAACTGCTGGGGAAAATGACAATGTCAGGTGGGCTGCAGAAGCACAGAAGAGGGTTGGAAGGGACCTCTGGACATCATCCAGTCCAACACCCTGCCCAGGCAGGGTCACCTGGAGCAGGGGACACAGGAACGCATCCAGGTGGGTTTGGGATGTCTCCAGAGAGGGACACTCCAGGCTCTCCCTGGGCAGCTGTTCCAGGCTTTGCCACCCTCATGGACAGAAGTTCTCCCAGGGTGAGGCTGGGCCCAGTGACCAGAGGGCCAGAGAGGCAGCTGTTGGATGGGCAGCTGTTGAAAGCCAACAAGTAAATCTCATAAAGCACAGGTTTGGGCTGACAGAACATTGGGATGGCACTGAACTCCAGGAAAACTCAGCCTGATTAAACTGCTTTAAATCCGTTTACTTGGTTGTTTCTGCTTCACTTGCAAGACATCATTATAATTACTTGGCATTGGCAAGCCATTACTCAGTTCTGGGCTGGGTGGCAGAAGACATGATTGTCTCACAAACCTGATGAGCCGTATTGATCAGTGGGGATAAGGACCGGGCTATGAACAGCCCAGATTCTTTATTTGTCTCGTTGTTAGGGGTGTGTTTGCAGCCCAGACTTGACAGTGAGTTATGGGCATGCTGAGTGTTTTTATGTTACTTCCCACACAACACAGCTCACCATTTGCATCCTCTCCCCTTGTGACCAAAATCAGCAACAGATGGAAAGTGAACTTGGACCTGCTTTGAATCTCCCCCCACTGAAGAAGGTGCTGATGGGAAGCACAGCCCAGGGTGTCCGTGAGCTGATGGCAGTGGCAGTTTGGGAGCTGTGGCACAGTGTGGCCACTTTGGAATGCCAATGAGCAACCTTTGATGTTGTGTTGATTAATTATTTGTGTAATGGGAGCCCTTGCTGCCCCAGATAGGAACTGGGACACTGGGGGGTGTGAGGGGTCCCTGCCCAGAGGACCCCACAGTCCCCAGTGGAGGTGGGAGCCTCGGGGTTACATGTACTGGAGCAGCCCCAGTACACTGTTCTTCATTGAATCCCAGTGTTTGATGGTGCTGAGGGGAACAGCACCCGTTTGGACACTCAAGGGATGCAGACAAGATCCTCACCTGCTCCCCAGGGTCATGCTCAGAAATGCTACTTGCACAAAACAGTAGAAATGAGGCAGTAGAAAATTAAATATGCTTATTAGAGCTAAAAATAGCAGCTCTGTTCTTTGGTGATGCATGAAAAAAAGCCCCTTGTACCAGAAAAACACTTTGGGCCTCTGCCAGGCAACAGATGCGAGGAACCTCTCGCAGCCTCGCTGGTGGAGCTGGTGCTGCTGCCTCCAAACCTGGGGCCTCCTATTTTTAGCAGCAGATCAATGCAGGCTTTTCTGCCCACCAAGGAAAAGGCAGGCTGGGCTGTCCAGCCAGCATGGCAGGTGTGAGGAAGCCTGTGTTAAATATGAATTCCTGTCAGACAAAGACTCGTTCATCTCCATCACTCAGACGCTGCGGATGGAGGATGCCCGCGGGCTCGGGAGGGTGGCAGTGACAAGGGTG
This sequence comes from Vidua chalybeata, assembly GCF_026979565.1. NCBI lineage: Eukaryota > Metazoa > Chordata > Aves > Passeriformes > Viduidae > Vidua > Vidua chalybeata. The sequence goes on from NC_071553.1 coordinate 6,789,955, forward strand.
GGTCCCTCACTGGCCTGGCAGCAGGAAGGCACTGCCAGCCTGGGAGAATTCCCTCTCCTTGAGCAAGCCATGAGGCAGATGTTCCCTTGAGTCATGCTGATGATAGGTCCATGGATCCATCTGTGGGCAGAGGGGCGAATGTTGGATATGAATCTGCTGTCTGAGAGCTCATTTTGCAAACTGATGTTAATTAACACTGGCAATGCCCTTGCTTTTGCACTGCCAGCACTGCCATCCTGGTACTTGGTGTGGGGAAACTGTGGCAGGCAGGGATGACACATCTCTTCCATGCCCTCCAAAGAGCCACAGAGCCCATGATATCCTAGTTCCCACTCCAGTAATTTAGTGTGCATTGCTCCTAGAGACCAGGCTTATTCAGACTGGCTACAAAGCTGCTCCTTTCCTTCGGATGCAGCTGTGAGCCCAGCCCTGTCCGAGCGAGAGGGAGCTGCAGCAGCGGCAGCAGCAGCTCCGTTCCCCGGGCAGAAGGTGCAATGCTGCACCCCTGTGGGAGCCTTGGACATCAAACCCGGCTGCTCTGCGCGGACACACAGGAGCTTTCTGTGATCTACATCAGACCTATTTAAGTGGCCCAGGCACTAGAAGAGGGGCAGAAAAGGGAGTCCTGGATATGCAACTTCTTTCTCAGAGCCCTGAAAGTGATGCCCATTCCCTGAGGGATGGAGACAGCTGAGTTTCTGCAGCTTGCAGAGATCCTGGAATTGTATTTTGGAGATAACAAGCTGTTAACATTGTCACTTCTTGCGGGCAGGTTAATCCTCTAAACTTGAAATACATTTCATCTGGAAGTAGGTATATTTGATCATACAAGGAGTGGAAAAATTAAACAGGAGCCCCATGAAAATAAGAAATTATGTAAATCACCTTATACATGAGACTGATCATGTTTATGGTTGCTGTTTCAACTCTCATTGCCTGAATGCAAATTCTAAAGTAATCTGCTAAATGTGAGCAAGCCTGACATGCCTCACAGCATCAGGCCAGTTCCCCTCTGTGCCGTGGGGCTGAAGTGTCTCTCCCCACATGGGCACTTGGGTCCTGGCAGGAGATTTTGAGGTTTATTGAGCACCCCCACATCCCCAACAGCCTTTCCTCTTGCTGAGTACATTGTATTTTGGAGACCCAAAGTCAAGCCTGGAAAATACCTTCGCTCGTGCCACGGTGTGGGGCTGCTGGGGCCAGTGCACAGCTCCATCCTGTGCCAGCTGGGCTGGGGGGACAGAGGGTCTGGGCCTCCCCTGTGCCCCCACCCCGCTGCCCACCGGTCACACCCAAGCCTCCTTACGCTGAGACAGCACTTCACCAGAGGAAACATAACTCGTAAATGTGGCTGGAGTATCATGACTGTGAGCAGTACAGAGCAGAAATCGTGTTTATAAGCTGCCTCCAGGACTCTGCACCACAGTTTAATCGGGTATGAAATCACAGTAATCTCAGAGCCACCTTCCAGAAGTTATTTGTAAATGAAGTCCTAATGCAGACAGGGCTCTTATTATTCCTCCTGACTTGCCTCATTGCCCATGGCCTTTAAAATGTTGCTTTCACATCTTCTTCCTTCTTATCTTCCATTCCCCCTCTGCCAGCTCAGAAACAATCTAAGCAGGACCCATGCTCTGGGTGACTCCTGCTCCTCTCTCAGCACTGGCTGATATCTGTCATGTTTCCTGGAAAAACAGGACTCGCTCTGAGACTTTTGGGGTAACAGATGTTCCAGGGGAAGGGAGAGGAGGAGCTTGGTGCATTAAATGGCCCAGAAATGCCCCATGGTTGTGTTTTCTTTAATCTGCAGCAGATCTGCAGCATCTCTGTCTCCTGTGCCCAGTTCTGAGGAATTCTCATCCTGACAGCACTTCAGAGTTGAGAGAAAGCCACCTCATGGCACACTCATCCTTGGTTTAAGTAGGCACTGGTGAATTAACCCAGAAATTTTGGCCATATTAGGGTTTTCCCAGTCTGGGGGAGAGAGGGTGGGTCCAGCAGGCCCTGAGGGAGTGGATGCTGCAGCCTGTGGCTGTTTCCTTTCTGGCCCGTTGGTCCCCATTAGGAAAGCCCTCGGTGCCACTGTGCCTGCTGAGAGAAACCCTCCTGGGCACATTAACGGAGCAGCAGAGCTGGCACACAAAGAACCAGCACGAGCCAAGGAATGCGGAGTCAGGGGGAGATGCTGGAGGATTTTGTCATTGCTGGCAGACTCAGTGTGGAGAGCTCAGCAGCAGAGAGGCTGGGGATGCAGCAAGGGCCAAATCTCTGTGGGCAGAACACGTCATAAAGGTGCAAGTTGGATAATCTGGATAATGTGAGTGCAGAGTTTCCCCGTGCTCCTACAGCGAGTTAGGCAGGGGAAGGAGGCCAGGGCCATTGCTGCAAGGTCTGCTCCTCCTCTGGAGGGGTCCCTCTGCTCCAAAGGTGCAGAGCTCTCCCTAAAGACACTGAACTGCAGGAGCAGTCAGTATTTCTCCTTTTTAGCAGTCCCCATAGAAGGTAAAGCTGTTTTCTGCTGACTTCCTCTATACCCTGTGCAGATGCAGTGTAACTTCTAATTTTTGCACCCTTGGTAAGCAGCTGCTCTGTCTGTGCCATGACAGGATGTCACAGGGTGTTTGGTGGGTGAAGCACTTCCCCTGCGCTCCCCAGATTCAGCTCTTTGTGGTCCCAATTCCACCACTGGCAGGATTGCAGCAGGTTCCTCTTCTGGAAACTTTTGCTCTGTGATTCCCCATTCAGTGTTCATGGAAGACCCAGCTGGTGTTTAAACTGTTTGCTCATTACAATGGGTTTGACCAAACCACCCCATCCTGAACCTCAGAGCTGCTCAGCGAGGCTGTGAGAGCCAGCCCTGCACAGGAATGTCACAGAGGGAGGCTTGTCCTCCTGCTTTAAATGCAGGAAGAGATGCTACAAAGCTTCACACACTGATGTAAAATAATAAATGAGTTTCCATGAGGGAGGAATAAAACAGAATAAACCAGCTTGTGAAGAAAGACAACCTGGGAGTGATGGCAAGAACAGGTGCCATGCAGAAATATATTGCCCAAAAATGAGGACTAATTCACACTGTGCAGCCATGAAGCTATGTGAGCCCCACACAGCTCCTGGCATTTCCCCTTTTCCACTTAGAGAGACAATTAGGAAACATTAGTCAGCCAGCTCAGTGCTCAATCAGTTCAGGGAGAACTTGCCCTTCCCATTCTCTCCTCTCTGCTCTCATGACTGCAGAGGCACAGAAATCACTCAGGGTCCCAGGGCTTTGGCAAGCAGTTTTCCATCACAGAAAGCAATTCCCCAACACACAGAATGTAGGGTAATTCAAGGAAAGCACGACCATGGGCTGTGCTCTTAGGTGATAGTAATTTCCAAGTATATTTCTGTTTTCCACTTCTTTTACACCTTGGTCTGGCCAGAACAGTATTAAGTGCTGCAGAGAAAGAGCCTGGCACAGTAAATGAGGTAGCAACAAACTCCTGCTTCTTATCAGAGCACTCACTCACTGTCGGGAAAGTCATCACCAACCCAGCAGCTCCCAGGGGGCTTTTTCCTTGGAAATTGCTAAAGAGCTTCAGGAGAGCAAAGCAACTCTTCTTCTCGCTGCCTGTAATTAATATTTTCGGGATGGTTCCCTGCCCAGCAGACCAATGCCACGCGCTGAGAAGTAAAGGCTGTGGGATCCACAGAGGGGCCGCACTGCTCCCAGCAAAGGGACATTATGTCCATGTGAAAGGCCAATGGATGAATTAATGGGTGAATAAATGGTCATAGAGAGAAAAGGAAATCACCTGAAGAGATTAGAAAACCTGGGATGGTTCCTGGGCTGGGTGTGTAGCAGGACCAGTTTGCTCAGCTCCAGCAAGGCACGAATGGGGCTGGACCAGGTGACCCCACCATGGTCATTTCCAACCTTACCCATCCTGTGCTTCTGTGAATGCAGGCAGTGTCCTGAGGGATCCTTATATAGAAATATGACACATAAATGTATATGATATGCACCTATAAAGATAAAAAGACAAATTTAATTTCCTCTCAGCAGGCATTTCCATTTATCAAAATATCATCAAAATTTCGTCTAGTTTTTTCATTAAAATATTATTTATTAGATTAAAGTTGCACCAAAGCAGTCATTTGAAAATAACAAAGAATCAGCTTCCCAAATGAGAAATCTCCCTCTTGTGTCATAAAAAACACGTTTCTGTATTACTTTTGGAGAAGTGATGGCTGTTAAATCTTACATAATGTAACACAAGCCTTCCTGAAGTGCTGAGAAAGCCAATTCAGATGGTGCTAGAGTGCCAAGGAATGGAAGGGAAACACTTAGCAATTGAAATTACAAATTGCCTGATTGGAAAAAGGGTTTTCCCAAATCCTTTGAACTGGAGCTGCTTCCTGGCTGCTCACATACTCTCACTCCAGCACTTCACAAAGGAACTGAAAGGAGAGGGGTGTAAGGAGCCACAGCCTGGCTTCGAGGGCTGAGAGTCACGTTCCTGCTGAGCCCAGTGCCTTTTCCCACAAGGTGGGAGCAGGCTGCAGGAGCTGCAGGAGCTCCTGAGTGGAGCCTGCAGTGGCATTGTGCTGTCCCCCAGGTCCAGTCCTTCTGGGCTGGGCAAGGGCTGGCAAGCAGCAGCCGTGCTCTGGCAGAGCCAGAAACCACCAGGGACCAGGAGCCAGGACTCCCATGGCCCTGAGCAACCTTCACCAGTGCAGGGACTCACTGGTGCTGAGGAGAGGCTCACACTCATTTGGGTACCACTGTGCTCCCAGGGGAGGGCATTTACTCAAGGGTAATGCTGAAAGAATTCTACCTTTTTTTTTTTTTTGCACACTCATTTTAGAAGACTGAGGGGTTTTTTTGCTTATGTACCGTATATTTTTATGCTTTATTCCCATTTCCCTTTGGTATAATGGGATTTTTCTCAGTAAGCAACAAAATAAAAAAGGAATTTAGAGTGCCTTTCCAGCATTCACTAGTTTAAAAGCAAACAATATCCCAACACTTAAAATCAAGGGTGCATTTTGAAAAGCAAGACAAGGCAGTAATTTCTAGTTTAAAAAGCCCTACAAGTTTTATGAAGCTATTTTACGTGGCTCCAGAGTTTCAGGAGGGAAGGGAAAAACACTCAGTCAAAACCCAGAATATATTTTTATAGCCGCAAATTTTCTAAAATGAGACTATAGATCTCGTGTTAATATGGGGAGCCTTCAGAAATACACACCCACATGCCAGCACAAACAACACACAGCTCTAGAGATGGATGTCATACAGTATTTAAAAAGAAAAAATACATAATTCCCAGGGAGGCAGGGCTGGCTCTTTTCCCAGATGGATTCTCATTCCAACAGCATCAAGAACATGACAGATGTGCTTCTTCCTAATTGTTTGTGTTTGTGGTTTATCTCTCTTGCCTGTGATACTTCAGGAGAAATCTCTCTCACACCACTTCGATCCTGCTGGGAGTTTTTGGTGCTTGATCCTCACCAGCAGGACAGGAACCTGCCCAGTGCTGTTGAGGGGGCCCCTCCCGGTTCCTCCCCCGGCTTCCCAAAGAGCCGAGACCTCCTGCTCCCATCCCACAGCACCTGCAGCCCCCCGAGGGGGCTCGCCCCCAGGAGCCCCTCGCTCTTCCCTGGGACTCGTGTCACAGGTTCCACAGCAGACACAGGGAACCAGAATGTCCTGCACGAGCCTGTGCTTGTCCTCATCTGTGTGCAGCTGCTGGGGCCATCTGGACCTGTCCTCTCCTTGGCACGTCTCTGCTCTTTCCTTCCACCAGAAATCCACCCTGCACAGGCTCTCAGGGTACCTGATTTTTGTGCCTGTCTCTGACACACCTGGCAATCACAGAACCACAGAATGGCCTGGCTTGCAAGGGACCTCAAAGCTCATCTCTTTCCACCGCCTGCCATGGGCAGGGACGCTTTCCACTATCCCAAGTTGCTCCAAGCCCCGTCCAACCTGACCTTGAACACTTCCAGTGATGGGGCAGCCACAATTTCTCTGGGCAGTCTGTGCCAGTACCTCTACTGCATGTTAAAAAATGCAAAGTATAAAGTTAACAGCCTGGAGAGAGATGTCTTCCAGACCTGGAAAGCCTCCTCCTATCCTGTGCAGATGATTTATTGGCCTCTCAATGCAGACCAGTGGGCAACTGAATATATTCTTTATCTTTTCATATATTTTTTCTGTATGGACTCAGCCACTAATTTTAAAGGCTGCAGTTGTTTATTTGCCACCCCTGAGACCACCTAGGAGCTTTAGGACTCTCAATCCCATCAGATGTTTGCTCTGGGTTCATCAACTGTCCTCACCAAGCCCCAGAACAGAGAAGCTTTTGGTGCCAGATGTTCCCTGATGTAACTCATGCATCCATGACCTTTCCAGGCTCAATTCATCTCTAGTCAATCAGCCTCACGCAAAGCTCTTTCTGCACAAAGGTCTCCTTTCTCCTGTGTTTCCAGGAGTGGGACTGGGCAGCATCAGGAATGTTTGCAGCAGAAATGACCAGCAAGCAGATGATCCCGCCGACGGTCCGTGCCAGCCTGGAAATACAAGGAAACACAGCCCCTCCCTTGCTATTTTGAGATGTGAATGTTTTAGGTGTGTTTTGTGGAACTCGGAGAAACAGCTCCAGCGCAGCCGCTCCCGAGCAGCGGAGCTATGTCTGAGCAGGAGCTGCGGACGCGCGGGGGCGCGGCAGCCCCGCCAACGGCACCGGAGGTTTGAGGGCACCGGAGCGCGGGGATGCGCCCGGGCCGCGCCGCCGGGCACGGCTGGGCTGCACTGCTGGGCTGCACTGCTGGGCTGCACTGCTGGGCACACCTGGGCACACCTGGGCTGCACGGCTGGGCTGCACTGCCGGGCACACCTGGGCACACCGCCTCCCTGGGCAGCCCATTCCAATGGGTACTCAATCACCCTTTCAGTGAAGAATTTCTTCCTAATGTTCCAACTAAACCTCCTCTGGTGCAGCTTGAGGCGCTCCCAGGAGTGGGGAAAACCATTGAGAACTGTTCTCAGCTCTCCAGAACCAGCGATGCCAAGCGCATCCCACGGAAAGTTCAGAGGCGGAGCGGCTGGCCGTGCTCTGCACAGAAAGGGTTCGCTCCCGCTCCGCTGTCCCGCGGCTTAGCGGAGTGCTGCCTCAGCAGCTCGGGCGGCAAAAATCCTGCTGCCCTCCGCAGAGCGCCCCGGCTGAGGCCTCCGCGGGCACCATTCCCTCCAGCGACCGCCCCCGCCCATCCAGGGCTCTTTGCTCGGCCACGGCAGGTAAAGAAATCGAAACGCTGATTTTGCACAGCACCTCCGCCCGGGAGAATTGCTCGGCCCTTGCGAAAGCTCCTCAGAGGGAAGTTGTGCCCGGCAGTGAGGGCGGTGCCCAGGTGAGTCACTGCCCAGGTGAGTGAGTCACTGCCCAGGCCAGCCACGCTGCAAAGCAGCGCTGTTAGAGGGCTGCTACGCAAAGGAAACAAAGATACTGTGGACACCCTTGGGCGAACCATCAGTGTCCAGAGTGAGGCCAAGCCCAGGTGCCAGGAAGGCAGCAGGACCTGGAGGTGTTGGGGGAGAGGAACTGTCCCGCAATGACGCGGGGCCGGGGCTCAGAACCGCTCTGAGGGCGCTGCTCTGCCGCGGGCACCGTGAGGGCTCTGAGGGCAGTGCTCTGCCACGGGCACCGTGAAGGCTCTGAGGGCACTGCTCTGCCAGGGGCACCGTGAGGGCTTTGAGGGCACTGCTCTGCCGCGGGCACCGTGAGGGCTCTCAGGGCACTGCTCTGCCACGGGCACCGTGCGGGCTCTCAGGGCGCTGCTCTGCCAGGGGCACCGTGCGGGCTCTCAGGGCGCTGCCCTGCCAGGGGCACCGTGAGGGCTCTGAGGGCGCTGCTCTGCCAGGGGCACCGTGAGGGCTCTGAGGGCGCTGCTCTGCCAGGGGCACCGTGAGGGCTCTGAGGGCGCTGCTCTGCCACGGGCACCGTGAGGGCTCTGAGGGCACTGCTCTGCCAGGGGCACCGTGAGGGCTCTGAGGGCACTGCTCTGCCGCGGGCACCACAGGCATTCACTCCTTCACCCGCCCCGAGCCTCCTCCAACGCGGCCCGTGTCCCCCTGTCCCTGCCCCGGGCTCGCACAGCCCTTCCCGCCGCCGGGACCCGGACCGGGAGCGGACCGGGAACCGCCGGGGCCCGCCCTGGACACAACCACGGGCCGGGGGCGGCGGCCCGGGCGGTGCCTCGGCCCCGCCCCACCGGAAGTGACGCACCAATCACGGCCGCCCGCTCGCTCTGCCGCGAACAAAAGGGATTTTCACCCGCGGCCCCGCCCTCCGCGCCGCCTCATTGGCTGTGCCCGCCCTCGCCCCGCCTTCCCCGCGGCGGATTGGCCCGCGGCCGCGGCGGCGGCGGCGCTGATTGGCGGGCGGGCCGTCGGTCAGCGGGCGGGGCGGGGCGGCCGATGGGGAGCGGAGCGGCGGCGGCGGCGGCGGCGGCGCGGGGCCGGGCAGGTCGGTGCGGTGGGGCGGGCGCGGCTCCGGGTCCCGCTCTCGGCGCGCTCCGGCCCGGCCCGGCCCGGCCCGGCCCGGCCTGGCCTGGCCTGGACCGGCGCGGCGCTGCCCCTGCGGGTGGGCAGAGGCAGGTGCGGGGCGGCGCGGCGCGGCCCGCGGGGCTGAGCGGGGCGGTGGCGGGGCCGAGCTCCGCTGCCGGCGGGGGCGGCTGCGGTCGGGACTAGGGCGGCCGCAGGCGGCGGGGAAGGGGAAGTATCGGGGGGAACGGCGAGATCGGGGGGCGGTGCCGGGGGGCCCGGAGGCCGGGGGGCGTTACCGGGATGTGGGCGTCGCTGCCCGGTCCAGCCGGGCCCGGCGGACCGAGAGGCGATGGAGCCGGCTGTTGTTCCCCGCACCCTCCTTCCTTCCCCGCGGCCGCGGGCTCCGGTGCGGCGTTTCCCTTTGTTCGCCGCGGTTGTACCGGGCCAATGCAGCGCGGGAGCCGCCGAGCCCGGCCCCTGCCAGTCGTTCGTTCCCCGGCCGGTGCCGCTCCCCGGCCGGTGCCGCTCCCGGCCGGTGCCGCTCCCGGCCGGTGCCGCTCCCCGGCCGGTGCCGCTCCCTGGCCGGTGCCGCTCCCCGGCCGGTGCCGCTCCCTGGCCGGTGCCGGTCCCGGACCGTGCCGCTCCCTGGCCGGTGCCGCTCCCTGGCCGGTGCCGCTCCCTGGCCGGTGCCAGGTCCCTGGCCGGTGCCGCTCCTCGGCCGGTGCCGCTCCCGGCCGGTGCCGCTCCCTGGCCGGCGCCGCTCCCTGGCCGGTGCCGGTCCCGGACCGTGCCGGTGCAGCGCCGGCCGTGCCGCTGGCGGCTGCGGCGGCCCGTGTCCCGGGCTGACCCGCGGTGCTCGCCCGTCCCGGGCCGGGGCCGGGGGCGGCAGGAGGGGCGAGGCTCCCCGGGCGCGGGGCTGAAGGTCAGCAGCCAGCGAAGGTTTCGGTTCTCTCTCAAGGAGCTCCGGTTGCTGCACAGGGGCTTCAAGGACCCACACCAAATCCATGTCAAAATTGTGCTAATTTTCTTCCTTCTGAGTATTACTTCAAAAACTAATGTGGTGAGGTTTTGGGGTTTTTTTGTTTTTTTGGTTTTTTTTTTTTGTGGGTAATGCCCTTTTTCCTTTAGGGCTAAGATACAGAGGTGAAGGAAATAGAAACACTTCTCATTTTAACCTATACCTCCACAGTAGTGATGCAATGCCAGGTAGCATTGTGGATACACAATTATTAAGTCTGTTAGCATTTTTTCATTACATACACATATGTAATTATTGAAACAACTCAAACACCACGCGATACACGCAGAAGCAGTTTCGGGAACTTGTCTGTCAAGACTTCTCAAACTGGTCATTAGCTTCTCCCATTAATGTGATTACACGACTGCCTGTGCTGGCTTCTGGAAAATGTCAGTTCCTCTTCAGGAGCACAGGAAAGAAAATTAAGCTGATTCAGAATTATCGGCATAGTTGCAGTGGTGTAGGTTTAGGAAATACCCTCTTTCAGAGGAAGAAGGAGCAACAAGCCTTGTTCTTGACGATGTTTTTTTAAAAAGTAGAAGAGTTTTGAGCCAAGGGCTCGCAGAGGATCCTGAAGCTGCCCTCCCCATGCCTCGGGCTGTGCGTTCAGCTCCCCTTGCGTTCCTGCCCGTGACTCCGGCCCTTGCTGAGGTCGCTGGGTGAGGTTCTCCTGTGCTGGCAACATTCTTTCGGTGGGTTCGTGCCCCTGTGTGTGTGAGAGCAGTGAAATGAAACCTGGCGTGGTGTCACGATCCTCCTGCCGTGATTGAGGGCGCGGAGGAGCTGCCAGGGCTGTGAGCTTATCTGGGTGTTCCTCAAGTGGCACATGCCAGAGATAACTCCCCCGTCTCTTGGCTCGTGTGGTTGTAGGGACACTTCAACTGCTCTCCATGGTTATTTTCAGTGAAATACTGGGAAATAACTTTCTTAGAAAGGTTTTATCTGCTTGGAGGGTGGGTATGGGTCTGTCAGGGAGACTCCAGTGGTCCATAGCTGAAAGGAAGCTCACCTTCAGGCAAGCAGAAAGTGATAATCTTGGTTTATGCTCTAAACTCTGGCTTATTGTCCAAAAATGGTGGTGTATCTCAGACTTGGGGAAAATATTTATATCATCAGACTAAACAACAAGGTCTTTGTGGTTTGTGATGTGTGTGAGTGCACTCAGTGTATTTCCCTGGATGTAAAGGGGTAACATGCCCTGGGAATTGCTGGATCTTGTTTCTGATGCTGGGAAGCTCTGTCTCTTGGTTAAAGCTTTGGAAATAGAGGGTCAGGTTCCCCAGCTGAGGTGGCCAGATCCCTTTGGTAGAATGAGACTGTTTGCAAGGGGTAGAACTGGGTAATTTAATAGAGTTGGTGTGATCTTTTGATAAAAAGTGGGATGAGGGAAGGCACAGGGATGTGTAGCTTGAAAGCAGCCTTGGAAAGGTCAGCTCAGGAGCCTGGAGGGCTGGGAATGGATTTGGATTTAGATTTGGATAGGGGAAAAGGAGCTCAAATACATGCTTATTAGCTCTCTGATCCAGAGATGCTTCTTGTTTCTGTAAAATAGTAACATCAAATGAATAGGGCTTTTTTGTCCCCCGAATTTTCAGCTCCCAAGTGTAGAGTGACCCTTAAAGGGAATGCTTGGGATTGTGATCCATTCAGCATAGCAGACATCTGCCTGGGGTGCTCTGAAAGTTCCCTGCAGATCACTGGAGGATACAGGTACATTTTGGTGGGCTTTTTTAGAGCAGTGACTTTATTTGTTGCATCTGCTCCCAGTCTGTTCCCTCAGCAGCATGAAGTAACCGATGCAAACAAAGCAGGTAGAGATCTTCTCTTGCAGCAGGTTGCACATGAGGAAGCTGAGGCTGTACCACTTACATACCTTTAATGTTACCTCTTGTTGTTGGATAAATGATTACTGTGCAAACTGGCTCCTGCTCTTTATTTCCCTTAAGTATTTTTACCTGTGTATTTTAGGACAGGGTTTGTTTATGTTATTAAGCACATTAAGGACTACAGAGGCATGCTAAGAATAGCATGGCTTGTTCCTGTAACACTGGGAAGAACAAGTCACAATGGGAGTAGTTAGAATATAGAGTAGAAATTATTGCTGCCCTGACTAATAGCTTTAAAATACCAAACTGCAGCTGGTAGCTGTCCTTGCTATAAGACTGAGCTCTTTGGTAGCTCTTGGAGAGATGCAGCTGCATTTCCACATCATCTCTTTTTAAAGGAAAGGCGTGGATGCAGTCATGTTGGAAGTCCATGTCCAACGCTTACTGTCCTGGGGTAACAGAAATATGTGATACATTTTGTTCTAAGATCTCCAAGGAATTCTCCTTTTTCAGTCAGGTTTATAATGCCCCAATGTTACTTGGTGAGTGTCTGGCGATAAAAGGCATTTCCCATTGGTATTGATTCAGTCTTAGAGCCTGTGAGTTTAGTCTGAGCAAGGACATGGTTTTGAGATCAAGCCATGCATCTCCTAAGCAGATGCTTGGATACTCCACATCTAAAGGCTGCCCAGGGAAATGCTGCAGCTTTGACATAAGCACCAACACAAACATGGTAAATATCAAAGACTAGAACCAGGCTATGTCTTTTCTCACTTTGTGTGGCTACTTCTTTATGTTTTAGCATTTCTTTGCTGCTTCTGTTGCCCTCTCTTCCATTTTTCCAAGATGACCAAGTTGTAGATCACACTCCTTCCACATGGTCTCAGCTAGCCAGGCTCCCCATGGCAGCAGAGCCCTCCAGCCGTGTCCGGAGCTGAGGGAGATGGTCAGGCTGCCACCCTGGGCATCTCTCTGGCAAGGTCCATTGACTGACCAGAAGTGATCAGTGCTGAAGAGTGACCAGCACTGCCCTGGCCTACAGAAAGGTGATTTTAGTCAATACAGTGAGTTCCCTAAATTGTGCCTTTGTGTCAAGTTTTGATCAGGGTTTTTGGACACAGTGACAAGTATGAGCAGATTTCCCAAACGTTCCACTCGTGGGTTTTCCTCTTGGATCTGTAAATGGATCTGCACCAGGGAACAGAAATGCAATGCTGGCAGATCTGTGGTGTCCAGTTCAGTTTGGTTTTGGAACAGCCAGCCGTGGTCACTTCACTGGCGTTTCCTTGAGCGGCCCATGCCAACGGGAGGGTGAGCCAGGAGAGCCTGTAAGAAATGTTGCTGCTTTATGGCATTTCATGGAAAACACTGTGTGAGGCAGGAATGTGAGTGTGATGAGACACTTCCCTGCTTAGCACAGGGGCACAGAGTTGATTTCTGATTTCTCTTGCTGTATGAAGACTGCAGAACTTTCTGTTCCCAGTGACTGGAAAACTGCTCTGGCACGAACAAGACAGAACTTGCTTTTGTGTGTAACTCTCCAAGGCACAGTTATGCAAATCAGTTGTAAAAGAGCAGTGACTTCAGACAAACTAGACTTCAGCTGAATGTTTTAGCTGGATAGACTTCTCCAGTAGGGGCTAATTTAACCCTTTATCACTTTCCACTGGAGTTTGATATCTCCAAGTAGCTTCTTCATGCTGTAGCATTTTCTGCTTGACACATAGTGTGGTGAAAGATGGACATGACTTGGACTCAGAAAAGTGTATTTGATGGTTGAGCAAAGCACAAGACTGTATCAATAGGTATAATTTCATCAGAGACAAGGATTTAGTCTGAAATTATTTCCATTTTTAACAAAATAATGTAACAAAAAGGCTTATTACAGGACAGTGTTAAGTGTATCAACAAAGATGCAAGGGAATAAGAAGCCTCTTTATGTGCAGTTCAGATGATGGATCTCTTATGCAGGCAGTAAAATTGTATTTAATAAATGAGGCTGATATTGAAACTGTTTGAAAGAATAGTAATTAAGTGTGTATTTTCTGTGGCATTGATTTTTGTGAAGTGGCTTGGGCCTGCTCCATCAGCATGGACAATGGCATTCCCAGGAAGCGAATCCCAGCACTGCAACATTCCCATCACTGCTGAGCTCCTGTGGGTGGCCACTTTGGCCTTCATTCATCACAGCTCCTCAGTGATGTTTGCAGCTGTGTGAGGCAGATGTGTAATCGGTATGACTTTCAGATATCCGTGTTTTTCCCCTCTCCTGTTAACTTTGGCTGCTTCTTGGTGAATGTTGTCCTGTCCTGTTAGCCCACACATTCTGCCATCGCCATCTGGGTGTGCATATGTTCCTGTCCCTTGGGAGGAGGTGACAAACGCATCTTCTGCAGCTGGCATTGGAAGCTGGAGAGAAGATATCCCCCCTCAGGGCAATTTGCAATCCAAAGAGCTGAAAGCTGAACTTAAATGGAGATTATATGTCATAGCTTCGAATACCGATCTTGATGTCCAAAGAAATGCCTGCTAAACTAGGTTTCATTATTTTTCAGGTTTTCAGGATGAATCTGGAAAAACTCAGCAAACCAGAACTACTGACGCTGTTTAGCATTCTTGAGGGAGAATTAGAAGCAAGAGATCTTGTCATAGAGGCTTTAAAGGTAGGTTTTAAGTATCAGGATAAGAAACAAACATGACAACAGTAAGTAAGTTCTGCAGAGAGCTTGTATCCAAGGTGAAGTTCAGAGGTAAAGATTCATTACTAGTTCAGAATCCCATTTTAATATCAGCAGGATTACACAGTAAATGCTGTAGATAATTTTTAACTTGGAATTCATTGTTGGAAGCTGGCTGCAAGAAGCGTTGTGGTATTGAGATACAGTGTTATGTGTGTGTTTCCATCCTTTCTGATAAAGTACCATGTGTTTCTGCTGTGTAAAAGGTCTGCCAGAATCCCTTTTTAGTTTTTTCTTTCTCCTTTAGCAAGGAGGGCTACTTGAAGCAGAAACTCTTCTCTCCAAGAGGGATCACAGATTAGTCTTTTAGTGACAATAACGTCACACTAAGTAAAAAGCGTCCGTGGCTTTGTGTTGACTAAGCCACCGTAAGCTGGCACTGCTGAGAGCAGCAGCCCTGAGTGCTCAGCTACTTATTCCTTCCCTTTGCTGGCACAAGCATTAGTGTAACGTTGCAGTGAGGCAGCTGCCAGCTAAAACTGCTCCAAAAAGCCAGTTTCAATCCGTGTCAGTGCAGCTGAGGTCGTGGAGCACATGGTGGGACAAGGCAGGGGTGGTGCTGGAGCCTCCTCTGGCAGGTGCAGGAAAACTGGCTGCTGTGGTGTGAGCTCTGTGCTGCTGCTGGCCTGGATCAGGGAGCCTGGGTCTCTGCACAGTTTGCTGTGTTGAGCTGAGCCTGGAAATTATTTTACAAAATACATTGTCCATGTGTAATTCTGCTGCTCTTTGAAGGATGCCTGGTTGGCAATCAGCCTCGACAAAGTGAAAAAAACAGTGCTATGAATGATGGCAGTGGTCAATTTTGGAAGGAATTAGTTGTGTCAGGGTTGAATCTTGAAGGCTTTTTCAAGCTGACCTGTCACTGCTCATAATGTATAAAACTTGCAGCTATTTCAAAAGAGGAATGGCAGCTTGCAGACCTGAGAGCTGCAGGGCCTTGCTTTTCCAGCAAAAGCTTCTCCAGCTTGATTCCAAACATCTTTTAGGGGAGTGGAGGCATATCCTTCTCCAGAACAGTTGGGATGCTTATGTTTGTTGTTAGTTGCTTTTGCATTTAGATAATCCTTTTATTTTGGAGGAATATTGTTACCCTCTCAAAACTATTGTTCAGGTTTGTTTTCTGTTTTGATACACACTTGCAAGTTTCTGCTCTGAACTGGGATCCCTTTTTTCACTGTGTGTGGTCAGAATGTGTTACCAAAACAAGCCTCCCTTCAGTATTTCAGTGTGAAATGTGTACAGTGGAGCACAGAGAGACTGATGGGAAGAAATGTAGCAGCTCCATTCCAGAGGCTTTTTATTGCCTACCTTCCAGTAGTGTAAAGCAATTATCTTTCCTGTTCAAATTTAACCTGCAGTTCCCCCTTGTGTGAGGAGATTAATGCCTTTGACATAATTTGTCAAGTACTCATAACTGAGAAGAAATTAAACTAAATTGTAACCTATGCTTGATAATTATGGAGTATAAAATACTGATCTAATCAAAGGTTAGGGCTATTTTCCCCTTCCTCTGTCAGGGATATGCTGTAGTGTTTCATCTCGGGATTGTGAGGACAGCTGGAGCTGGTGGGAAAGGGCAATGAGAGCTTCAAATCCAAGCTGGCACCCCTGGCATGTGGCGTGTGCCTGCAGCACTGTGGGATGTGGTAGGTGTCCAGCTGTGCTGCTCCCTGCCTCCAGAGCTTGTCCTCAGTGGTGCTGCAGCCCGGGCCTGGCTGCCCCTGCTGCCCTTCCCATCGGAAGGAAATTCGTGTCACTGCCTGGTCTGGGGGCTGGGCAAAGGTTCAGCAGCAGAGACCTTCCAGCTTTGCTTTGTCCATTTATTTGGAATATACAGCTAGAGAAATACTGGCCTTTCAGTGTTTTTGTCATTGTTTGCAGATAGTAACTGTGGTAACAGCTTTACCGTGCCTCACTGCCCGAAAGACTTTGTGTGTGACTAATTAAAGGAAACCTTGCTAATCTGTTTACTCGCGTTTTGATGCATAAAAGTGCTGCCCTGAAGAAAAAACAACTTCTAAGACTGAGTTAAAGATTTGCAGTCCTGAATGCATTTAGTTTGACGTGTATAAATTGGACAAATTGAGTTGTGATTTCCAGGAGAGGCGCTGGGATGCTGGGGCTGGGGAAGCTGGTTGTTCCACACACAGAGGAACTGTCTGACATGGTCTCACACAGCTCTCTCAGTTCCCTAAGTGTGGTGGACAGGGTGTCCTGCCTCGGCAGCTGCATTTCTTTGGAGGAGAAATAGTTTTATGTTAAATGTGGGTATATGTTGGAGCAGGTGGAGTTCAATCCTCTGAACTTTCTTAGGGGATTGCATAATCCTAAACCACAGCAGTGATTTTCTCCAGCAGTTATGTTAAACACGTAGATGCCAGTGGTTGGAAATCAGAATTTTATCTGCCTGTTTGCTTTCCCTCATAGTAACAAATACACATTTCCCTTCATGAGCTAATTTTACTTCTGCTTCAGATTTAAATCATTCTGAGTTCTGGTTGTTTGAGTCAAATCTTTTGGTACATTACAGAAAAGGACAGGCACTTGCAGAGGAAGAGTACCTTAATTTGTAAACATGTCATCTGACTGTAGTACAGCCTGCAATAATTGATATTCCTGCACACTTAGAGACAAACATTTTGCATCTGGCATTTAGCAGAGAGACTCCATGCGTGCAGATGACAAAGCTTAAAATAGTTTTCCTCTCCCTCATGGTATCAGGCACTTGTTGGCTGGCACTGGCCCCGTTTCTCTCTGTGTCAGAATCGAGCTGCTGAGCCAGGCGTTCCAGACACTGCTTGTTGAACTCGCTGCTTTTTTCTCCCTCTCTTCACCTCCTCTCCTCAGATCTTGGCTCTTTCTTCCTTACTGTCTGACAAACTGACTGTATTTAAAATATTCTTTCCCGGTGCTTCAGTTTGCTTCCTCTGTTTCAAAACCTCTTCCAAAAAAAAAAAAAAAAAAACGGCTTTTTTTTTTTCTGCCTGAAAGTAGCTTCCTGTCCACTACATAAATTTCAATGTTCTCCTTGGAACAGATTTTAAGCCTGACTTCTTATTGTGCTCCTTTTCCTGTAGTTATAATTGTGTTTATATCATCCAAAATCCCAGATGCTGTCAGAGAGTTGCATAATCCTGAGAGTTAGACTCTCAGTCCTTACTGCTGTGTAGGAAGGGTTGCATGAACCACAGGTTTGCCTTCTGAAATAGCACACCACGCCTGGAAACAATTCAATATTTAAATGGATCTCTATCACTGTGCTAGAGCACTTTGTTCCCTCCCCCCTGTTTTCCATACATTAGAACTGAAGTTCTGTTTACTTTTAGAAAACAGGAAACAGCTTTCTGGCTTATTCTTTTATGTTAATAAGGCCTCGGGCAATTTACGCTGGAATAGAAACTATTTTGTGTTAATGACTGGGAGCTGGTATTCATCTCTTTGCTTCTGAGTGCAGTGGTTCACCATAAAGCAATATTAATGCAAAACTAGGTGCTGTTTGTTAGTGGATTTTTAGAAATCCACTGTTAGAAATTAGGTTTACAGTGCAGTTTCAAAAACTTAAGTCTACCTCTTGTTTAAATAAAAAGCAAAGTTCAGTAATACAAAACCTTCCTGCTGTTAAATCTTTCACAGATGGGGCAAATTGGGCTTATGCATCACTTAGAAAGCAACTTCCATGGAGCAGTGTTCCCGTGGGTGCTGTCCTGCTGGAATGCAGGCATTCCTTACAGCTTTTCTTGCAAGCTTGGGGAATTTTTTTGTTTATTTCTTGCTTGAAGCAGCACAGTTTGCCAGTACCTTTCCAGAAGTGACTCTCCTCACCTGCAGAGCTGCAGGTGTGTGCTGAGCAGGAGCAGAGAGGTGTGGGGGTGCCTCCCCTGCTGGAAGGGCTCCTGCTCTTGTTCCAGCTCTCGGCTGCTGCTGGGTTCCCTGGTTTTGGGGTGAGCACGGAGCAGCCCTGGAGCACCACCCCAGGCTGCTGGGGCCAGGCACAGCCAGCCCTGCCCAGAGCTTCCCAGGAAATAGCTGCACTTCTGTGCTGCTTGACATTTCCTGAGAAAGCTGCTTCTGTTTTTCAAAGCTGATAACAGGTCTTACTTGGGCAAGTGTGGGTAGCTCTCGTTTATCAGGTCTGCTCACTTGATGTAATGATGGCAATTAAGACAGAAGCTGCATTTGAACAGTTTCCTTGGTGGCTCGGCCTGGCATTGCTGCAGAGCTGGAGCTGGTGCAACACTGGAAATCCCACTCCAGCATTTTGACATTTCTTTTTGGGCAAAGCAAGTGGTCCCCACCCCCATTTCCCTTCTCTCTCAGGGCTTGCTGTGACCTCAGCCTGTCTTCATTCCCAACTTCTGTCTCTGGGGAGAGAAGCTAATAGGGAAGTTCAAGGCAGTAAGGAGCTATTTAAAGCTTATTCCACTCTCTGCTACATGAAGGAGTAACTTCTGTGCAAATTATTACTGGAGAACTGCAAACTCAGTAGCTAGAGTTAATTAAGAGTGTGTTTGCTTTGTACCAAGGGTTAAAACCTGAACTCTGAAATTACAGGGAGGAGAAATGCTCTACTTGATGTCCAAAAAACACTTGAAATAGGTCCTGGAAATTCCCTGTTTGATGTTCCAGTAAAACAAGTTGTAAAGATTACTGAAGAGAGAGAGAATATTCTGTCACATAAACAAGGTTTCAGTAGAAAGTAATATTTTATTTAAAAAAATACAGAAATTGCTTATGAGAAACATTCATCCCAAAACAGCCTAGAAATGCCAAGAGGAAACAGTAGCTTTTTCCTAACAAAGCAAAGCCTTTGCTTTGCCTGCCTGCACAGGAAACATCTTTTCAGTTGGGTCAGATGTTGCTTCTGCCCCATAAAATCAGAATTATCTCTTCCCAGAAGGACTAGCAGTGGTCCATCACCCAAATTTGAGCTCAAAGCCAGCCAGTTTCACATGGAACCCCCTCTGCTTATGCCTAATTTTTCCAGTCTTCTGGAAGTTTATTTTTAAGGGTAGTTCATATGTATTGTTCCTTCTTTTTTTTTAAAAGCACCCCAACCTTATATGTTATCTTCTTTTCCTGTTGGGAGAGGTCAGTTTAATAGTCTTGAAAATTGCTGAATAATCCATTTAGTTGCTTCTGGAATTCGAGTATTTTGTTGGGAAATTGACAGTTCTGCAGGTTTGAGATGATAGAGGAGGAGGTACTAAATTAGAAGATGTAATTGCACAGAATTGCATCTTCTTTCATAGCACCATTGCTGATGTTTGAGGTATGTGTGACACTGCATTTTGTAACCTTATTTCCTTTTCATTTAACCTTGACTTTCTGTGGATTTGTGTTTTTTGTGCTGGGATCTGAGATCTAGGTTGATTTTTTTCTTTTTTTTTTTTCACTTGGAGCTCACTAATAGAGTATTCCTCTACCATCACGTTCCTTCTGTACTGAAAGCTGAACAACAACTGTATTTAAGGTAGAATCCAGTTCAGACAGGACAAAATCAGAAGTGTTGAAGATGTTTGGACATGACCTCCTGTAACAGAGGAGCTGAGCTGCAGAGCTGTCTCAGGGAGGAGCACAAGCCATGGCAGAAGTCATTCTCTGTGACATTTCCACACCTGTATAAAACAGCCTCTGGAGATTATGGCACTGTGACTTCATTTTCCAAGAGCTGCCTCAGTGATTCAGGTGGCCCAGCTGGCTGCTCTGTAGCACAGAGGTGTCACAGGCTGGACAATCCCTGTTTGCATTTCCAAGTGCACAGTGGCCAAAGCACTGGGTTTGTTTTTGTAAACATGGTGTGGTCGGTGTAGGATGACCTGGTTAAGACTTTCTCCAGTCTAGACAGCTTTAATTAAATGTTTATGCTCTGCTGGCTACTGAAGAAGAATAGCTGGACTTGAGAAAGCTCTTAATGTTATGATAGTCTCATCTGTTTGTCATGCTAGTTCAGGAAAATACTTAATTGCTCAAAGCAGCAAGGAAGAACTTCTTGTTCTTTCCCAAACAGGAAATAAACCACCCCACTGAATTCAGAGTGGGTGGTTTGTTCAGAGTTCAGAGCCCAGTGCTGTGAGGAGCAGAGGAAAACATGGCTTTTGTTACACCTTCAGTACTGCAAAGAGCACCTTAATCTCAGTTTTTGGAGCTCTTATCTGGTAGAAGCTGCCCAGCAGTAAAGGCAAGGTTTGTTTACACAGTTGAAGCACTGGCACCCTTCTGAAGGGTCTCTCCCATGTTTCTGGGTAGAATGGCCAGCACTGGGATGAGTTGGGATTTAGTTCATCTGTCAGAGCAGTAAGGCCAGCTGGATGGAGATCCCAGTTCATATTTACAGACTTATTAATGCTTGAGTCACTTAGAAATTCCCTCCACACTTATATGGAGCTTTCATTGAGTCATTTTTATAAACACTTCAGAAAAACAGAAGATTCCCTGTTCCTAAAAAAAAGCCAAACCTGTAGTTTTTCCTGTGATTCATTAAAGCTCATTATCCAGGGCTAGTCTCCCATTTCCAGGGCTGATCTTTTCCTTCCTCTCCTTTTTATTATTGTGTAAAGTTAGAACAATATCTGAAGCTCTGATCAAAGGTATCCACAGTTCCTGACGGATATTGCTGATAGAGAGGGAGGGGTATCTCTAAGTGTGAGCTGTTCCTCTGTGTTTGTTTACTGCAGGGTTAAAATCCAGCTCCAAACTGGAATCACGGGATGGATGTCTCTAATTTGGTCATGGAGAAGATATTTTGGGTTGGGTTTTTTATGCCTCTTGTCAAGGTAATACAAACACTTTTCCTTTAAAGAGCAAAAATCAATTTTTTTTAGTTTATTTCATGTTAATCATGTGGCTGCATTTCAGAATGCAGGTGGGACCAGCAAATCTCACCAGCGCTTTGAGTAAAACCAGGTTTTATTATTTAACTCACACTGTTCCAGTGTAGCTCTACCAGCTGTTGTGTGGGGATGTTCCACAATTCTGTGACTCCTGCTCTTGTGTGCTCGAGGGAACCATTTGTGGTTTTGATACTGGGACATCACAAAAGAGCCCTTCCAAGAAGTACTGGCTGTCTTTTCATTTGAGGCAGGCCCAGTCTTTCTTGTCTAAATGATGATCCTCATGCAGTCCCATAAGAAAGGGGCGACAGTTTGCCGTTCCTGCTCCCTGGAAGGGTTTCTGGGAAGTGCACAGCGAGGCTGGCACAGGCTGGCTCTGCATTCAGAGCAGGGAGCTTTGTTCAGCTGAATGCCATTCCCAGCATCAGCAGAGTTGGGCTGGTGTGGGACTCGTGTCCAGGGCCCTCCACCAGCTCCAGAGCTGCTGTGCTTGGCTTGGAAAGGGTGACCTGCTGTCTGTGCTCTGCCCAGCTGGGAGCAGAAGGGTGAAGCACACCTGGGAAGGTGCACACAGCGCTTGTTTGGAGCAGTTGCTCAAGGGAAAACGTGTGTGCTGTGGCAGGAAAAGGGCATTTAGGGTCAGAGCCCTTCTGTAGGTCGCACATGCTAAAGTCTGTTCTAAATTAAACACACTTCCATAAAGGTCCCGGGGCTCACTCCTGCATTTCAGTGCTGCAGGTGTCTCGAGCAGAGGGAAAGCCCCTTCCTTCTCTTGGCCTCACCGAGGACATGCCAGTGCAGACCAGAAAAGTCATTTATGTAGAAAAGTGAAGGTGTGCACTGTCATGGTTAGCAGTCCTTACAGGACTGGTGACCAGAGGAGCCAAGCTGAAGTCTCATGTTCAGGTGTTATTTCTTGGCAGGTGCATCAGCTCTGCTGGGCATGGGGTGGTGCTGTCAGTGACACGCAAGGGGAATGGAACACTGTCATCACAGGTTTCCACAAATGCTCAGAATTCAGCCCAGAACCATTTCACTGGAAATCAGTGGTTATATTTCTTTGAGCCAAGACACCTCTGAGGGCTCTTTTGAATCTACATCTGGTTTTCTGTGTCTTCTGTTGCATAAATATTTGGTTTCTTATCATGGTGGTGAACACACAGATAATACTTTCATATCTGTCTATGAGATTCTGTTTTGTTTTTAGACCTTTACAGTCATCATTGAATAGGATAAGCCTATGGGTATCCTAACAAACAGACTTCCAGATGGAATGGCTGATTCATGGAATATTTGGGGTCGGAAGAGACCTCTGAGCTCATCGAGTCCAGCCATTAAGCACTGTAAATGTAGAGCCTAGTACGTGTGAGTTGTCTTAATTCTACAAGCACCAAAGGAAACTTCATCATTCCTGTCTTGCTGCTTGAGAAACTAAACTCTGTTTAGTCTGGATGAGAACATTAAAGATTTTATTAACAATTCACAGATTTATGGGTCTTGCAAGAATGGAACTCTTTAATTGCTCAACACAAAATTCTTTGATGGTGACATAGTCAAGGAAACCACACAACTGCTTCTTTCACTTATGCACAATAAATGATTAAATCTTTTGTTGAGCAAGAGTTGGGACTTACCTTCTTTCCTTTCACACAGCTGTGGAATGTAAGTCATGGCTCTGGCAGGTAGCTGTGGTGTGAGGATGTTTGTAGACTGAATATATTGTGGAGATGCTGTGTTTTTAAGCAAGATTTGTCTTTATTTCCTTTATTTCTAGCAGATAACAGGATATGCATCAGACTGTTAAATTCTTTTTAAAAAAAGAAAACTGGAAAAAAGGAGTATTAACTACAAAGCCCTGTTTCTTTAGCTAGTTTAAATATATTAAAATGCAAATTTGTTTTTGTGTTGCAGGCCCAGCACAGGGACACATTCATTGAGGAACGCTATGGGAAATACAACATCAGTGATCCACTGATGGCTTTGCAGAGAGATTTTGAGACGCTGAAAGAGGGGAATCATGGTGAAAAGCAGCCAGTGTGCTCCAATCCTTTATCTATTTTGAAAGTGGTGATGAAACATTGCAAGAATATGCAGGAAAGAATGTTATCCCAACTAGCTGCTGCGGAAAGCAGGCACAGAAAGGTAGGATTTGCCTCAATTAAGATATGCACAAGTTATAGTTGCATTTTAGTAACAAGTTAAAGATAATAACAAGTTACTTCAGCAAAAGCACTTAAGTTCCCCGAGGCTTGGTAACTGAAAGGACTTTGCAACTTTGTTTAAACGTCTCACTCCAGGTGATGCAGCTGATGAGTTTTAATTCCAGAATGTGAAATATATACAAGATGCTTTTGTTAGGACACACCAAAAAGGATCTAGCTTACAGCTGGGAGGTGTAATGCTTCCCAAAATGCAAAAAGGGTTCCTGGAAGATGGAATTCTCAGCAGACCTATCACTGCTCTGCCTGGGACTTGTTCTCCACGGTTATTGAAGAGCTGCTGCCAGGGCAAGGCACCTCCTTGTGCTTCCCTAAGGAAGTATGGAGTGACCTAAAGTATTTTTCTTGCCATTTGGCCTCTTTAATGAAGCACCTATTATTCTTCAGACCTTTAATGTATATTGACACCAATAAAGTGCTTGGTCATGTATCAGACCACACTACCACAAAAATTGATGTCACTAGAAGAAAGAACAAGGCTGTTCTTTTCAGCCAAATGTCCAACTAAGTCATACACTAAAATCAGATATTTTTTCACCTTTTCCTCTTCCTGTCTACGTCTGTGAAAGCTTCCCGTATATTTGATGATATTTAAGCATTATTCGGAAGCTTAAATTTCAGGAAGACTGAGGAGCTGCTAAATTCATGGTGAGCATGTGTTGGGAGAGCTTAGTTTTGGTGATGAGATAAGAAGAGCCTCTTGGGAAGTTTGTATTCTGGCTTTTCTGTTAATAGCATTTCAATTATTCATGTAATTCAGTGTTAAAGCTGAAGGAGCTCCTTCACTGGGCCCTTATGGGAAGCAGTTTCACTTCAAGAGCTCATCTTGTTCTTAAGTGGAAGAACAAATTAATGTTCTTTAAAATAAACTTTACACTGGAGTCCTCAAATCCCTGTAAGGCGCTGGGAGAAGCCTGAGTGGGAATTGCTGCTGGAGCCACAGCAGGGACTGTCCTGCTGTTAGAGCCCTGTGTCTCCTGCATGCAGCACCTCTGCTCCTGCTGGGCCTTGCATTGATGGTCCTGCCAGGAAATTCTGAGTTTCGAGGGACAAGAGGCACAAACTGAAATACAGGAATTTCCAGCTGAGTATGAGGAAAAACTGACTGACTTAGAGGGTGACAGAACACTGGAACGGGCTGTGGAGGGGTTGTGGATTGTCCTTCCCTGCCAATATTCAGAACACTCCTGGACTGATCTGTGCAATCTGCTCCAGGGCAAGGCCTTGGCAGGGGGGTTGGGCTGGGTGAGCTCCAGAGATCCCTTCCAGCCCCAACTGTTCTGGAATGAGGGCACCATTCATGACATGAACCTCCCAAGGATATTGCACAGTCTGGGGGAAAAGTGGGCAATTTAGATATTTAATAATAAAATGAACATAGACCCAGCGTGAGGTTTCCCTAACGTCTTTCACAAACTGACTCAGTTTGACCAGATAATAACATGTATTGGACTTGTCCAAAGCTGCTTTTCTGTGGTTTGAGTTGAGCTCGGCTGTCTGAAGCTGCCGTGGTGGCTCTCCCGTGCCATTCTGGAGCTGTGCAGAGGCACTGAGCTGGCATTGAGTGGCTGCTGTTTGTTGGGCAGGTGATCCTGGACCTGGAGGAGGAGAGGCAGCGGCACGCCCAGGACACGGCCGAGGGGGACGATGTCACCTACATGCTGGAGAAGGAGCGGGAGCGGCTCACCCAGCAGGTACCAGCCACAGCAACCCTGGGCAGGCAGCTGGGCAGGGCTGTGCTGGGAGAGTAGCAGGAACCTCCCTCTGTAAGGCACTCCTAGCTTTTATCATCTTGGTATGAAAAGCAGCCTTACATTGCTCTGTGTGTTTTGGTAGCTGAGCAGGGCTAAAAGGTATTAACAGGCAATCAAATGCTTTGAAATCTTACTTCAGCCTGGAATCTGAAGAGGTCTGAAGAACAGGATAGCATTTACAATTGATGGGTCCCTGCAGTACTCAAAATTCAGAATAAGTCATGGAAGATCTCCTGGGGGTGTTGTTCAGAGATGCTAATAAATATTTAAGCCACTGTTTTCTGTTACTCAAGCGCTGTAGCCTTTGTTAAGCATACATAACACATCAGCATTTTAAAGCCTAAATGCCTTTAAAAGGCAAACTGACAAAGTGGTAAATGAGGTGGAAGGGAGCTTTGCTTGTTCAGTCAGTGCATGGCACACTGGTGTGTATCTCACTAAAGGCCAATCGGATTTCATACAGGATAAAACTACTAGTAAGTAATAATTGTTACTGTGTGCAAGCTGAGTTGTCCCAGACTATTTTGCTGATTTCTGGTGCAGTAACCTCTTTCTTAGCCATTTTCATTTTTTGCTGTGTAATTTCTCCAAGATACACAGTAAACCTGTTCCCTTTTGGGGTATTGCCCTTCATTTACTTTCAGGAGGTTTTATGGTACCCTTAAAATCTCTTTTGTTCTTAACTTCCAGGTGGAGTTTGAAAAGTCCCAAGTGAAAAAGTTTGAGAAAGAGCAGAAGAAGCTGTCGAGCCAGTTGGAGGAGGAAAGGGCACGCCACAAGCAACTGTCTTCCATGCTTGTTGTGGAGTGCAAGAAAGCCACTGCCAAAGCAGCTGAAGAGGGCCAGAAGACAGCAGAACTGAGCTTGAAATTGGAAAAGGAGAAGAGTAAGGTGAGTAAACTGGAAGAGGAGCTGGCAGCCAAGAGGAAGAGGGGTTTGCAGATGGAAGCACAAGTAGAAAAGCAGCTCTCAGAGTTTGACATTGAAAGAGAACAGCTGAAAGCTAAGCTGAACAGAGAAGAAAACCGTACAAAAGCACTCAAAGAAGAGGTGGAATGTCTGAAGAAAGCCCTGAAAGAGCTGGAGGCTTCTTGCCAGGAGCACAGTCCCTCCAAGCCTGTGCATCCCAGCCCCTCGGTGACCTCCAGGGGGGTCACAACTGACAGTCCCTCAGTGAAGTCTGTGTCCTGCCAGACCGAGAGTCTGCAGGCAGAACGGGCAAACCCTGCCAGCACCAGCAAAGCTGTTCACACCGTGTTTGCCAGCCCCTCTACACCTGCTCATTCCTATGCAAAATCCAATGGGCATTGTGACACAGACGTGCAGATGGGTGGGGAGACAAATGCTGCAGAGAGCCAAGTTCACAGGGAGAAATCTGCTGCAGCCTCAGAAAGTGCAGTAGAGAATGGAAGTTCTCCTGTAAGAACAGAGTCACCGGTGCACCTGATGTCCCAGCTGCCTTCTGCTGGGGTGTCCCTGTCTCCCAGCAGCACAGCTGCCTCCTCTCTGACCCCTTCTCCCTGCTCCTCGCCAGTGCTGACCAAACGCTTGGTGGGAGCCTCGGCCAGCAGCCCTGGCTACCAGTCCTCCTACCAGGTGGGCATCAACCAGCGTTTCCATGCAGCTCGGCACAAGTTCCAGTCCCAGGCGGAGCAGGAGCACCAGGCGGGCGGCCTGCAGAGCCCACCCTCCCGGGATCTGTCCCCCACCCTGGCAGACAACTCTGCTGCCAAGCAGCTGGCCCGCAACACAGTCACTCAGGTGCTGTCCAGGTTCACCAGCCAGCAGGGCCCCATCAAGCCTGTCTCCCCTAACAGCTCCCCTTTTGGCACGGACTACCGAAACCTGGCAAATGCTGTCAGCCCCAAAACCGACTCTGGGCACTGTCCAAGCCCTGTCAAGGTTTCCAGCCCGCTGAGCCCGTTGTCTCCTGGAATTAAGTCACCAACCATTCCTAGAGCAGAAAGAGGGAACCCTCCACCCATTCCTCCGAAGAAGCCTGGCCTCGCTCAGTCACCTGCTGCTCCTGCTCCTCTAACCAAAACCTCTTCCCAGGCCTCCTCCCTGGGTGCCCCCACGGACGTGGCGAGCAGCTGCTCTAACAACACTGTCGTGTCAAATGGCAAAGACCTGGAGATCCTCCTGCCAAGCAGCAGCTAGTCTCCAGAAAATGGGAATGTGACATTCCACAGCTTAGCTTACCCCAGAGCTAAGACACTGTTTTTCCACTCCATGTTATTTATTTCCATAGTAGCAGATTCTGTCTGTATAAAGCATTTAGTACATTTTTTTTCTTTTTAATAGGTAGGAAAATATTTTTGTTTATGAAGAAACCTTAACTACAGCTATACAGTAGCCTCCAAATGTCTCATGGCAGCAGTCAAATCATTAGAGATAACAACCATAATCATGTGGTGGGACCTATCAACCTCTAATGGGACTGAAATGCTACTTTTAAATTATGCAGAAGTAATTTTTGCAGACTTTTTATTCCAGATGAACATTTTATAAAAGTGCCTGAACTAAGCCTGCAATATGAATGTGATTCTTGGGAAAAGGTGAGGAGGGGAAGATCTAGCTGCAGAAACAAATTCTTCTGAGTCCTGAATGTTGAAACCAACACTGGTTTTCCTTTTAATTCTTTCCATTTGCTAAGGTAAGTTAGCAAATGTGCTACAAGTTCTGCCAGGTGAGCACCAGACTGGTGCAGCCAGCCAGGCTGTGTCCTTCAGGACATAGCTCCCAGCTATTTGAGGAAGCACACAGGAGTTTCTTGGGATAAAATTTAGTTGTGATATCATCCAGATTACTTCTCTGTCAGTATTCCTTGTCAATATAGTTCTTTCTGCTTTCCTGCCAAGATGCCTGTGTGCTTTAAATGGCTGAACTCTGGTTTCTGGTGTATCACCTGGAATTTTCAAGCTCTTCAAGCATTCTACTGTTGTGTGTAGAACTTCTGAGAAAAGGATCTTTCTGTCACTTGACAAAGATCTCACTATTACTTGAAAAAGTAATTCATCCATCCAATACAGGTTTTTTGCAACACCTGTAACATGGGATCTTCAACTTTAAACAAAAGCAATAATTTTGTTCCTCCTCTGTGTCAGTTAAGGCTGACTGACCTGGGTTTTACCCACTAGCTGTGGCTAGCTTTCCTTGGCTGCAAATATGGAACCAAATCATTGCTGCTGTGGAATTGAATATGTGGATATGTGTAAGTATGTCACACACATACATAATAAACACACAGTGTATTAGGGAAGTGTTTATCTCTTCTTGATCTTCTGCCTCATATGAAGAAAACATGGCAATTCACTGAGATTTTAAAAAATTCCTCAGTGAGGAATTGCCTAAGTTTGAGGCAGATCTTGTGTGTGAAGAAGTATTTGGACCCAGGAGAAGCAGCTGATTCCTGTGCAGAAATGTTTGCTGCAAGAAAACCAACAGGCACAGCACAGTGGTTTTCTGAGTCATTGTGCTGAAAAATACAGGACAAACACCTGAGATCAGTGGCAGAGGCTGAGAGCACGACGCCGAGTTAACGATCTCGGGTGTTGGACGTGAGCTGATCCTAAATTTAGAAACTGGACTCGCTGCTCGGTGTCGTCCAGCATTGAGCACTTCCCTCAGCAGCAGAGTGGTGTTTGCACAGAGCACAGCTCCCACTGCCAGAGACGTGTTCTCCTTCGTCAGTTTTCACTGTTTCATTAGGCAAAATCCCTTTGTTGTGGGAAGATCCCTGTGCCAGGGGAGGGTGCAGAGCTGCCCATAGTTCCTTGAGGTTCCTTGAGGCTCTGAGCCTCATCCCACAGGACGTGGGAGCTCTGTGCTGCTTTGAGGTGGCTGTTGTTGGAGTGACCCCACACAGCCGTGGCAGGGGGTTAGAGGTTTGCACAGACCTTTTAGTAGCCTTTTAGGTAGTGGTATTATGGGCTGGCTGTTGTTCCTAATCCAGTGGAACAGTCTGTGTATTAACAGCGGGGACATGGAGGCAACCAGGGCTAAATGGGCAGTGACTCTTTTGGAAGCACATTTATTACTTTTTTAACTAAGTGTCCACAGCAGATTTTTTTTTTTTGCTCTTGCTGAGAGTAAATGTAAAAATGGATGGGCAGATAGATTTTGGCCCATGTATCCCTTCTGATTGAAAAGTGAGGCTTTTGTATACACTGCTTTAATGAGTTTCTTTACTTTTACATTAATCTGACTGGTATTAGCCCCTTTCGTTATTGATAGCTCTAGAGAGAGATACTATGATGAAGTCTAATAGGAAATGCACTGAGTACTGTTTCTTCTAAAATATAATATGGGAAGGGGTATGCAAAAGAATGTATTTTTGCTAGTAGACTAACTTCTGAAAGAAACTAAGCACAAGGGATTAAAATGGATCCAACTAATTCAATAAGACATTTAGAGTTAGTTTTAACTGTTGATGTAGATCCTGTGTGAAAGCAACTAAATATTTTCCTCTCTAACTCACATGTGTCCTAAGCAGACATTGTTGCAGAGTTTGTCACTGGCTAATGGAGTATAATGAAGTGCAAAACATATAACACTAGTATTAATTCATTAACACTTGTAAATTTGTAAAGCCAAGTGTACCAAGCTGAAGTCTTTAATCATTTTTATAGCTGATGGCATTAAACATGTTAAACACTCATATTATCAATAAAGGATTTTATTTTTAAGATGTGCAAATTGC
This sequence comes from Vidua chalybeata, assembly GCF_026979565.1. NCBI lineage: Eukaryota > Metazoa > Chordata > Aves > Passeriformes > Viduidae > Vidua > Vidua chalybeata. The sequence continues at coordinate 6,819,569 of NC_071553.1, forward strand.
TTAAGGAAATGTTTGCAGTTGGGGCTGCCCAGCAGGAGAGAGTTCTGCTGGTGGTAACTGGGCATCTGTGCTCACCTGGAACCTGGAGCTTTAATGGAAGCTCTGAAATGTCAGAAGAAAGAGAATTTCTTGGGAGTACAATGGATCCTGAGCAGTCTTGGCTGCTGCAGCCAGAACATATTGCTCCTCCATCTCCACCCACCTGCAGCTGCTGGTGCTGGAAGTTGGGAGGTGCCCTGGGGCAGCTGTGCTTCAGGTGGCACAGCAAACTCTGGATGCTCCAGATGGATGCTCTGGCTTTTAGGTATTTTTAAGTAAAAACAGTTTTCCTAGAGTACCTCTTTGCCACAGTGTCACGATTCGGAATGGATGACACTTTATAATAATGAACACTGTGGGGCTTGGGGAAGGAGATGCCCCCGTCCCCTGCTGCTGCCTCAAACAGGATGCAGCCTTATGGAAGCTCCCTCTGCCGCCGAGAATTGCAGCTCAGTTATGTCGCAGGATACAGCTGGGAGCAGAGCCTGGCTGCAGAAAAGGCTGCTTTGTCTGGGATGCAGCATGTCCATGCACAGAACCACCACCCCTCTGCCCCGGAGAGCTGGGGCTGCTCCAGGTGCCTCCCTGCCCTTCTGCAGGGCATAGCCCACAGCTCCTGAGCCTCAAGAGTGACCTGCTTTTCTTATCTTTGCCTGTTTACCTGTTCAGTTAAACAGGTTTTGCAACAGCCTGGGAAGAAGCTCTTTGTTCATCTCTCCAGGCTTGATGACATCCCCGAGGTCGTGCCAGTGCTGGTACCAGCCAAAAGCCACCAAACTGGTGCTGCTTCCTGCCTGGGACAGCCGGAGGTGAGGAGCCCTGCCCGGACAGGAACGGGAGCTGGTGTGGCCCAGCCACAGCCCCGATGGCTTTTTATAGCAGCAGCGGTGGCAGGTCCTTGCCCAAGCGGGGAATGCTGACAAGCCCTTGGCTAAGCAGCTCCGGCTCCTCGTGCCCTCCCGGGCGCGGTGTGTGCGCCGGGCACGGGCGTTATCCCGGCCCGGCTGCGCTGCGGCCGGAGCCCGTTTCCAGTCCTGCTCCTCGTCCCGCTGCCCGCTCGCAGCCGGTCCCTTGGGCACGGGGCATTCCTTCACCCCCGAAACGCAGCCGTGCCAGTCCGGCTTCCTCGTGTGCGGGGCGAGGAGGGGACCCGGGGGATTGTGGGGGGTACGGAGAGGGGTCCAAAGTCTGTGCAGGGCAAGGAGGGAGCCCAGGGATTTGTGAGGGGGAAACAGCAGCTGGCTGTGGGGCTGTGGCTGGGAAGCGTCGTCCCGAGCCACCTCTGCCCCCGGGCGGAGCCCCCGATCCCACCGGCCTCCAACGCGCCCGGGCCGGGCAGGAGAGCTCCAAGCAGCCTGGGAGAAGGACAAGGAGCTCAGGGGCGGGCAGGGATGCTCAGGCGCCGGGCAGGAAAGCTCAGGACAGGGCAGGGATGCCCATTGCAGCCCTGGAAGGGCTCGACCCGTGCGCGGCGCAGCGGGGCCGCTGGAGGGCGACCGGCGCCCGGGAATGGGCCGGGGAACGGGCCGGGGAACGGGCCGGGGAATGGGCCGGGGAACGGGCCGGGGAACGGGCCGGGGAACGGGCCGGTGAACGGGCCGGGGAATGGGCCGGGGAACGGGTCGGGGAACGGGCCGGGGAACGGGCCGGGGACCGGGCCGGGGCCGCTCCCCGCCCGCCGCCCCCGCCAGGACCCGCCCCGGGTCGCTCCGTGCGGGACCGCGCTGGGCAGCGGCAGCACCGCAGCCGGGACGGGAAACGGGGCCCCGCCGCTGGGCTCCCACATCGCAGGCAGCCCCCAGCGAAGGGCAGATCCGTCACAGCACACCCCTGTTGCAGGACAGCCCCATCGCAGGGCATCGCATCACCGGGCACCCCCATCACAGGGAATCCCCCGGGTAGCGTGGTTGCCCCCAAAAGCTGCAACCCACATTTCTGTCAGGAAAAACTCTTTTGCCTTGGCGTGCATTCAGCCTGAGCAGAAGCTCCGGGCCATGCGGCCCGCGGTGCCTGCGGACGCGGTTTGTTTGCGGAGCCCCGGCTCCTCCCTCCGCCGGGGTGCACGCGGCCAAGGAAGGCTTCAAGCGCTGAGTGTTGCTGTGAAAAGTTTTCATGCTGCAGGTTTAGCACAAGCAAACATGCCAAAAAGCTGAGCTCTGCTCACCCCACTTCCCTGCCCCGCTAATTCCGCCTCGGCCACCGCTGCTGATAACCCCCGGGCGCCGGCCCGGCGCCGCGCTCGCCGCCACGGCCCCGTCAGCCGGCCCTGCCGGCCCGGGAGCAGCCCACCACGGCCGTCCGAGCAGCAGCTTAAAGGACCTGGGAAGCTCCCTTTCGGGGCATTCATCTCTTTCGGGATGAAGATAGTGAAAGTAGCACACGGAGCGCTAGATTTGGAGGCTGAAACAACACATGCTTCGGCCGCAGTTCTCTGCTTCCAGTCTGTACATCCTTCCGGCATGTATTTCCTGGTCCTGCTCCATGCTGGATCCCCTGCTTGCCCCTGAGTGTCTGTACCTGTTCAGTGGCAGGTAGGATTTCATAAAATCCACGTGCACGGCTGCAGCGGTGTTTATAAATGTACCTGCAACAACCAATTGTGTTTTGGCTAATTAGGAATCAGTGACTGCCCAGCTGAAAATATTCCCCCATGGCCACTGATCCCACATGCTGCATGCCTGGAGTCAGCTCTGGCTGAGGGGTGGCTCTGAGGGGTGCTGAGGGCGAGCTGTGCACTGATCTGAGCCCAAGGTGGGCTGGGCAGGGGCTGATCCCTGCAGAGAGCCACCCTGCACTGGGGATGCTTTGGAAGCTGAAGCCAGTGCAGGATGCAGGGTGGCTGCTCAGGTTCCAGCTCTCTGCTGCTCCCAGGTCAGGCAGGGATCTGCAGAGCTCTCCACCACAGGCACTAGTCCCCTGAACTGCCCTTCCATAGGGTGAGCAGATCGTGAGTGCCTAAAAGACAAGGGAATCCAGCTGAAGAGCTGATTCTGATTGCTTTCATCCTGCTCTGAAAGCAATAGGGGAATAGGAGTCCAAGAGCTTTTTGCACACTGATGCCACAGCTCCATTTAGAGCTGGAGGAGCAGCACGTTCACTGGGCCTGGGCCCACATGCCACGGGCAGAGACCCCCAGAGCCCCTGTGCTGCCCAGCAGTGCCCAGTGCTCCTTGCCTGCCTCCCGCCCCAGGATGGATCTGCTGCTGCCAGCACCGACAGCCTGGTGCCAGAAATGGCAAGCTGGTGCCTGATGGCTGTGAGCTGGTACAGCTGCAAACCCTAGGTAAACCCTGGTGACTGGAGGGTGAAGAGCAGGGTCTCCGGGCTGACCTGCAGGAACAGCTGCCCACAGCCAAGTTTTGGGCCAGGCGCAGCACTCAGGGTGTTTAACACAAGGTCGCACAGTGACAAAATAGACCAAGACAGAGATGTGGCCTGGCCATGAGGGAGCCAGGGGGCAGGAGCAGTCCCACCCTCTGCCCTACAGCCCACAGCCACTTCCCGAGGCTTCCTGGGAATCCCTTGGTGTGCAAACTGCCCAGACCACGCTGAGCCTTCTGAAGGCACCAGGCTGGGGTAGCCCGTCCCTCCCGGGCACAGCAAAGGGACAGAGGCTCCACGGGGAGCCCGGCTCTGCCACAGCTGCCTCTCGTCTGCAGGAGCCTCACGGGCAGCGCGGCCTCGGCCGGGTGATTAATCTATTGTCACAGAGGAATCGGGAGAACCAGCAATTAATAAACCCCTGGCTTAGGCAGGAACACGGCTCTGCCGTCCCCGCGGTAAACATCGCCCTTCCCTGCCGGCGACTCAGGATGTGCCGGCGGCCGGGCACGGGCGCAGCGCAGATGTTCCCGAGGGAACCAGGGTCAGGACTGTTTGACGAGGAGGAATCACCAGCGGGAGGATGTTTGTTTTTGTAGCAGCTGGATGTGTCTCGGGGAGGGATGGGAACGTCTTCTGTCACTCGTGGGCCGGGAGGAGGCTGGCAGGGCAGGGATAAAGCTCCTGACAAGTTTGGACTAGCAGGCGAGTTGATTAGCTGAGAGATGAAAATTCACAGCTCGGCTCTTGCAGGGGCCGTGAGCTGCTGGAGAGATGTTTATGGGAGGGGACAGTACCCCGTGCCCGCTGCCCCACCGCCCGGCCCCCGGCACTGCTGAGCCGGCGGTGCCCGAGGGTCCCGGCAGCGCTGGGCTGGGCAGGGGCCCCTGGGACAGCAGCGGGTCCCCAGGGCAAGGACACCCACGGAGCCGCAGAGCCACGCAGCCCTGCTTGAGGCTGGGGCTGTGCGGGGCAGGCGGGGACAGCGGGGAGGAGGGGACCTGCGGCAGCCTTGTGGGTACCCCGACTTGTGGGTGCCACAGGCCACCGCGGCCACCCGAACACCACCGCGGTAGCCTGGACATGCCCCAAGTCCCACCGCGGCTGTGGGCACTGGGCTCTGCACACCAGGCACTGCCTCGGGCGTTAATTTGAGGTGAGGGTGACAAAGAAACCCGGCCTGGCAAGTGCAGACACTTGTCAGCTGAGAGCCCGGGCTGGGCTGTGTCTGATGGGACTGATTACCCGATGATAGACAGAGATAAATGTGTACAGCTGGAGGCAGAATAAATCGATGCTATATGTTGTATAATTGTCTTGAAAATAAGGTAATGCCGGGCTCTTGGAATGCTTTGATCTTATCAGAAAGACAAGGAATACACTAATGGCTTTAATTAGACTTCGGGGATGAAATTCAGCCTCCTGGGTGAGCTGGTTTCTGGAATTGACCACTGGTGGGGATAGAAAGGCTTTAATCAGATTTAGGCTCTTTAATACCCACAATAGTGTGTGTCTGCATGTGCGATACAGACCTGCTGCTCAGGGTATTTTGGTGGGGGCTCTGAAGTCTGCAGTGCCATTGAGAGCCGTTTTTCAGTGTTCTTTTCCAGCTGAGTTTAAGCTCAGCAGAAGCTACTAGTTTTATTTATTGACTTCTAAGTTGAAAACAACTTGTCAAAAAGCAGTGGAAAGCTGGGAATCATTTCGTTTCCCAACAGCAGGATCATGGCAGCTGCTCCGGCAGCAAAGCAGCAAGCTGGTCTTGTATTTAATTGTTAATTATCGCATATATTGGCTACAGTTGAAACAGGGGAAAAGCTTCTGGTCTCTCGAGGAACACGTCTTTGTGCTGTCCCCGAAACACTCCAATAAGCACCATTTAGTGCGCAGAGGATGAGCAGGGTCTGACTCAGCGCCGTGACTCAGCTGATGTGAAGAGGGGTGGGGATGTCCCAGCTCTCAGGGGGCTCTGCCTCTGCTCCCCCCATGCCTGTGTCAGGGCCATGTCCCCGAGTGTCCCCTGAGCAGCCTCACACCAGCATCCCTGAGAGCCTGAGGGTTTGGCCGGGGCTGGGATTTTTCAGAGACTGCACCTGACCGTCCCTTGGTTATTTCCCAGCAGAAGTGGAGTGCTTGCTAAGCAGCAGCAGCCCAGATGCTGACGCTAAACATGCTGCAGTTATTCCTCCTGGGCTGTGTTTATGCCTTCCCTGTTGTAACTACAGACTTGGATTATTTTGGTCGGTTGACATTATCTGCTGTGCTTCCCTTATGTTAATTTGTTGGGCTTAGATGAGCTCCTGAAAAGGATTTAATAACAAGAGCTGCTGCCAATGAAAGCACAACCTTGTTCAGCAGTCGCTGTGCAGCCAAGCCCTCGGAACGCCGAGCCTCCAGGCGTGGTATCAACTCCCTGCAAGTAGCTGAGGTTTTGTGTAAGCACAGGCAAGAGCACAGTGAGGTCAGCGCTCGCCCCACAGGCAAAGGAGGTGGGTCCCAGCTCTGCCAAGCCGTGAGCCCCCCAGGAGCACCCTAATGGTGCTGGAGACAGGGGTAGCTCCAGCTCAGCCTCAGGCAGAGGGCACCCAATATTTGGCCATTCTGGCTCAGATGGCAGGGCCATGGCAGTGGCCCCCAGTTTAGGGAGCAAGGATGAAGTCCCTCCTTTCCCAGATCCCCAGGGATGCCCATTCTGTATCCCTCATCCAGAGGGGTGACCACACTCCAGTGTGGTGGTGGGATCCACCCTGGTCCCCAGGGGGACACCATGGGGCCAAGGACCCCCTCGTGGGTGTCCCACCACCGGCACCACTCTGATGGGAGAGGAGGATGCAGGAACACAAGGGGAGGAAGGGCATGAGCTGCCAGGGACAGGCAGCACCAGGGACCTGTCCCCCCACACCACCCCACTCGCATGTTGCCCCAGGATGTGAGATCACCCGTGTGTGTGGGAAAGCTCCTCACCTCGGCACAAACACACACATGCTTAGTAACATAATCTCTTAAAAGCAAAATCCCAGAAATTCCTTTTTCTTCATGGAAAATGTTGCCTGGGGGAGAAGCTCATAATGAAGGATGAAAGCTTAATCCTTGAAGCAGAGCAGGACTGGGGGGGAAGAGTATAAACATGACAGTTGTTGCTCAGTGAGTCGGAAAAAAAAGGTGAAGGGATAAAAGTTGTGGCGGGGCAGGAGGATGAGGGCTGTGGGGATGGGCTGCAGGAGCCCCGGCAGCGCTTCCTCCCTGCCCAGCTCATATCCATAATTCCAGCACTGGCCATGACAAATGCACAGGTTACCCTGGCAATTTCAGGAACAGAAAAATGCTCTGTGCTCTGGTGAGTGAAGGTGGGAGAGTAAATGATGCTCTGTACTTGTGTAATTCACCGCTGGGGACAGCCCTGGGTTACCATTAGCAATACTGGGAAGGAGCTTTAATCAACATCAGGCACGGAGCATTATAAAATAAAGCACCAGTGTGTGTCAGATTGACTTTTCTACGTTTTCTGAGCTGTCAGCATGGCTGACAATGGTGACAAATGCTCAGAAGAAATGCACTGAAGGAAGCAGCTTTGCAGCACTTCACTGCCATCCCTCAGCAACCACCGCTCTAACCTGCCTTCTGCAAAGCCAGAGAAAACGTGTTTAAATCAAAGTTAAACCCTCTGCAGGGCTGCCTGATTTAAGCTGAACCTCCCTGCCAGCAGGCAGCAGGAGAGGCAGGGCAGTGCCAGGGCACGTGGCAGGAGAACACAGCTCACAGCTGGGGACAAGGACATGGGGGTCGTGCACTGGTGGCCACATTTATGGTAGTGGAAGGAGTTGGGCTGATGATTTGGGGCAGAAATGGGTATTTTCTATAGTGGCTTTTGGCAGGTCCCAGCGAGCCAGGCCAGGTCAGAGCCATTGCGTGCCCCAGGAGGTCCCCAAGACAAAAGCTCCCCATTTTGGGAAGGGGGTTTTCCTTGCACGGCATCCCCAGTCTGAGGGGGAAAAACAAACAAGTTCCACTTCTTTATTTTTAATTGGCAGTGCAGCAGCAGAGGTGGGGTTACACTCTCCAGAGCCCAACCTGCTCTGTCTTTGCTCACTGCACAGCAACGCTGTTTATGGACTCAGATTCCAACCTTCTCCTCTCTCGAGGCTGTGAAGATGTATTTCCTCTTGTGCCATTTCTCCTTCTGGCAAGCAGGCTCCCAGGTGGGTCTGGAAAATGTCAAAGTGGGAAATAAAGTTGTTCGCTGAAAAAAAAAAAAAAAAGAGAGAGAGAGAGGGAGAAGAAAATGGGAAAGACAAAAAGGAACAAGCCCCAGAGGTGCAGTGTGAGGTCTGCTGGGAGCCCTCAGGTAGGAATGTGAGGACTCAGACACGAGGCATCATGAAATTCCCACTCTGTACCACTGCTGCCATGCGCCCAGCTCTGGCACAGCTGAAGGCTCTGAATTTTTCATCCCTGGAGGCGGCTAAAAACACAGGGCAAGACAAAAAGAAATAAAAGTCACCCAAAGCTGACCTCTCTGGCCTGTAAAGGACAGCAAAGAGCAGGCAGGCACCTGCTGGTGCTGGTGCTCTGGTGGTGGGGTGCCCTGCACCACTCCTGCCTGAGGGACCATCGCCGTGCCCAGGTAGCAGGAGGTGACAGGTGACACCATCACCGTGTGGCCAGGCTGCTGGTGCAGTGCCACTTCCACCTGCTGAGCTGCCTGGCGAGGAAAGCTCAACCTGCACGTGCTCGTGAGCGTGAGCTGGGGAAGAGCAGGCCACGGCCGCCCGCAGGAGCGTCGGGGCTGGGCACAGATGCTGCAGATTAGAGAATGAAAAGCTGGGAGGTTTCTGCTGAAGACATTTTTCCATTTGTGAGGCCATGGGGTGGAGCGGGCGAGTGGGGGGGGGGCAGCGCCTGCAGCAACAACAAAAGGCAGAACAAGGGGGAGGGAAGCACCAGGGAGAGATTTTTGATTCATATTCAAAAATTACCCAAACTTTATTGCCAGAATGTCTACATTTTTATGTGCTTAAGCACAGTGAGTTATGGAAATCTTAGAACAATGGAATGATCTCCTTCATTGCCCTCAATGCGTTCAAAGTCACCACCCCTCCTCACCAAGAGGAATCTCTTTTTCTGTTTTACTGACTTACAAAAATGCCTCTGCTATCAACACCCTCCACGTGCATCTCATAAATACCAGGGTGGGACATGGGGCTATTGGGGAGTGTTTTTTATAAACCCATCTCTGCTGCAACCCTTCCTCAAGAAAGTTTTTATGGCATTTGGTTGATTTGGCAAATTTTCTGCTATAACCTGCCTGAACAAGAGGGGCTGTGAATTCCTTGATTCAGGTCCAAGCTCAGAGCTTTGTGGTTCCCCTGCTCTTGTCTTTGCTCTGTGGGAGTCCCTTATCTGTCAGTCACGTACTGATCTTATAAATCCTCTGCCTCTCCACGTGAGAGCATTGTAGGGTGTGCCTTACACGCTCCATCTGCCAGGTAAGGAACCGCAGTGCCAGCAATCCAGCCCCAGCACGTGTTTTGCAGCCCTGAACATGCAGAATAAAGTGGGTTTGGGTAGGTTTTAGCATTGTAGAGTGGGCATGGAGCAGCCCCATTGTCTTCTGAGCACAGCAGCAGCAGGGAGCGGTGGGTGCCCTCCCAGGCACCTCCGGCGGGGCGCGCATCCATCCTCGGGCACCGCCCTGAGCAGGGACGCTCTGCTGCAGGGAAAATTCCTTCACACAGCAGCTGTGCCTGCGTAGGAAAGTGTAACAGAGTGCAGCAAGGGCCAGCAGAGAACACACGCCAGGGAGGTTTCCTTTGCTGCCGAGATAATTCCTCCCCACCCCTGTAAAACAGCGTTCTCCTCGGCTGCAAAGCCCGGCCACACAGGCCTGGGCTCTGATTTACAGCCTGCCAGCTGACGGAGCTGCAGGCAGAGAAAGTGCTGAGGTGGGAGAAAATGAGGACCAGGCCGGGAGGAGGGGGCGGGGGGGTTGCCGGGGGGGTTCGGGAGCCAGAATCATCCCACCTTGGCTGCGTGCACCGGCCAGGGCGAGCCGTGCCTGCGGCTGCGGAGGGAGCAGGGAGCAGCTCGGCTCCTTGGCTGCTGGAGGGAATGGGGGCATGGATGGGAAGCCCCAGTGTCTGCACAAACCCTTCTGATTATCCCTCATTTCCCATGCTCATCCTGGCCATCCTGCCCTGCTCCCAGCTCGCTGGGGAGAGGGAAGCTGAGCTAGTCACCAGAAACCATCTCCAGCCCTATAAACCGACACCATTGTTTATAATATTCCTAAGTGCCATTGCATGGTGATAGCTGCACTCTGACAGAGGAAATTTACTTTTTTCCTTATTTTTTAAATGGAGTTAGGAAGTTGCAAGTCCCTCAGAAGATGCTTTGGCCATTATCCTGGGTTTGTTTGTTTTTCTGCTTGCCCTAAGTGACACAGGGAGGGCCATGTCCTGCTGCTGATGTTCTGGCAATGTCACAGCATCCACAGAACCCACAGCATGGTGCTGTGCTCAGCCTGAACCAGACAATCTGAATCCCTGCTGGTACCAGGCTGGCAGCCAAAACCCCAGGACAGAGGTTTTACCGGCCTTCCCTCCTTCCTTCCTTCCTTCCTTCCTTCCTTCCTTCCTTCCTTCCTTCCTTCCTTCCTTCCTTCCTTCCTTCCTTCCTTCCTTCCTTCCTTCCTTCCTTCCTTCCTTCCTTCCTTCCTTCCTTCCTTCCCTTCCTTCCTTCCTTCCTTCCTTCCTTCCTTCCTTCCTTCCTTCCTTCCTTCCTTCCTTCCTTCCTTCCTTCCTTCCTTCCTTCCTTCCTTCCTTCCTTCCTTCCTTCCTTCCTTCCTTCCTTCCTTCCTTCCTTCCTTCCTTCCTTCCTTCCTTCCTTCCTTCCTTCCTTCCTTCCTTCCTTCCTGGGGATCCAGAGGGGAGCATGCCACGCAGAAGGATGGCAGATGGAGCAGGGAGCAGTGGAACCACAGGTCGTGGAGCAGGGAGCTCACAGCCGACTCTATCAACTCCTTGTCCGAAGCCTCTGGACCCACTGCTGAACTTCCTGGTAAAGAGCCTTGGATTTGAGGGATGAAAATTAAAAGCTGTTGATCTACTGGATGAAATTTATCAGTGCACATTTCACATCCTGGGGGATGAAACCATTACTTTGTCATTACAATTTGTGTGCAAACACTCCTCCATAGGAGTCAGGCACATTGCTGGGGGCACTGCAATTTCCTCCAATCTCCAGTTTGCTTATATTGTGCTAAAACCAAACAAACAATCCCTGAAAGGCAGCAAGAGCTGCTGGAATCTTCTAAAAAAAAAAAATAGCATCAGGGATTTATCAGGGCTTCAGTGCAGGACAGAGCAGGGATTCTGTGAAGACACTGAACCTACTGATGGGCACCCTCCGGAGCACCCAAGCCTCTGGCTGTCAGCAGATGTGGCTGTTTCCTATGATCAGGGGTGGGGCTGACACTTCACTGACCTGTCCTTCCATCAGCTGAGGCATGACAAATCACAGAATTATGGAATCACAGAATATGCTGAGTTGGAAGGAACCCACAAGGGCCATCAAGTCCAGCTCCTGGCCCTGCACAGCACAATCCCAAAACAGGAAACAAGGGGTAGGAAATCTCTAAACACACTGAAGGTGGTTTAGGGAAAGAGGTTATGAAATGCAATTAAAGGTTTTATGAAGTCCTGATCACACTCCTTGGTCACTGTATGATTTTGATCATAAATCAGAAAATGAGCTGGAGCTGAAGGGAATGGCCAGGAGGGCAGTGGATTGGTATAGAATCTGTGTGGACATAAAAGTGAGTTTGTTGCAGCAACCTAGCCATGACTGATGCACAGTGAAGCACCTCAAAACTTGGTAAAACTAATTGCAAAACCCATAAATGCTGAATGCAGTACAAGCATCATGAGTCTGACGCTTAGCTTCTCCTTGCTGAGCTGCTGGTCCAACAGCTCACAAGCCAGAGGTCAAGATTCCCTGTTCCTCTTTTTGATATGCATCATTCTCGTTTTCCAATGTTGTTGGACACAAGAAGGAAAAAAATCACTCTGAACTAGCCGGCAGGGCGAGACTCTAATTGCTTTCCCAGCTCCTCCCTGCGCTGGGTCCGGACGGCTGCCCAGGCACCCGCACACACCCGCCCAGCCCAGCAGGAAAACAGGACAGAGAAGGAAGAGTGCTGCAGTTTGGGGTGAATAAACAGACTGTGCAAAGGCCCTAAATGTGAGTCCACAGCCAAGAGCTGCCCGAGCTCTGTCGCCATCCCCGTGCCCATGGCCAGAGCTCCCAGCCCCTCGTGGCTCCACATGCATGGGCCGACTTGGCAGTCCTCTCTCTATCCATTACCAGTTAATGCAATGGAACTGGCTGACAGTGGGCTCAGAGGCTGCCAAAATCCAACATGAGGGCTGCAGATGTCCCTGGGACGGCAAACCCTGCTGGAAGATCTCTGTGGAATGAAAGGTTACCCTCAATTTGCTTCAGATGCTGCTCTCACCGTCCGACAGCCATCACTGGACGAGGGGCCTCCATCGGAGAGAAAAGATAAATCCAGCTCTGTCTCCAGACTGTTATTGTCTCCTCTGGTTCAAATTAAGTGATTCAGGTCATTTTTTATATGTTGCCATTTGTCTTTTACCTGAGGGCATTGCAGAAAGGAAAAGAGAAAAGGTGAATCTAGCACGAAAGCAGGGAAGGAGCAGAGTCTTTAGTAGACAATTAACTGAGCTGACATCGGGTTCTCCCTAAAACATCAAACTGGAGATTAAATGCAGGCAGACACAGCTAATTTTTGCCAGTGGGTCCAGTGATAAATCAGCACCAGTGGCCGTGGCTGTATAGCAGCACCAGCCCTGATCCCAGGGATGTTACAGAGGCGTGGGAGACATCCCAGCTCCCACCAGCACCGTCAGCCTCACATCAGCACCCCCAGTTTGGTGTCCAAGAGCCAGGAGTGAAGCTGATGCAAAGATCTGGCCCAGCAACCAGACAGGCACAGGGTGGCACCAGTGCCACCACAAAGGCCACCATGCACGTATTGATCCAGGCAACTAAAATGCAGTGGAGAAAACAATGTCTTCTCACAGCACCTGCTCCGTGTTCCCAAGCCAGTGCCAAAGGGCTCTGCCTGTGCTGAGGCTGGAAATGTGGGCTGACTGTTCAGCAAGCACTCAAAGATACAGGGTGTTTCATCAGCTGCTGTATTAGAGGCAAACGAACTGCAGGAAGCCTCAGGTGGGTGAATGTCAGCACCGTGGGACGTGGGGAGCCCTGGAAGGTGGACCTTGCCTCTTTCAGATGCTCACGTGAGCCTGGCTCACCCACGTGGAGAAACTGCCTGGCAGAGGGGCAGAAAAGGGGATCTAGTTCTTACAGCAGGCTGATGTGCCACAAAACCCCACCAATTGTTTGCCCTTCCCAAGAGTTTTATAGAAACATACAATCATTAAGGTTGGAAAAGACCTCTAAGACCATGAAGTCCAACCATTATGTGCCTGTAGAAATAAGCAGACTTGGATTAGTCTCAAGGTCCACTTCCAGAAGTCAGGAGAGGCCGGGAGAGAGGCTGGGAGCCTCTCTGTGCTGCCCACACAGGGGCAGCAACCCTGGCCTTGGCTGGGACTGAGGATGCTCCACGTAGCCCTGCTGCTCCCAGGGTCACGTCCCTCTGCCTGGGGAATCAGCTGGGACTGGAAGCAATCCCTGTGGGATCGCTGGTGTTTGTCAGAGCCTTCCTCCCACAGCCAGCCCCAGCCCAGGACACGGCCGAGGAGATTGATTCCTCCTGACAGCTCCACACACACCGCCGGTTTTGTTCAGTGCTCTTGACGTGTCTTCTGCCACACTGGGCAAACCTTGGGGTCAGCCCAGAGCCAATGTTGGGGGGAAGATGTGAGCTATTTTCAGATGGTTTATAAAATTAACATCCCCAAGGTATCCCAGTGTTTGCCAAGGTGAAATCTGTGTCCATTCTGGATGATTTCATTACTCGATTTTCCTTTTCTTTTAAAGCAGGGAGATTTCCACTTCCAGCCCAGCTGGGCACCCCGCAGCCCTGCTGCAGCACCAAGACCCTTGCCAGCATTGTGTGGGAAGGGAAACCTTGCTTCCAGCACCCGAAAACCCATCCAGGCTTCCAGATCACCTGCACTGCCTTCCTGCAAGTGCATCAGGGCAGCTGAGCTCCCCACAGAGCCCCATGGTGCCACAGCTGTGGGAATGCCCTGGCACAGGGAGAAAAAACATTACCTTGCCCTGAATTTCCATGCTAAAAGCAAACCAAAACAACTGCTTCAGTGGAAATATAGAATGAAATTTAGACCTGTGATCTCTGCTACTTTTATCAGAACACAAGCAGCTCTATTCCAAAGCAGTCTCTTCTCAATGTATTTGGTGATTTAATTAAAAAAAATATATATTTTCTCTTTGTCAAAAGAAAATGCATCTCATGTTTCCACTGAAAGAAAATGTAAGCTTTTAGAAAACAACAGTTTGATGAAAATCTGTTACTCCTGCCCTGTTTGGAGCACTCAGGGAGAGCTCCATCCCCACACCCAACACTCGACCTGGCTAACCACAAACCACACGCCTGCCTTGGGTCAGGCTCCTTTTTTCCAGCACTCTGATTATTTTTTCTCCTGGGGATGGGGCTGGGAAGGACTCAGCCTTCAGCTCAAGACAAATCCTGCCCTTTCAGTAAAGTGTAATAAACTTCTTCCCCTGACACATAGGAAAATGTTTTAAGGCAAGACTTTATAGAGAGCATCAATCACTTTGGAGGTGATGGAATTGCTGCAGAATTATAAGCAAGTCTGAAGTGTCTACAGAGGACTCTAAACACTGTCTTCTATTTATTCTCTGTGTCCTTTGTAAATGTAAACTTCTGTGGAGTTCAGAGGCCCTTCCGTCTCCACGGCCTGTCAATCCAGCACCTTTCACCACTGCTAAAATCACAATTAAAAAAAAGGGGGATTACAAAAACAAACACAGAGCTCACGCGCGCGAGTGATGGCTGCGGACTGTTGTGGGAGCGGCGCTGGGATCCTGCCCTGTGCCCACGACTTCCCAGCCCTGGCGTGCAGGAGCAGCAGCCCTGGAGCCACCTCCTGCCAGTCCCCCTTGCCCAGTGACCGCCTGCCACAGCGGGCAGGAGGCAAGGCAAGAGCAGGAGTGGGGCTGGAGGAGCACTGCACCCACGTCTGGTGCTCCTCTGCGAGCCCAAACCCACCTCTGCGAGGAGCAGGAGAGGGAGAGAAAGGCCAGGATGAAGTCCCAGAGAAGAGAGGGATGGAGACCCGACAGGATGCAGGGCGAGTTTTTCCCCTTGCTGAGCATGGGCAGGTTTTTATCTCCCCCAGACACGGCCAGCGAGGGAGGGTCACAGTGCCCTCGTGCATAAACAGCCACCGGGGCTCTGAGGGGCTCCGAGAAGATCATGCAGAGGACAGTGCACTGACAGCAGGATGGAGCCGGGTGTGGGAGAGCCATCCCAGCTGGAATGCTGCTCAGGGGAGCAAGCGGGAAGTGACATTTTCTTCCACAGAATGAAAAAAAAAGATAAAAGCTCTATAAAGTTAGAAGATAATCTATATTAAAAACATCGCTTTGACAAAATACCTGGAAAAATTACTTTATACATTGAAATATTCCACAGCTGCTCCAGGGGAAAATAGTCTCTTTTGAAAAACACCTTTCATGAGAGGCTTCCTCTGACCCTGGAGCATCCTGATCCCAGCACCCTGGACACAGAGACTGCAGCAGGACAGGTTGCAGTGTTTTGCTCCTGCCCATGAAGGGTCAGGAAATAAACTGGGAGACTTTTGGTTATTTGCATTAGCAGAGGTTTTGGTAGGTACAAACTGCTCTACACAAAACTGCACATCCACAAGCATCACTTTAACATCAAGTTAAAGAGGGAAATTCCCGCAAGGGTCAATCCATGACCCACCTTTCCTGTGCCTGAGGGACAGTCCTCAGTTACACTCCTGCCTTGCTGGGAACTTGCTTCACCAATCGATGTGGCACTGGTTTTTGCCAGCATCTCTAGTTCTCTCAAAAGCCCTTTGCCTCAAAACCCAAATCAAAATGCAATTGTTTCCGTAGAAAAGCAGCATTTTGGAGGCTCCCCTGTAACATCCTCACTAAGTCAATGCTGACAGGCCAGAGTTTAGAAAGGCAACATAGGGCACAAGTGCGGAGAGGTCCCCACGCACCTCCTGATGCTCACTGTGATCCCCCATCCCCTGCAAGGCCGGGCTCTCAGAGCTGCGACCCGGCGCATCTCCCGCAGGTGCCGCCCCCACGGCGCGGCGGCCCCGCGGGCTGGTAGCCAGCCGGGCCGGTAGCCAGCCGGGCCAGCCAGCCGGGCCGGTAGCCAGCAGGTAGCGCTGCGGGTCCGTCCCTGGCCCCGCCGGCACCGCCGCGTCCCCGCGGCCGCCCTCCGGGTCCGTC
This sequence comes from Vidua chalybeata, assembly GCF_026979565.1. NCBI lineage: Eukaryota > Metazoa > Chordata > Aves > Passeriformes > Viduidae > Vidua > Vidua chalybeata. The sequence goes on from NC_071553.1 coordinate 6,835,394, forward strand.
TGTCCGTCCCAGAGTGACGGCGGCGCCGGGACACGTCCGGCACGGACGGACACCGAGCAGGCGGTGCCGAGCGCTCCGCAGCCGCCGCCTGCCGGGACCCCCAGGGCCGGCCCGTCCGTCGGGAGTCCCAGTCTGGGACTGGGTCAGGGTCCCCGAGCGGGACCTGTCCGTCGGGTTCCTGGCGAGGAGCGCCGCTGCTGCCAGAATTCTGCGCGGGCAGGGAACGGGAACACGGCCGCCTTTGAAACAGGTCTTTTTCCTGGCATGCTCCAGAATGCTGAAGCATTCCAGCGGCCGCGGCATTCCGCTGCCTCCTGGCTGCACTGCAAACAGCTGATCCCTGTAGGATCGCACCCGCAGCCTTTCCCAGGGCTGACCTGCAGCATCCCTGCCTCCCCGGCCCACCCCGTGGCCTCCCGCCCTGCCTTCAGCTGGCTTGTTTGCACTGAAGAGTTGCTGTAGCAGAAGTGCAATTCCAGCAAAAGCTGGCAGGGAATCCAGGGGCCAAGTCCGGAGTAAATTCTGATAATGCTGTGTTTACATCAGGAATTTCTTTGGCAGATTAATCACATGAATGAAGTAACAGATGGGAACTCGCTGAAGACACTGTAACGGGAATTCCAGCGCAGGGCCAGGCTGGCAGCTCAGCCCTGGAAGCGCCACTACCGGGACCAGCTCTGCAGGAAGTAGGGTTGAGGTCAAACAGGGATCAGTGCTGGAGAAAAGCAGCACCCAGAGGGGAACTCTCCTCCAAGAGCCAGTGGAGAGCAGCCAGGGCAGCAGCTCGTCCCCTGGCACACGCCAGCCTGTCCTTCCAAGGTTCATGACATCCAAGAAATGATCGGTATCAAGGGCATCGTTGCAGGAAAGGTCTCATGCTCCTGCTGCCAGCCTCACCCTCACCACCTGCTGGTTTTAGCAGCTCGAGACTCAGGTTGCACTTGGAGTTTAAAAGTACACAAGGTCAAAATTCCCCAGGGAGCAGGTGACCAGCCCGGGCACAGCCGCCAGGCTCTGGTGTGTCAGTGCAGGACAGATACAGCCACCACCATGGCTGTGTTTTATTTCCCAGCAGTTGGGATGCCAAACTTCTCCCAGACTGGGGAATTATTTCCAGAGTCAGCCACTCAGGAACACGCCACTTGCCTGTTGAAACAGCCATTTGCATCAGCCGATAGCATTGCCAGATGCTGCCCCGAGAGTGACAGGCTGCCAAGTCTGGGACAGGGCAGGGGAGGGAGCAGATGAGCTGGGAGCAAAACTACAGAGCAGAGTGTGGGCAGCCCTTCACTGGCCACAGAAGGCTGCTTATGAGAGGCAATGGTCTTCCTACTAGTTACTCCTTCATTCAGAATTGTGTGATCACCTTACAGTGCCTGTGCTCCTCCAGAGAGCTCCTTCGCTGCTCTGAAGCCAGGCACCCGGGCGGGCAGCACCCATGGGCAGATGTGGCAATATGCAACCAGGAGCACGTGTGCTCAGGGAGGATGTGGTCTACATGTGCTTCACGTGGGTTTAACTGCACCCCAGGATCTCATCATCCCTCTGTCAATAAAGCTGCACACGGATTTACTAAGCATGATTTGTGAGAGCCAACAGTCTGTTTCAATGACACAGCAGCTTGCTGAGGAAACACCATTTCTCCTGCTCCTGGGTCCTCCCAACATGCTCCAAGAGACGGCTCCACGTGAAGGGCATCAATTAGATCACAACAGTCTCTTGCAGAGTAACAGATTCAGGTTAGCCTGGGTAGACTGGAGACATTTTGATCTCTTCATAAATCTTTCTGGTCTGGCTGAGTGCTGCCTGCAAAGCTCACCACTGGCACTAGCCCCGGAGATGCCAATACATACGTTCCCAATATTCCTCCCAAGCTCTGGGCTGCACCAACAGGCCACAGCATGGCTCTGGCTGCCACAGCAGGAAGGACACGTGCTCAGGTGTGTCCTGGCCCTGCCCCAGCTCCGTAGCCACTTCCTGGGAGCCAGGCCTTGGAGCCAGCAAGGCTTCCTGCTCTGGGGCCAAACGAGCCGCTCTCTCCTCGGGCTGCAGAGGGGAACATATGGGACCCTTCAGCTGGGAGCATACAAAGCTCAGCGCTGTGTTAGTCATCAGCTCCCTCATGTTCCTTCCACTGCTGGGGGACACGACTCTCGCAGCAGCGTCGGCATCTGCTTGTGTTTCTGTCAGCTCCAATAAACAACCGTGCCTAATGCCACAGGGGGAGAGGGCGCCTGGGAGCTCCATCCAAAAATAACCACTTTTAAGCAGGATATCCTCGCCAGCTCAATGGCTCCATCTCTCCACCAGTTTGCCAAGCAGCGCCGTTGGGAAGCAGGGTCTGAGGGCCGGGATGCCCCACCATGAACGAAGCTGTGTCCCCCTGCCCGCTGTCCCAGCGCCCGCCCGCTGCGTGGCCGCGTGCCCCAGCTCTGGAGCGGGAATCACGCGCCATTAACATTCTCACACTGACATCTCCAAAATACTTCAGGGATAAATTGGTTGCTGGCTGATTTGCAAAGCATTTAGGCAAAATTATTAGGAGGAAAGTTGGTGGGGAGCCAAGAGCTGGACCCCGAGGGAGGCTGTATGCTTGTGGGTCACTTGGATGCTCATCCCATGGCCTTGGGGAGCTCAGCCTGGGCCCCACAGGCTGACAGCATCACACGGCAGCCAGTAAACGTGGTGGAACTCACCCTCATGAAGGGCTTAAGTGCCCTGGCGCTGCTGGATAAACAGGACCATGCTGAATGCACACAGCAACCTGGCAGAGCCCTGGAGGCATCTCAGCGTCTTCACAAGACCCCTGTGACTGTGAGTGGCACCAGAAGAGACCCAGAGCCCGCTGCCATCCCATTGCCTGCCCACAGCCCTGGTCATGGGCAGGTGTTGGTAGGCAGGATTCTGACAGTCAAGGGGGAATTGGTCATCAAAAAAGCCAGGTAAGAAAGCAAAAAGCCCTCACCATGTTTTGCATAGCCACAACTCCACATACCCCATACAGACCAAAGCAGTGGCCAACAGCACCCATCAGTCTCCTCCTGCCCACCCTGTCTGGAGGTGATGTGGAGTTCTGGGCTGTTACAGGGCTGGAAAGCTGTTGCTGGAAAACCTGAGATAGGAAGAGAAATGTCGCCCCAAATTTATTGTATTTACTTTCTCCAGTGTTTTCAGATTTTTTTAGTCTTCAATAGTTTATATTATACACATTTATCAGCTTTCCTTCAGGCTTTTAACCCCAGATTCACTGTCTCAGGTTATAGTGGAAAGTGATGAAATGGGCATTCCTGGAGCATCTGCTCAACAGAAGGGCTGTGGCCAAATTTAACCAAATGGCCAAAATGAACCTCAATATCCCTGGCACTGTGGACCTCCCATGGATCTCCACACCCTCACAGTTGCCAGAAGAACCCACCTGTTTTATTACCAGCTCTATCCACATATTTCTTATTCATCAGCACTGGATTTTTTTTTCCAGTGGAGAAATAGGCAAACCCACATGTTATCCAAAAATATTTGCAACTAGAATGGCCTTTTCTGTAGCAATCTTATTTTTAAAGAGCATTTTCAACCCTCCAAGAAGCCAAGGCAGTCAGCAGTGACACCAAGCCCACCAGACTATGTCCTGCCTGCAAGACCCAGACACAGCAGGAGGGCAACAGGCCTCGAAATAAGGGGAAATCACACAAATGAAGGGAGGATGTGAGCAAAAATGGCATTTAAATCCTGGCAAACGTATAGATAATGAGTAAATTAACTCCCTGGCTGTGATCTATTGAACAGCAGAGCCCCAGAAGCGCACAATGGGATCAAAGCCGGGATTTGCCCATGCTCTGGCCGGGGTGCCGGGCTGCGTGCCCGCTGTGCCCGGGGGCCCAAGCTGCTCAGCAGAGTTCAAAGGAGCCCACACAGCCTCGCACAGCTCCCCGGCGTGGGACACAATTCCCAGGTTTTCTGGGGGCTTGCTTCCCAAAGGGAGGAGCGCGGGGCTGGCAGCGACACCCGCGGTGACCCCCGCGGCCGGAGGGGCCGGGAACGCCCCGCGAGGGATAATGCGCGCTCCCGCTGGCAGGATTAGCCGCAGAGCAGGACAGCTGAATCAGACGCTCAGCCCTTAACAGGATTACGCTCCCGGGAGCTCCAATGAAAATACAGACACCCTGCCCACGGGCAGCGCCCCCTCACAGCGGCCCCCGGGGTGTGGGTCTCCAGGGTTTTTTAAAGTCACGATAAAGCGTGGGGCTGAGCTCCTCATGGATCCACAGGGAGCGGGCTCATCTTTCTGCCAGCTACAGGGGATTTACACAGGCAGACAGGGGCAGGAGGGAGCAGTTTTAAACTGAAAGAGCAAGATTTAGATTAGATGTTAGGAAGAAATTATTTGTGCAAAAATGCCCTGGCACACATTTCCCAGAGAAACTGTGGATGCTCCATCCCTGGAAGTGTCCAAGGCCCGGCTGGACGGGGCTTAGAGCAAACTGGTCTAGTGGAAAATGTCCCTGCCCACAGCAGGGCTTGGAAGGAGGTGAGCTTTGGGTTCCCTTCCAACACAAATCATTTGAAGATTTCTAAGATTCAGGCTCCTCGGTGTTCAAGCTGACCCCAGCTTTGCAGCTGCCCCCAGAGCATCTCAGCGGACAGGAGCAGGAGGCTGCAGCCACTGGAATGGCTGGAGCAAATTCAGCATCCTGTGTCACCCAGCAGCACACGCTGCCCTCACCCTCACCACAACAGCCAGACCTGCTGAAACCTCCGTGAGCCACAGCCCAGGTGTCCCCCCTTGCAGCAGGGACAGCCTGTGGCAGTGCTGGTGGAGCTGGGATCCCATCCCAGCATCACCAGGAGTGAGTTGGAGGCCACTGGAGCACAGAGCCCACTGTGACACTCTGAGCACACACTCTGCAGGGCCCTGGGCAGGGAAGGGGTGTCCATCATGACAGGAACCACAGCGGATGGGCAGGAGAGGAGCTGGCGAGTCTTCTCCACTGCCAGGGTTGAGGGCCCTGCTACCAAGTGGGGGTCTTTCAATGTTCTTCTTTTGGAAGGATCAAACCTTCCATTTCCATGGAAACACAAACCTTTAGGTGTCCAACCTCAGGGTTTTGCATTCCTCCAGAGAGGCTGGATGCTTCTCAAGTCACACTCCTCACCACCAGGATTAACTGAATAACCAGGTCAAAAGCAGTGCCTGAATTCAGCTCAGCAAGAGGCCGCTCTCATTACATCTCTATTTCCTTGAAAAGTGGATTTGCACCAGACCAGACATTTTTAAGGTACAGGGAAGCACCAAGCTAAAGAGAGATGTACGTTTTCCAGGTTAACAATGATTTTCACCTGCTCCAGCCTGGAATCACCACAATAGCTCTTGACAGCAGCACACAGGTTATCAGAGCAAAGGCTGAAAGCACAGCTTGCTGCCCTGACTCCTTGCTGGATTTCTGAGGGGCTGGCAGCTGAAAAGCTGATCCAATTTATCCACAGTTCATTATCCAACATAGCATGACACTGGGACACTCACAGACATAATCCAGCTTCCTCCTGCCTTGCAAGATGTATTGACCAAAGGCAAGAAAACAGAGCATTAATAGCTCTCCACTGTGCAGCTGAATCTGGGCAGCAGCAATGAGATTCTTTGGGCTATTTCTATCCGATCTCACACAAGAGTAAATCAGAAGCTTCTACAGACTTTCATTAAATTTCTCCCCATTAATACCAACATAGCAGAGATCAGAATTTATCCTTTTTTTTTTTTTTTTTATGTTTTTCTGGTATTTTAAAAAATGCTAAAACTTCAGCTTCTAGCTGAGCTTAAGATAAAAGTTAACCTCTGAACCACAGCAGTATCTTTCATGTAAGGCACAATACAGAAAGGGCTTTTTGCAGTGGGTTTTGCTCAGTAATGTGTGTTTCAGACTGTATTTTCCCCCATCCTCAGCTGAGTCCGGAAGGCAGGGTCCAAGGAACCACTAAACTTCACAAGAAATTTCTGAAGGTGGCAAGAGGCACCAAAAGTGCCCATGGAATGAGAATGTCCAGGACTGAGTATGAACCTTGCTCCATTCCTGAGATTCTAAGCCAGTCTGGACATGCCACGGAGCACCCTGTTCTAGTGGAAAGTGTCCCTGCCCATGGCAGGGCGTCAGACCACGATGGTCTTTGAGGTCCTTTCCAACCCCAACCAATCTGTGATTCTGTGATCAGTAAGAGGAGAAAGAAGCCCTGTTCTCTACCTCCTGGCTACCTGAACCACACTTGAGAGACCATATTTTTTGCCTACCCACAGCCGACCAGCCCTGGCTGCTGCCCTGGCAGATGCCCCACGGCAGCGTGAGGGCTTTGTAATAACCTGTTATCTGATCTGAGCTCTCTGGCCTTTCCTCTCTGGCAGACAGTCCTTCAAACCCTTTCAGGGATTATGAGTCACTGAAGAAGCACTTAAAATCCATCCTGGATGATAAGGTTAGAGCTATGTGTGGTGCATTTCCTGCCCTAGTTTGGAGTTACGCTAGGGCTCTCCACACTTCCTCGCTTATTCCACTTTCTTTCTCCTTCCAAATTCCCCACCATGCTAAGTTGCAAAACCTCAAGCAGTTCAGTGAAGATTCATCAGGACTCAGTGACCACACGAGGCTTCAATAGGGAGCAGGCAGCAAGGATGGGTCAGGTGTGGGGCAGCACAGCATGAACTGCTTCAAAGGGCAGAAAACACCTGTGGGAACTTCGATCAGGAAAGCTGCTGCAGTGATGCCACCAGCCCAGGAGCTGCTCCTCGCTTGGCTGAACAAAGCAAATAATCTCAGCCACTCATTGTATGGCTCCTTTAGACCTTTCACCATCTTCATGTGTCTCATTTGGACAGTCTCTAACAGCTTTATAACTTTCCTGTACTGTGGTGCTCAAAGGTGCACCCAGGACTGGGGGTGAGGCTGCATAAGCGCAGCATGGGTCACCTTTGCCCAGGTGGGCCACCTCCACCCAGGAGAAGGTGACCCCTGTGCCCAGGAGCTGAGCGTGGGCTCATGGCAGCAGCATTAAATCCTCCTCGCTGTCAGGCACCCATCTGACCCACCCGTGGCTCACAGCGTCCCCCTCACTATCAGCGCTGTAGGATAAGAAATTTGCCTTACATTAGTGCAATGATTATTCTTAATACTCAGACACTGATCATATTCCTGAGGAAAAGGGAACATAAATCCCTCCCTGCACTGACAGCAACAGCCCGCATCCCTAGATAGGAGAGAGCTAATTAAACCTGGTCATTCCAGCCAAAGCCCAAGCAGCGTGTTTGTACAAGCTTTGCGGTCAAAGCACGTGAAGGATTTGGCCCTATTTCCCCATTTTCATTAATCACAGAGAAAATTCTCCACTTAGAAACAATGCTAGAGATATACCTGATAGGGCTTTTTTTCTCCCTTGGCCACTTCCCACTTGGCAACAGGGATGAAGTTCTGCCTTTGCAAAACATTTTGAAACCTGTTTCTGTTCCAATTCAGAATCACCCACCCCAAAGTTTTCCAGGTTATCTGTAAAATAAAACCTAGAGAAATTGATGGCTTGAAATGCCTCAAACTGATAAACTCAAAATATATTATTTTAACTGTAATTTTGGTTTGTGTTATAAAGCAGAGAGAAAATGTTAAAAACCACAGAGCAAATAGCCTTTGGAAATGGGAAATGTTGTTTTGAAATTGAAGAAATAGAATGTTTTTGCCCTGGGGACCACCTTCATTTTCCTCCAAAGCTTGACAGAGTTTCACAAAGCATTTCAAGTTTGATGTGCTGTGTTCTGGGGGGAACTGAGCTGTGTCTGCTGGGGAGGGTAATGAGAAACTCCAGGAGCAAAGAAAACAGCTGGAATCCAGACAAGGTGCACCGGTGCCACAGTGGGATCAGTCCCTCCAGCTGGTCTCTAGTGCTGGTTCAGGCTTCATTGTGGTGCCCCTGAGCCCCATTTCAGCTGCTCCGGTAGTGTCCAGAGGAGGCAGAGGTGTGCATGGGAAGGCAGCTGTTCCGGGGATGAGGAACAGGCAGCCCATGCTGCTCCATTCCTGTAAAAACCCACCTCAAACCCTTCCCTGGTTAAAAATAAAGCAGCCACTGACCTCGGAGATTAATCAGTGGGCTGGTGTCTCTGCGTGATGTCACGCCGTGTTTTTCCACAGGCCTGTCAAATGTCAGCCCCGTCTGATGTGCCGATGACAGGCGGGGCTCGCCCGCCAGACAGCCCCGGCCGGCGGCCGGCGGGGGACCGGCCGGGAGCGGCCCGGCAGATTTATGGCCGCTTTCTCCCCGGCTCTCCCGCACGCACAATACACAGATGCCTCTGCAGGATGATGGAAACCGGGGCTGCTCGGCACAGCGTGGGTATTTTTAGGTGTTATTGCACCATTTCTGGCCTTGGGTGACTTCTATGTCTAACACAGCTGGATTTGAGGTGATCCATCTGAACCTGGGCGCTCGGGCACATTGAGCAGCTCCAACAGAAGCCTGTCGGTCTAGTGGGCAAGCAAGGGAGGGATGGAGCCAGGTCCGAGCTGATGCCATAGTATGGGATGGATCTCGTGATGGGAAACCAGTTCTTTCCAGTACACCACACCCGGCAAAGGCGTCGGGAAGGCACAAAAGCTGCTGGTTGGAAACACACGTCTGACATCAGGGTTTTAATTTCACTATTTCATCTTTACTCCTGCTTGCAGTTGAATACAGCCTGATCCCCTTCCCACATCTACCAGGCAGGAGCTGCTCAGCTCCAACTGGGCACCAGTGGGCACATGTGGGAGCGAAGATGTCCCCACAATGTCTGTGCTCAGATGGCAACGGAGGCCAAAGGGTTACACACACCACATGGCTGCAAGGCGAGGCACTGCATGTCCACACAGCAATTCATCAACTAATCTGAGAAGGAACAAAGCAATTAACACTGGAAGCAGAAGATAGACTAACTAAGCACACGCTGTCACTCTGCTAACAGGACTGCCCTGTGCCTGTTTGTTTGGCTTCTGTTTCTATGGAGGTGGGGGCCACATCGAAAGGTCAGTTCATTGCTCTGGTTATTTGCATCTATCCAAAATGCATTCTTACCATCTCAGAGCCCGAGGAGATACCAGGGGCTAACTGGGGACTACTCAGCCGTTGGGAGCTGTGCTCTTTTGTGGGATAAAAGACCTTCCTACCGCAGCCAAGAGCTGGAATCACCAGGACTCAGCACCAACCACATGCTCGCCTTTGCTGGATCAGGCGCAGCTTGCAGAGGGCCCTGGGCTCCCATGGCCCTCATGTCTTAGTGTAGCCCCTCAGCAAGGAACCCCTTACCCACCCCAGAAAGGAACCCCTGCCCTGTCTCCAGACAGCTGGAACTGCTCCTGAGCATCCTCCTTGGCACAGTCTGGGGAATGTGAGGGTCCAGGACCAGCTCTGCCAGCAGCAGATACCCCAGCATGGAGCAGAACTGCCTGTCTCAAGACCAACTCTCTCCTGGGGCTCCACTGGTGCCACTGTACAGGGCAGTGACAATGTCAGCACTGTGTCCCCTGCTGTGCTGTGGCTGGAGAGAAAATGACCTTGATGGAGGCTGCGGTCCCAGCAGCTCACAGCCCCTCACCAGTCCCTTCTCTACAAGTCCAGGGGCTTGGTTGAGCTGCATTATCAACCCCAAAATAAGTTCCCAATAAATGTCTATAATGGGTCTTTGTTCCCGCAGAAAAAGGGTTTCCCATGAGGTGAGCCAGCCTGGCACTGAGGGTTATCCCAGGACAGTGATTTTTCCCCTGGGGTTTCAGGCAGCTGTGATTATGCAAGGCTCTGAGTTATTCCTGGGGCTGCCACGTGAGAGGTGAGCTCCCTGGCGGTGCCCAGCACGGGCGTTCGGAGGCACGGCAGCAGCCCCGCCGCCGCCTCCGCCCGGCACGCAGCGCCTGCGGCTGCAGTGACAGCGGGAACCCAGCAGGAGACACAGCTGGAGAGGGCAGGGCAGGCGACATCCCACTTCATTCACCTCCAGCAAAGATGGGGGGACTTCTGCAGAGAAGGGGTGGATCTGATACCCATCCATGGCTTGCACACCCTGTCTGATGGTGCCTTGAGCACACTGCAGGCTGGATGCCACCTATGGATCAGCTCTTTGGAGCAGGGAATGCTACAGACCAGTCTTGCCCATGCATTTACTTACCCTGTTCTCCTCCTTAGGCATAGCACTGGCCATGGACTGTTCCTCTGCCCCTCGCCACAGCTCTGTGTGTGACACCGGGCCCTGCAGCAGCTGCCCCAGTGTCCTGGCATGACCAGTCACCACCTTCAGCACCCAGAGTAAGTCTGTGGAATGACCGACCTGCTAAGAAAATAGAGAGCCCGTTCTTTTGAAGTTAATGAATTGTGAAAGCCTTTGAAAGCAGAGCCTTGTTTATTTACTCACCACAGCTCATGTGGATGAAGCACCCAGTCACCCTGAGCACTGCTAATTTGAATGGAAGATCAAACGTGAGGCTCTGCCCAGTTGGAGGAGTGAGAGCTGCCCTGGCCTCTCCAATGCCCAACGCAAGGAGAGCCTCGTACAAACCCAGGGCAGTCCATGGGCTGTCAGGTGGGTGTTATGGGGAGAAGCCTCAAATAAGCCACCAGGCTGACAGAGAAGCCCAGCCTGAGCATTTCACTTCCACACCAAAATTCAGCTGTGATCCCTCCTGCAGACACCATCACCCTCCCCTGCCAGGGCTGGCACTGCTGCCTGCACTGCTGCCCCTTGCTCTCATCCTGAGTTTCAGCCCGAGCCAGAGGTCTCTTGCCCAGCACCACATCACAGCCAAGACCTGCACATTCACATGAACACCGTGCTTGTCACCTCCTCCCTTTCCCTTGCCATGAGAGCAGGATACAGAGTACTCAGGCTCCTGTCTTTGTGTAGAAACAACACAGGAACAGAGAAAAGCCCACAGAACGGCCACAGCAGAGCGTCCAGCATTCTGCCCACTGTGATGGGTCTTCTAAACAAATTCACAGCCTTCCACAGTCTATAAATATCAGCCTTTTCAGTGCCACCACTTTGGGGATAAGCTGTAATGCAATATTCTGTGTGGGCACTCGGACAAAAGGACAGCACCCCACCAGCACCAGCTTTCTGTCACTGCAGTTTTCTGAAGTATAATTGGGTTTATAACCATGTGTGAGTTTCTAGTCCCTATTTCTCCCAGGCTGGGGAAGTCTCTCTCTGATGTGAACAACAGGAATAGGAAGGAAAGAGCAGAGTGAGCAGAGCTGGCTCGAGGGGAGGGGGCAGCTGAGGGCTCTGGCAATGTGGAAAGGACTTTGGTGGATAATGGGATTTAGAATTCCAGTAATTAATGAGGTATATCACGAATGTGGCTGACAATGAGAGGTTACCAAAATGCCTGCTCACCTCCATGGTGTGGAAGGACCAGCCAGGGACTGCATGGGGAAGAGGGAACTGCCAGGCAAGGCTGGTCTTCACCAGCTGTTAGTCACCAGTTTTAGGGTGATGAAGGAAGGAAAGCTGCGAGTCCAGGGCAGCTCATGCACTAGTTCTCCCTCTCCCACAGCCACAGGTGACAGAGGCACGTAGAGAAGGGAGAGCCCTTGCCAAATTAGTGCAAAGGGCTGTGTCTGGGCTTGGACACTGATACCCGATGATGACTCTTGCTGTGGCCAGCACCATCCCAGGGAGTGTATGCCCACTATGTCCCTGTCCCCCAGACCGCTCCCTGCAGGTCCCCGGGCACCTGTGGGGTCTGCACCGCCTCTGCCCCATGGCTGAGACCCTCCCGGCCGCCCCGCAGCGAAGCCGCCAGCTCCCGGCGAGGCGGTCTCCGTGCGTTGCCCGCTCCTGCCCGCCCCGGGGCCGCGGGAGCTGCGACAGGCGGACACAGCCGCCGGGGGGGGCGCGGAGCCCCGCGGAGCCCCGCGGAGCGCGGCTCACCCGCGGTTTCCCACCCAGCAGTGACACCTGGCGGGGGCGAGCGCGGGCGGAGCCGGCCCCGGCTCCCGCATCCCGCATCCCGCATCCCGCATCCTGCCGCGCCGCTGAGCCCCTTCCCCGGACGGGGCCCGACGGGGCGGCCGCGACCGGCGGCTCCGCGCCGCATCCCCGCGGGTGCAGGCGCGGCGGTGGGAGCGGCCCCGGTGCGGGGCGGCGGCGGGGGCAGGAGCCCGGAGGGGGCTGTCCGACGTGCCCTCGGGGAGGCGGGGGTCTGTCCGGCCGGAGCGGCGGCTCCGCGTCTCTGACTCTGCCCAATGAGAGCCCGCAGCACGGCGGGCTCCGGCAATATTTGGCCGCGGCCCCCGCGCTCCCATCCCCAGAGCGCCCTCGCCCTCCGCGCAAGGACCTCCATGGCCCGGCCGGGCTTCGCCGCCCGCCCCGCGCCGCTCGGGGGGTGCCGGCCCCGCTGAGCGCCCCCCAGCCCCGCGGGGAGGCCCCCCCGCCGCCCCCCGCGGCAGCATGAGCCTGGGCGCGGGGGCCCAGCCGGGGCTCGCTCAGCAGCGCGGAGCCGGCGGACGCGCCGCGGGGCCGTGACGGGCAGTGCCCCGAGGGGAGCGCGGGCAGGACCCCCTTCCCCGGTCATTTCTCCGTCTGGACCCCGCCCCGGAGAGATATGCTCAGCCCAAACGGCCTGGAAGCGTCTCCTGGGATTGCCGTGGCCCCCGGGCGTGCGGAGTGCGGAGCCTTCCCTCGGACGGCGGGCGCGGCCCCCCGGCTTTGCCTTCCTCTCGTTCTCCTCCTGCTTGCCCTGACGCCCCGCGCCGACTCCTCGTGGTGGTGAGTGAGTCCCCGCGACGGCGGCGCCGCCACCCCGACGGTCCCCGGGCCACCGCGGGCGGGAGATGCGCGGGGCGCGGTCGAGGGACGGGGATGGAGATGGAGACGGGGATGGAGATAGGGATGAAAACGGGAATGGCTCGGGAACGGGGACGGGGTGGGGACGTGGATGGGGATGGAGACGGGGAAGACCGGCTAGGGGACGGGGCAGCGCCGGCGGGAGCGCAGCGAGCCCCGCAGCGCCGGAGCCGGCGCCCAGCGCCCGACGTGCGGCCGTGGAAGCCGGCGGGACCGGCCGGGCCTGTGCGGGCTCCCCGCGGCTCCACCTGCGCGGCTCCGGCTGCGTCCTGGGCTCCCAGAGCAGAGCGGCGTGGAGCGGCGGACACGGAACCGCCCCGGGGCCGGTACCGAGTCTTTCTCCGGGGCGCCGTCACCGCAGTGGTCACGGGCACCCCGCGCCCCGAAAATGCCGCCGCTCCTTCCCTGGGAATGGGATTTGCTGCGGGGACCTCCGGCTCTGTCGGGGAGCCGAACCCCATGCGCTGTGACACCTCTGACAGCCTTCCCTCCCCGCACACGGCGAGGAGCAGGATGAGCCCCGCGGTACGGTTTGGACAGGGGAAGAGACAGCAGCTTGGATCCCCTGATCCACCCTGACCCCGCCGGAGCTCCCATCCCCACGGGCTGTGGTGTTGCCTGCACAGTTATTTACTTTGCTCCTGGGAAGCGAAGAAAGTTGATGTCCCCCTTCCTTTAGATAAGATGAGGCTTTGTAAGAGACAGAAATGACGCCATAACAAAAACCTTCTGGATATTAGTCTCCTCCTGCCCCGGTTCGTGTAACAATGAAACTTCATCTATGCAGAATGACAGTAATTAGGAAAACAAGGATCGAGAAGCTTTCCAAGTGACCCTGTGCTGTTTCGGTAGTTCAGTAACACTGGAGAAAAAAAATAGTTGGCTGCAGTAAAGTCCTCAGTGTCCCCCACCCTATTAAAGTCCTCTCTAATCTTGTGGAAAACAGTGTTTTCCATGCCAATCTCATCATCATTAACAGATCACGGTGGATGAGGCAAAACTTAATCAAATTCAACCCATCTGCCACTGAAAGAAAGTGGCAGTTTCTGGAAATTCTCAGCTACCGTGGAGCACTCTGTAAGGGGCCGGGAGCACTTAATAGTCATGCAGATAGCACAAGTATTCCCGGTGTTTGAGAGCACGTCTGGGCGTGTGGCAGCCCTGGCCGGGCTGGCATCCCTACAAGAGCGATTCCAGGGTGAGAAGGGCTGGTGGGAAAGCTGTGGGGCTAGGGAAGGAGTGGGAGCTCTGGGGACAGACTGCTCGGGCAACTGGTGGCAACCGAGCACAAAAGCAACCTCTTCAAGAGACCAGAAAATGCTTTGGGGGACAAATGGAAAGTAGAAACAGCAAGGCTGTTCACAGCCATGCCCAGAGGAACTTTCCCAAAGCCTGGTCAGCTGAGGGGAACTGGAATCACTGGGAGAGAAAATGAGTCATTGTTGGGGAGTCTCAGGTTGATACAAGCACTGACCTGGCTTCCAGAGCCAGCTCTGCCCCAACCCAGCAGGGCAGGTGAAGGCAGGATTGGCTCCGTGGGCAAGGTGAAGTTGCTCAAATGCGAAAAGCTGGGGAAGGAAGGAAGGGACAGTGGAGAAGCAGGATTATTTCCATTATCACAGAGGCTGGAGAAACAGAGGTTCGTTAGAGCTGAGGAGTGGGTGCATGGGATAACATGGCTGGGAAAAAAAGGAGGAATGGAGTAGTCACAGCATCATCTGTCCAGAGATGGGCAGTTCTGGTAACACACATGAATGCTGCCTGAAGGGTGAAAATTCCTTCTTTAGGAGGAGTGTTAAACCACCTATTTCCCTTGCTGTCGTACCCCACTTCTCCCCCCACGGCTCCGCCGCGGTCTGCCCTCGTTCCAAGTGCGTGTCGCTTCCCAGCAAGCGGGAGGAAAACCAGCCACGTTTAAAGCCTCAGTAGCTGTGGCTTGTTTGGAGGAAGCTAGATTTAGCTCCCACAGCAGTTTGTGCTCTCAGCTTGCAGGCTGATCCCCGGCTGGCAGCTCGAGGGGAGAGGAGAGCAGGGCAGCCCCGGGGAGCTGTGCTTGTCTGCGGCTGGGCAGCCCCACGCAGCCCCACGGCCACGGTGCAGCCAGGCACCGTGCCTTGCACGTTTTAACCAAGCAGTATTGGTCCCAAGGACCTTAAATACATGACTTTTAAAACAAAAACAATTAGAAATGGAATATATTAAACTCTTAAGATTCACACTTTCAATTGAACTTTCTCTTCTGGAAAGCAGAACATTCCTAAGAAAAGCTTAAATTGAACTGAGCGCTGTTGTGCTGGACGTGTCAGTCCTGATAAAATAGCGTGTTTAGATGAAATTGTGTTTTACTGAAAATGGTTTCAACCAGCTGTGGCTTGGGAAAAAAGTTATTCAGTGATTTGCATAGGTTTCCAAGCACATCTTTAGCACCACTGATAATACAGTAAATACATTTGGTGGTGCATCATCCTTCCTTATTTTAATTATTATTGCCAAATTCTTTTAGGGATTCACACACAATAAACTTGTGGAACTAGAGGAAATGCTTCTCATTTTCAGAGTCAACTTTTTAAGTAGTTTAATAGGAAAAATTGGGTCTCCTCTGATCACAGTACATGGAAAGGAAATATCAACCAAATGTTTCTTCTAAACAACGGCAAATTATTAATTTTCAGTGACGTCAGGCATGGCCCAACCGCCTCACATAAATGTCAGGAATTGGTGAACTTTGGCATCCAAAAGAGTGGCTGTGGGTTGTGTGTGCGCGTGTGCACGTGCTCAGAGCACAGGCAGAGGGGACAGGTTGGGGACAGTGTGGTTTTGGCCTGTGTGGTGGTGGCCGGGCTCCGAGGCCGCTGTGACTAACAGTGGCAGCGGGGTGGCTGTGGCTGTGGGGAGCAGCACCCTTGCATAAATGCTTCCAAACTCCAAAGTGTTACTTAGCAACAAAATACCAGCTGAAACACAGACAGAAATTAAGAAGGAATGCAACGGGAAAATCCCTAAATCCCGTTTACACTTGCGTGCAGTAGGGAGAGCTGCATCGTCCGGGGGACGGCGGCTGGCAGGGCTGTGCCCCGCGCCGCCAGAGGCCGTCAGGCCCCAATAGCGGCCTCCGAAATTCCTTTGGAAAGATTTGGGAGGTTAGACAAATGTTGCTTATAAACATAAACTGTGCAATAAACAAACTTGTTGTAAATAACTAAGTAGAGTTTGCTCGCTATTGAGAGCCCGGCGAGCCGTTCTGGTGTGGAAAGCCATTCTAAAATTAAAGGTTTGGTTAAAGAAAAATGTACACAATGCCCTGCATCCCCCTCTGCATCCCACTCTCACACACACTCACTCTCCCGCAACCCACACGGACACCCCCCCAGTTCCCCAGCACACCAAATCCTTGTTAGCTAACTTGTTTATTGCTAACCACAGCCCTTGGAAACTACAAATATTTAATTTCATTTGGCATTGGAACAGATGGGAGGCATCAGGCCCCCAAAAAGATAAAACAAATCTGTGGAAGGAAGAGGATTGCAAGTTTGGGTGTGGGTTGGGGAGCGTGTGGGAGCCTGGCAACCACATGGGGCTGCCCTTGGTGCTGTCAGGATACGGGGGCTCCAAGAGAGCTGCTGCATCCCGGGGTGTGATGCACATATGGGGAGTTTGAGGGATGACCAGTCCAGAGTCAGGCAGCCATCATGGTCCAGCTCCCTTCCTTGGCCAGGGAAGGAAGAGTGTGTTTATGGGCATGGAAAACATACCGCGGGCAAATCATGAAGCAGGAGTGCCCAGGCTCCCTCTGTGCCAGCGCAACCCCTGGACACGGCTCTGGCCAAGGGTTTGGCAGGGACACCCCCACTGCAGATGGAGAAGGAGACATTCCCACCAGGATGGGTTGTTGGCTGTGCTCCCTCCAGTGTTCTTCTCCAGTATTTGCCGTGTATTTCCACTGTGACACCAGTGCTGTCCGTGATCCAGCTACAGTGGATAGGTACAAGGAGCGGTGGAAAAATGGAGCCACACACACGTGTGGATATAGGATAGAGGAGAGAGAAGCTCATTTAAGCAGGCATCATGCTAAGGTGTGTGGGAGGGGAAATAGCATAAATAGGAATTTTTGAAATTAAGCCAAGGGAAAGACAGCTGCATGGAGGAGCTCCACAGCCCGCCGTGTGACCCTCTGGGGCGCGGGGGCGCCGCTCCTCCTCTCCGTGCCAGCCTCAGCTGGGCAGGCCCACAGCAGCCCCCGGAGGGCTTTGCTCATAGAGGGTCTCGCAGGCTGTGTGGGGGCTCCGAGGGCTGTGTGTCCGTAGCTGTGATCCCATCCTGCGCCGTGGATGAGCTGTTGCCTCCGCCACCAGTGCTTCTGCAGCAGAGCAGCTCATCACCCTTTCAGTCGTGGCACTGCTGCAGGCACCATACAGAATCAGAGAATCACAGAATGGGTTGGAAGGGACCTTAAAGCATCTAGTTCCAGCCCCTTTGCCATGGGCAGGGACAGGGGACAAAGTTCCAGGAGCGGAACTTGCCACCTCCAAGGGGAGAGGACGTGCAGCACTTGGGACACGCAGATCTCCGGGCGCTCGCCCCGGCTGTCAGTTTGTTGTTGCAGAGCACTTTGCATGGCAATAAAAGCAGGAGGTCAGTGACCAGGAAGTCTTTATCCTGAGGCGCTCCATAGCTCCGGCTGTCCAGGCAGCCATGCTGTGAAAAATAAGTTTTAAAGTAATGTCAGACTGATGGAGAATGAACCCCGTGGCCTTTGCAGCAGCCCTGGTGTTCTTGGTTAGGGTGGATGGAACAGATGGGTTCTCTCAGTCACTCTGTGCTGTTATAATAATCCTAACTGTGCTGCTCAGTCCATTTTTCATTAGGGTCACTTTCACCTATGGGAAATCTTTCTCAGAAAGAAATACAGAAGGAAAAAAAAAAATCCTTCTGCTTTTCCAAAGTCATTAGCTTTTACTACTACCAAAAGTGATTTCAGCAGTGCCATGAGGATACCTGTGCTGGGCCAGAGCCCATGGAAACACAGCTTCTTCTCGGAGCAGCTCACACCCAACACACAGGGTATGCCATGGAAAAGAGAATTGTACATCCAGATTTATTACCAAAGGCTGTCTTACCTCCCCACCTTTTAGCAAAGGACTTTGAGATCTGGGGAGAAAATAAAATTGGTTCTTAAGGGTAGAGCATATTTTTAATGAGCAATTATTTTGTATTCATGCACCAGCAACAATGTCCCTGAGGAACAGCTTTAACCCAGTGCTGACCAAAGTGTTCAGGTTACTGTTATGCAAGATGCCAACAGCAAAGCCTCCCACAGCCGCCCGGGGGACAACAAACTGCAGCACCCATCTGCTCCCTCTCCCCAGGACCACAGTGTTTCAGTCCTTCTCACAGAAACTACATCCCAATGACTGCACGGGGTGCAGGAAAACCACAGAGAGGGGACTCTGACCAGGATCTGAAGGCAGGCAACTTTAAAAGAGGGATGCACAAGAAAGAGAAAGATGGTGCAGAAAATGAAAAACATGTCCCCTGAGTGGCACTGGTAGTGGCTCAGCATTATGATATTAAAAATTATTGAAGTGAGACTAAGGCTTTCAACCTGCAGCATAGTGGCTGTAAGTGAGGAAATTAGGACTATTAATCACTCAAAGGCGTTAACAATTCCAGCAGGCCAGGATGGCCCTGTTCCCAGTGGGGCTTAATAAAGTACTCAGGGTTTGTAATACTAAAATAATATCTCAGATGTTTATAGCACCTTGCAACCCAAAGTGCTTGGCAGTTGGCTGTAAATTGTCTGCCACAGCAGGGAGAGCAGAGGAAGGAAGGTGCAGCATCCTTGGGAAGTATGCAAAGAACTTGAGGAGGTGAAATGCTGCCAGGCATGATGGAATTTGCTCTTTAGCAGGCAAAGAGGCAGGGATGTTGGATTTGATCCTATCTGCACAAGCTGTCTCAAATAGCTGGCTATGGCTTTCCAGCCTCCCTCCAAAATACAGATTTCATGAGGACTCAGTGGGATGGGAAGAGACCAGAGGCCAGGGTAGCTTGGCTCCCAAGCTGATCCTTCAGGACTGCCAAAGCTGTTACAGATCAATGGGGAACTGAATCACTCTTCCCAGGGGATGGACTCCAACAGCCTCTGATGCCACCAAGAAGCCAGACCATGTTCTCTTCTCAGCCTCAGAGATCTCAGCAAACCTCAGAAGCAGAGATTGTCCAGAACCCCTGGGAGCAGCCGGGGGTAAAGTTGTGACAGTGTTTTCAGTTAAGCTTAGCTTCTATTAAACTAATTTAAAACTGTGCCTTTAATGGTATTGGTGCAACCCACAGTGGGATTTTATGATGTTTCAAGCAGCTGTTTTAATTCAGAGCACTAAAATGTTGATTTGTCTGAGAATGGCAATTCCAAAGATTTCCCTTTTAAAATCAAGTCATGTTCAAATAGGTTTTCCAATGCCTTATGAAATGGTGAAAAATCAAATCCTAGCTAAAGCAGTGTCTAGTATAAATTTCATTGGAAGCTGAATTAGGGCACTCACTCACTTTGCAGGAACACCTTGGTATTATGGAAGAGCAACGGGACAGTTTCCGGTTCCATGTAATTTTATGAATTCCCATTAAATTAACTTCTTTCTTCAAAACCTCAATTTCCAAGAGACATTTCCCAGCTGATGTCTCCCAGTGAGCACGTGCAGGGAGGAGCTGTTCAGACTGTCACCTGAGCAGAGGGCAGAGACACGCCATGGCCCCAGGAGCTGCGAGTCCTGGGCGAGGCCGGGCCCAGGAGCGGGGAGCCCAGGAGCGGGACAGCCGAGCTGTGGAGGGGGCTAGCACAGCCTGCACGCTGCCAGCTAAATAGATGCGTCTGCCTCTGATTTGCATGTTTATCTTAGAAGCAATTTAGGTTTCTCTTGTTTACAAGAGCCAAAGTCAGCAGACTCTCCACAAGAACAACAGCTTGGAAGGCAGCGCCTGACGGTTGTCTCCTGTTCCTGGAGCTCGGCACTCGCGGGATGTTGGGGTGAGCTTGCTGCAGCCGAGCCTCCGGATGCAGCCCTGCAGCCTGCAGGGAGAGAGGAGGGCTTGACCTCGCAGGCTCCAGAAGCACCTGCCCCTGGAAGAGAAAGTCTCCATCCTCTGCTGTTGTAGCCGCCCTGCGAGGAGCAGGGAAGGAAGGGCGAGAGAGGCAGCGCAGCGTCCCGCAGCACGGCCCCTCACACCCTCGCACCCGGCTCTGGGGGAACGTGGGGAATGCACCTAGCTGGGAATTGTACACTGATCGGCAAGAGGTGACACTGCAGCATCACGCAGCCCAGGGATTGTGCCAGCCCCTCACCCAAGCTGGGCAAACAGCTCTGCACTTGGCAAAGGGCGATGCCAGGGCTTTACACACCCTCAGGAGGCAGCAGCATATGGAATTCTGTTGGACAGGGTGGGGGATTGTTATCCCCACATGCACTTAATTATCCACTCCCTTCTTCCCTGCCTTCCAGCTCCTCCTCACTGCAGGCTGCCCAGCTCCTGCCTCTCTCCTCCCAACCCTGAAGTTCAGGCCTGAGTAGCCTCCAGCATCAGGAGAAGTTATCTCCCACAGACTCTTCTGAACTCAGGGCTTGGGGTTTATGGGTTTTTTTTCAGCTAGAAAAATGCAGATTACCCCAGAGAACAGCACTGCAGAAGTGTTCCCCACTTCCAGCACAGCTTCATTTGTTTGAAAACAAAGTTCTGATAAGGCAGCTAGGGACTTCTCAGAATATCCATTGTCTTTCCTATTGCAATGTTTTCAAAATGTCACAGATTTTGAGAAATAAAATTTGAAGGGATACTTTCATCTATCCAAAACAAATGTTTGGGTTTTTTCCCTCCCAAAACTCTGCTTGGCAGAATTTTCTGATGTTCCTCGTCTTGCTCTATTTCAGAGTAACTGAACTCTACTGGAGCATTTCTCACCAAGTGGAAGCTTTTGTCTTTGCCGAGACAACCACAGCCTTTCCAGGACATGGGAGGAATTTTCCCTTTAGTTGTGTTAGATTTCAATACATAAACTCTGATGGAATGCTGTAGGTGCTGTTGTAAATGTGCTGCCACAGGCAAAGGGAGATGCAGCCACTGACCCTGGCCCTTCCGGGATGTGCATGGTGAGCTGCTACTGCAGCAGTTGGTGCCCTTCGCACTGCTCTCCCTCCACTTTCTCCTGCTGATAATGTTTGCTCTGATCTGGGTATTTGGCAGGAGAATTAAGAAGAAGTAATTAGCTTCCAGTGTGAAAAAGGGAGTGCCTAGTGTTTATCTTGTCTGGAGGGTTTCCCTTGATCTCGGTCTCCCAGGGGATGGTGTTAGTGCTTTATCCATCACTCTCCAGTCTGGGAGGCAGCTCTGCTGCCAGCTGCTGTGTCCCAGCCCACTCGCAGCCCACTGCTGTGACTGGAGGCCAGTGCCCCAGCCCCAGAAGGTCCCTGCTGAGGTGGCCCATCGCAGAACATTTTACCTTTCCCAGCTTCCCCGGCATCACTTTTCTCCAGCAAAGAGGAGCTTTGGCTACTTCTGAACCTCCATCCTGCAACCTGCTGCCTCCCAGCATCTCATCATTGTTCTTGCCAACACAGGCAGGGATAAGCCAGCCATCCCCATCCTTGCTGGGCAGAATGAATTTAGGGCTGGGGACCTGACCATGCTTCCCGGAAGGAATTCTGCAGTCCCAGTCGATGTCACCCTGCCATCATCCAGCTGGTGGGATGCTGCTCTGCCCTGCCCCCATGGGAAGGAATGGGCTGCTCTCAGTCTGGCACGAGCAAGGCAGTGAAACATCCGCAGTCGGCAGTGCTCGGGGAGCTCCTGTTGGCTTTTCTTTCCTAAACAACTTCTGCTGCTTCCCTGTTCCTCTGCTTCAGGATGAAAGGCTGGTGAGCATGTCTGTGACAATAATGCTCACTGCCCCTCGGAGTCTGGGCTTGCAAAGCCATGGGGAGCTGGGTTTATTATCCTCAGCTCCAGCCCGAGATGACCTTGTGCTTCTGCCAGCATTTAAACAAAATATTTTAAAAGAGGGAGCAGATCCCATTGCTTTCTATGCTTGCAGGGTGTTCCTGAGCCTGGGAGCTCTCTCTGGGGTGGATAGAACTGAGAGAACATGTCCAGAGACAGACAATGAAATATTGTCCAAGCTTATTGCTTTTTATTATTATTGAAGGAAGGATTTCGCTTCCAGTCTGGGGGTTAGAAAAAATCTGAATATCACCCAAACCTCATCCCTTCCAGCCAGAATCCCAGCTCCGTGCTCTGCGGCAAAAAATCATCCTCAAGCACAAGCAGCCAGAGGGGTGAGCGGGTGGTGCAGGCGGGAGCTGACTGGGATGGAAAATTCCATGTTGCTGCCATTGTCCGGGATGGGGAGAGAGTGTGGGGCAGAGCTCAGGTCCCTCCCCCGTGGCTGTGGAAAATTGCCCATGGGCTCAGCCAGGCTCTGGCAGGCTGCTGTTTGTGCCTTGTCTTTCTGCTCCGAGTTCCTGCTCTCTCCCCACCGCTGCAGGGAGAGGACCAGGATACAGGTGGGATACAGGCAAGATAGGAGCCACAGCTTAGTTCTGCCAGTTATGGAGCTTCGGGGCACGAGAGTAAATGTTCAGGAGATGCACAGAGAGAAATCGACAGCTGGGGGATAGCAGTGTGGGTGAGGAGTGCGGCACCAGCTGGTGAAGCCTGCTCCTCTTCCTCCCTCACCCGCGCATGCCGTAGGTGTCTGTGCCATGGACATTCCTGATGAATGCAGGCAGGAGAAAGGACAGAGCCTGCACGAGCCACACTGGGCTCAGCTGGGCTCCATCCTGCTGTGCTCAGCAGGGCTGGGCGACAGCGCGGGGCTGGGATGTTGGGAAGAGGGTGGGAGGGAGGTTTTGCACATCAGCAAGTTTCTCTGCTGCTGCCCCAGGAGCTGACACAGGCCAGGCTTATGGGAGACATCCCATGACTCACAGCACCCAGAGCTGTCTGCTGGGGGAGATGGGCTCCACAGTCTCCCTGCTCCTTCCTGCAGTGATGCACACAATGAGAAAAGCTCTGCTTGCTCCTGGCTCATGCATCTCAGGATTATTTTATTAAACAAAAAGACTGTGCCCTGTCCCTGTGTCCTGCCTGTCTGAACCACAGCCCCAGGCAGGTCTTGACATGTGCCTCACAGCTTGCCCGTGCCAAGGGGATACTGCAAGGGGGCACATTTCTGTGTAGAGGCACTCGGGGCAGAGCCTGGAGCAGTTCTGACACAGCTAGAAAGGAAAGAGGGAAACTAGACTTCAATAAAAGACCCACCAAGCAGAGTGAGGACCTGGAGTTGCTTGGTTTGTTCAGCTAGAGGAGATTGAGGTCAGACCTCATTGGGGTCTGCAACTTCCTCCTGAGGGGTAGTGGAGGGGCAGCTCTGATCTCTGCTCTCGGTGACTAGGGACAGGAACCAAGGCAATGCCTGGAGCTGTGTCAGGGGAGGTTTAGGATATCAGGAAAATGTTCTTCTCCCAGAAGGTAGTCGGGCACTGAACAGGCTCCCCAGTGCAGTAGTTGTGGCCCCAAGGCTGCCAGAGTTCAAGAAGTGTTTAGCCAATACTCTCAGTCACAGGGTGGGATTTTGGGGGTGTCCTGTGCAGGGCCAGGAGTTGGACTCGATGATCCTTGTGGGTCCCATCCCACCCAGGATGTTCAGTGATTCTGTGACTCCCCTCTGCAGGCAGGGCAGTAAAGTGGAACCGTTCTCTCTTGCAGGTACATCGGGGCACTGGGCGCCAGGGTGATCTGTGATAACATCCCCGGGCTGGTGAACAAGCAGCGACAGCTCTGCCAGAGGTACCCTGACATCATGCAGTCAGTTGGGGAGGGAGCCAAGGAGTGGATCCGGGAGTGCCAGCACCAATTCCGGCACCACCGCTGGAACTGCAGCACCCTGGACCGCGACCACACTGTCTTTGGCCGGGTCATGCTGCGAAGTAGGTTCTGCCCTGTCCCCTTCCCACCACCATGGGACTTGTCCTCCTGGGAGTCGCTCCTCCCACTGGGCTGCCATGCCCGGTGGCTTGGATTACTCCCTGAGGAGAGCTTTGCCTTTCCTTGTAAATTAATCAAGTAGTAATGGGAGCAGAGCACTGCGCTTGGAATGGCTGCACCAGATGAGATGGAGCAGGGGGAGCACTGGGGGAGAAGGGGGAAGGAGGAGACACCTCCGGAGAACAGGCTCATATGTAAACAGTAATGGGATATATAAATATTTGGAGAGTGGGGTTGGCCAGGACTCAGCAATTCACGTGGGAACTGGCTGTTCCCTTGCATGGCAAGGGAGGCAAGGCACAGATGCAGCTCCAATCCTTGCTTCAGGCTCTGAGGTGGAGGAGGACCATGGCTACGGGGCAGGTGCCAGCCCTGCACAAAGGACTGGGCATGGCCCTGCCCAGGAGAGACCTTCCCACTCCAGGTGAGGGACAGATACAACACAAGCAGGGATACACCCAAGAAATGTGAAATGTACCCAAGGAACAAAGAGGAAAGGCACGACGGGGACAGGGGTGGGGCAGTTCCAGAGCAGGAGCAGCACCATGGGCTCCAGCTGCCCCGAGAGTGCTCTGGGAGCAAACAGGCCCTGGGAGCCAGCACAAGCCCCGGCACAGGCAGCAGCACTGCAGGACAGATGCTGCTGCATCCCATGACGTGCCGGGAGCATCCAGCCATGTGGCCTCCAAATCAAAAGCGGCTGGAAGAATCTTTCCACTCGCAGCTCGTATGGAGGACACGTGAGTGCCACAGAAGGAGCCGGTGAGTGGGGGGCTTGCTCCTAGCTGGCGGGGGGATGGGGCAGCTGCCCGTGGGGTGGACAAGCAGCAGAGCCACAAGCCAGATGCCCGCTCTGACTGGAGGGAAGGGGACTGGAATGCTGAATGCAGCATTCACCCCGCCATGCTGCAGCCTCCCTGCTCAGCCTCTCTGTTCCCATCACAGCACCTTTTCTCCTGCTCGCATCCTTTCCTGGCAAAGGATGGGGAATGATGAAAGCTCCTCGCCACAGCCCCATCCTGCGAGGCCCAAAGAGAGCTCTGCTGCCTTTGAAGTTGCTTTCAAAGGCTCTCGAAATGAAGACTAACATGGTTTTGATTTGCAGCTTCTTTTACAACATTATAAAAACAGCTGCGAACTTGAACCAGAGACACAAAATAGCAGGCGGCAAGCTGTGCTGCGCGGGAAGAGCCGAGCCCGGCCGGAGCAGGCGCTGCCTCTGCGCTCCGCCGGGAGGGAGGGGAGTGGCCCTGGCAGAAGGATGCTGGCTGGTCTCGCCGCCCGTGGGCATCTACCCTGAGCATTGCAATTAGTCTGAAGGGCTCCAGGGCAGCCGAGGCTGCACGCTGTGGTCAGCAGAGATGGCTAGGCTTGGCTTATCCACATAAAGGATTGTCTCGCTCCCCAAGCCCCGGTTCTTCATGGGCTGCAGGCACTTGGCAGAGCCTGGCACGCTCACTCCCCGTTCCTGTTTCTCTCCCCGTGGCAGGCAGCAGGGAGGCCGCCTTTGTCTACGCCATCTCCTCGGCCGGGGTGGTCTATGCCATCACGCGGGCGTGCAGCCAAGGGGACCTCAAGGTCTGCAGCTGTGACCCACTCAAGAGGGGCCGCTCCAAGGACGAGCGCGGGGAGTTCGACTGGGGCGGCTGCAGCGACAACATCAACTACGGGATCCGCTTTGCCAAAGCCTTTGTGGATGCCAAGGAGAAAAAAGTGAAGGATGCCCGGGCGCTGATGAACCTGCACAACAACCGCTGCGGGAGGATGGTGAGTGCAGCCCCTGCAGCAGAGCTCCGTGCTCGCCTGTCCCACTGGGACCTTCCGGAGGGGACTGGGCAGCCGGAACAGCTTGGCCAGAGAAACGGGACCTCGGCATCTTTGGAGGGCAGTTCCTGCTCTGGATAAGGCTGGATGCTGCCCTGCCTTCCCAGTGCTCCCCTGCATGCCTTGCCCTAGGGAATGGCAGGACCTCGCTCACCTTTGCCTCCTGTCTCCTTGCTGATGTTGGCATTGGTGACCTCCATACACAGCCCCTGTCTCCAATTAGGAGCCCCATCCCACACAGCCAAGGGCTGATAAGCTGCACCAGGAATGAGCAGACACTGCTGCAGTATGTGATGCCCAGGGTGACCACTGGTCCTCACCCATCTCTCTTTCCACAGGCTGTGAAGCGCTTCCTGAAGCTGGAGTGCAAATGCCATGGGGTCAGCGGCTCCTGCACACTAAGGACTTGTTGGCTGGCAATGTCAGATTTTCGAAAAACAGGGGATTACCTAAGGAAGAAATACAATGGGGCCATCCAGGTGACGATGAATCAGGATGGCACTGGCTTCACAGTGGCTAACAAGAACTTCAGGAAGCCCACAAAAACAGATCTGGTGTATTTTGAGAACTCACCTGATTACTGCGTGATGGACAAGTCAGCAGGTAAAACCTGGAGCTCCAGTCATTACTCAAAAGCATCTCTTCCTCCCTTCCCATCAGGCCAGCAGCTCCCAGGTAGCCCAGCCTGGGGGCTCAGTTCCCCCACTCAACCCCAGTCTTTGGAGAAGGGGTTACCCAGACCCAAGAGTCCCCACAGCACCCCACACCTGCACAGGCAGGACTGTGTTTGTCCGAAATCCCCGGGCTTTACACCAAGGCCCCAGACCCCTCAGGCTTCTGGTCATCACAGAAGTGGAGTGTATCCTCAGAGCCCATCTTCTGCAGAGCAAAGCTCCCTTGAACAGGCAACAAAGAGCCTGTTTCATGCACAGACTGTTCCTCTGAACACAGCCCGAGGCTGGGATGAGAGCAGGGAAGAGGCATCAGGGCTGCTGGACTCCTGCAGAGATGATCAATCATTTCTCAGCCTGGAGCACTCCCAGTTTAGTTTGCAGCAGCCATGGGAGTTCAGTGGGGAGAACATGGTCCTGCCATCCTCAGCCTAAGCAGAGAGGGCATTCTGAGCTTTGTCAGCTGCAAAACCTGGCTCGGTGGGCACACACTGTTCCAGGGGGTCCCCAAGGCACAGAGGGGCTGCAGAGAGCCCATCCCTGTCCCCTTCCGCTCTTATGCTCTGGCAGCAGCAAACACAGGCTCTAGCAGTGGGCATGGGAAGGGGGCCATGCAGATTGTCATAGAAACTCAGAAGGTTTTGGGTTGGAAGGGATGTGAAAGATCATCTCATTCCAACCCTCCATCAGGAGGGACATGAGAGACATCAAAGCTGCATCCCTGGCTGGGTTTGTGGCATCCCATGCCCACAAAGCACAGCAAACACAGGCTTCGAAGTGGTGCCTTTGGAGACCCCACTGCAGCACATGCTGTGACAGAACAAGGGGATTTCCCCACTAAAGCAGGCACACCCAAGGTCCCCACTGCAGATGGAGATGCCCAGTCTCACCAGTTACCCCTGCGGGTGGGTGGGCGGGGGAGTGCTGGAACACGAGGGAGAACACCCTGACCTGCTCTCGCTTCCCTCCCCAGGCTCCCTGGGCACGGCTGGCCGGGTGTGCAACAAGGTGTCCCGCGGGACGGACGGCTGCGAGGTGATGTGCTGCGGGCGGGGGTACGACACCACGCGCGTCACCCGCGTCACCAAGTGCGAGTGCAAGTTCCACTGGTGCTGCGCTGTGCGCTGCAAGGAGTGCGAGGACACTGTGGATGTGCACACGTGTAAAGCACCCAAACGGGCTGAGTGGTTGGACCAGACCTGATGAGACAGGAGCACTGAGGGAAGAAGCCACTGCCACCCCCCCTTGCAATTTTTTTTAAACCCCTGTGCCCTGAGGGCCACGATGTTCTGGGAGCTGTAGTTCAACTGCATGGCTTTTATTTAATTAATTCTACAGAGCACTAAGGAAAGGACTACAGTTCCCAGGAGGTACTGTGGGCCCTTCGACGTGCTCAGCAAAACTAATCCCCGACCCAGCAGGAGGCTGCGATCCTTGCTTGAACTGTGAACCTACAAAGGTTCTCTTCACAAAGGGATGGTGCGACCAGTAGAGACTCAGAGGACTGACTGTCAGGACGTGATGGCTGAGGAATCCTGCACCTCCCCAGAGAATCTACGTTACAGTAAAGCTTCACCAGCGAAAAACACTAGTTCAGAATAATCCACTCCTGCAAAAGCATTCTTGCTTTTTCTTTTTTGCAAGGCCAGAGGAAGGGTGTTGTGAATCTGTAAGACAGTTCCATGATACCTGTGTTTCCCTTGAGCAGACCTGACACATCACTAACACCACTGAGCAAGAGTCACCTCTGCATGAGGCTTCTCCCTGTGTCCCCAGCACCAGGAACAAGTGGAGCTGTAACTTGGAACTGAACCCTGAAGGACTGCACAGAGACAAAGGCCACCTCTAAATGCTGGTGGACATACAGGGCTTGAGAGAGCAAATGAAACCTGTGAACTTACTGGTAGGTTCTGAAGTCAACGATACAACAGCATCTCTGTACAACTCACGTGTATGTTGTGTATACTGCTTATTATTTTAAGTCAAAATTCATTATAAACCTGTACCAGAAAATTATGTCCTTTGTTTTTTGAATTCCTACACACTCAGTTGGGCACATCCCCAGAGCAGGAACCAGCCCACAGCGTTTCTCTTCCCTGCTGTCTGCAGCTCCTGCTGTCCCAAAGCTTCCTACAGAGTTGAGCACCCAAAGCCCCAGGGGAATCCTTTCTCAGTAGGATCACACTTCACGACATGTGAATGCCCCATCCCCAAAAGTGTTCAAGGCCGGGTTGGACAGGGCAGACTTATTGTGGCATTTGGACTAACATTTGCACAGCCTGTCACGGTCTGTGTGCAAGCTTTCCCATCCCATATTCCTGAAGCCGAGTCACGGAGGGCTGCTCCAGCTAGCAGCAGGGGGGTCACTGCTCTGGAATCACAGCCAGTGAGTCAAGGCAGGAGAATGCAATAGTCACATACTGTGTCACTGTTTTATAACTGATGAAAGCCCACAGCCAAATTAGCAAAAAAGTCAAGAGGTTGTTAAGAGAAGGGCCCAGCCGATGAGGCCGCACTGTGATTGCACAACTCAATGCATCCAGAGTAAAAGGAAAATGTTGCTGGCCAGAAATAACCAAAGGGGGAAGATCCCAACGGAGGAACACGCTCATTGTGGTGGATGCACCCTCAGTGATGCTGTAAGCAAGGGTGTGTTATCTTGCTCTCCCCAATGACCAGACTCACTGAAGATCCCACCACAGAGCACAAAGCTGCAGTCGAGGCTGGAAATGAGGAAAATTCCAAGCACATGAGCAGCATCCCTGATCATGGTCTTGTCCCTCCAGTAAGGGCTGGGGTGTGCAGAGCACACCCTGCCAAGGAGGCTTCAGACAGGGAGGAGGCAGCCAGGAGACAGAGCTGGAAACTGAAGCTGCCTTTACTCCCTATCCACCTTTACCGTAAGATGGGTGAATTCAAAGCACAGGACACTGAACACAGAAGCTGACTGTGATTGCTACTGTCATCCTGACTGATTTGTAGATATTTTACCCAAAAGCAGGTGACAACAGCTCATACATCACTTCTGCAGCCATCCTAATTAAATGCAGGCAAGAGGAGTGTCCCTTTAAACAGCAAAACAGGGCAAGCTGGGCACTGCTCAGCAGCAGTGCATGAATGCTGGAGAAGAGGTTTAGACAGGCTATCAGGAAAAGGTTCTCTCCCCAGAGGGTGGTCGGGCACTGAACAGGCTCACCAGGGAATGGTCACAGCCCCTTGGCTGCCAGAGCTCCAGGAGCCCTTGGACAACACTCTTCAGGCATAGGGGGGATCATAGGGGTGTTCTGTGCACGGCCAGGAGCTGGACTTGATCTTTGCAGGTGCCTCCAGCTCCGGATATTCTGTGATTCCATGAACCCCACCTGCCCTCTGCCAAGAGCACAGCACAGGTCACACATGCTCCAGCACAGCTGGGCCCATTCGGACACCTCAGCACAGCCTCACTGGCTCCCAACCACACACCCCTAACGTCAGTGCTTGGGAGGTGCTGCTCCCCTCGCTGTCTCCCCTCTGAGCAGGGGGAAGGGCAATATTAATTTATGTCTGGCCGAGCCCCATACATACATCTCCTTTCCCTAAGGGAGTCTGCTCTCATATTTAACCTCTTCATTCTGCTGGCACTGGAGGTGGATGATGCAGCTTGTAGAGAGGTGCAGGCACTTCCCTCTCCCCCTCCTCCTGGAATCTTCCTCTCATTTGTGGTCCTTGGGATTCACCCAACGTTTCTCAGGAAAAAAAAAAGAAAAAAAAAAAAAAGAGGACCTCTAGACAAGTATGCATTTAATAAGCAGTGAGACAAATAAGCTCCAGTTATCCCAGCAGAATTACAACACCAGAGAACAATTTTCTGCATTCCTCTGAAGGCCTGAAGGAACCCAATTGCCTGCTCTCAGGCTAAATAGGTACCAGACACCAAGTGCTCCATAAGCAAACAGAGCCCCCAAAGTGCAAAAATGAAATAAGTAAAAAGCTTCACATTACATATAAACCAGCCGTTTACACCTTGTTATTAATGGTCTCAACTATGACCTTTACACCCTGCCTTGCTCAGAGTCATGGATCTATGAGGCTTGG
Source organism: Vidua chalybeata (assembly GCF_026979565.1). NCBI lineage: Eukaryota > Metazoa > Chordata > Aves > Passeriformes > Viduidae > Vidua > Vidua chalybeata. Next base: position 6,865,841 of record NC_071553.1, read on the forward strand.
CACCCTCACAACAATTCCAGGATGAGGAGCAGGGAATAAACTTGCCTAGCCAGTGCTGGAGAAATGCAGGAAGGGAACTGGCCTGTGACAAACCTGCATGGAGAACCACCCCAGGGCCATCTCCATATGAATTTGTCCCCATAACCTCAGTGATCAAGGTGTCTGACAGCATGAAAAGTCCTTTTGCCACATACATACATGCATAAAAGCCACTAACAGGCATCTATTCCAAATTTCAGAAATGGAGGGCTCCCAGTATGGTAAATATGTCAGAGATTACTCCCCAGAATTCTGATGTGATTTATAGCCCACATGAACTAGGGTTGTGATGAACAGACCTTGTTACCCTGAAATATTTATTAGTCTGAACAGCCTCACCTCTGCTGTAAGAGTTTTATTATTCTAACAGTGCCAACAGTCAGTGGAAAGTTTTGCTCTAGCACCCACTGTACCATCATGGTACATTTATATTGAAATGCTCCTACTTCAGTAGCTACATGAAATCAAATAGCCAATAGCATGTAAGCATCAACTTCTAAACACTCCCAAGTCAGACAACATTAGGAAGCCGTTTCAGTAATGTGTTAAATCACATTTGTGTCACCTCTCCAGATGCACATACAATAAACTCCTGATTCACAAAGATCTTCAGACACTTCTCATTAAAGTCAGTGGTAAGACAGGGCAAATTCACACAAGAACTCAGTTGCTTAATTGCTTCACAAACAATAACTTTAATGTGATAACACTTCCCCCTTTCCCACCCCTTCTGTCCTTTTTGGAAAATACTCCTGGAGAAGTCAGAGGTTGGCAGGAAGAAATGTAGCTATGTTCTCTTCCTGGACATCCTGATCAAGAACTAACCTGTCGTGACATGGTGAGACACTGTGAGCACCCAAAACTCCCCAACAAACCAAACTCACCCCAAACTCAAACTCTGCCTAAATGATCAAAGAGCCTATAATTACCCTGGTTTACAAATACACAGATCCAGCTATAGAAATAAATGCTGATCTTCAAGATTTTACTTTCACTGGCTACTCTGAATGAACTGAAAAGTCGAGGAGTCTGTTAATGCCACATAAAGCCTTGTGGGAAAGCTATTGCCATCCCAATGGCTGTAAAGTCACCACAGTTCTTGTTTCAAAGAAGTTACATCAATATTCATCTTGTCCTGAGTCATAACTGTAATTTTTAATCTACATATATATATATATATATATATATAAATGTATATATACATACACACACACACAACATAATTGATATGATATTACTAAGGCATGGGTCAGGTGTAAGTCTCTGCTCCTAACTGGCAAAGAAACACTTCCCAAAAACATGGACAATCCTGCTGGAAAATTATAGAGAGCACTCTTTCCTCAAGAACTGCTGGCACTTCTAGAGACAGGAAGATTTTCATTACACAGCTTGCTGCCAGCTCTCCTTTCAGAACAAGCCCACCCCCTTTCTGTTACTGTTATGTCAAGGGAGGACAGTGAGAGAAAGCAGCTCTTGGGATGATACATGGGAGGCAGAGCTTCATTTATAACCCCACACAACTGCTGGAAAAGGTTCAACTTTAAAAAGCATTAGGCTGGTTACCTTATGGGCCCCTGCAGACCACGAAGTGAAATCACATGAACACAACAGGCCTATTAATCACCCCAGTGATTCCAAAGTGAGAAACAGTCCCAATGACCAACTGGAGAGAAAGTTGAGAAAATTACATTCTAGTAGTTAGGTAACTCTAAAAACACTGGGAGTATCTTTCTGTAGGGCTTCCCTTTTGATTCCTTGATGAATTCAAATAGTTAACCCGGATTTAAGTCCAGTCAACAGAAATATACAGTGAGAGCAAACAATGGCATTTCTACCTAAGCAAGTATGTTTCCCTTCAGAGTTACAAATAAACTACACTTACATGAGATGCAGAGGTGACTTTCTGCTTCACAGAACTTGGTTTACAAGAAGGATTTGAAAATAAGCAAAAAGAGAAATAATTAATTCTTGATCTTCAGTGTAAGGAGGTATTTTAAGTCAATTCAAATGACTGACGTAGAGATTATTTCAGAGAACACAGTAGGCTACAGCAAGCTTCTTCCATCCAGGATTCAGAAACTGGATTAATTTACACCACCTTTGGAAGAAGCCATCAACGTCACAAACAGTCACACAGATAGTGGAGATCACACTTGTAAAATCTCCCCAGTTCTTATTGGTAAGTAGATGTGCTTATCTGCAAAAGGCAAGATGATGGGTTTTCATGTGCTCAGAATTAGCATTTATCCACAAGCCTGTGCTATTTTTATCACTTCCCCTTCTAACAAGCCTGGGCTGACATGACTCTGCTTCCCCGATGCCAAGCAGCAGACCTGCGTGCGAAAAAGACTTCTGCTCTAATGGGAGAGTGGAAGTGGAAGTCACACCAATTATCTCAAACCACGTGGCTGCCACAGCCAGCTTTTCACCTCTGCAGTAAATAAACCCCCAGGGCTGGTCTATATGTGAAGCAAATCCTTTGAAGAGTTTTCCACATCTCCATTCTCTTCAAGTCTTCATAACAACAGCGAAACTACTTTAGACTAACACTTGAAGGTTCAGGTACCCCAAGAGACTCCCCTGCAGATATCACAACACTTTGGGCAGTTTCAGAAGCCATCCTGTCTTTCAAGATGCCTTGTTTTGAAGAAAAAAAGATGCATAATTACATGAAAAGAAGTAATGTGAAATAGAGGAGTTTACCATCTCCTTGAGTAATGCAAGCTCATAAGAAACAAATCTTTGTTTGCACATTGTAATCTATATTTAACAGACACTTAAGAAGTCAACAAATTCAATGTGTTAAGTAACAACCTTTTAATAAAGAAAGCAGAACCATACTTTGCTGTTAACAAATATTTTGAAAAAGGCTTATGAAATTAAATCTAAGCCAAGTATCTGGTGCATCTGCAGCTGAGAAGGAAGCATCAGTACTCCAAACACCTGGTCAGTTTGCGTATTCTCCTTTCTTACAGAGGAAGTATGAGCTTCCAGTTGTCCAAGTGATTTAGAGAGCAATAAACTATTGCTCAGCAAGACCTATTTTCTTAGATGATTACAGATTAAGGCCAAAGAAGAAATTCACATGTTAAGCACCAACAGCATGGAAGCCGGTCAAGGATATCAGTTTGAAGAGCCCAGATTTCTTCCTTGGCTCCCACCACTGAGGGTCAGCCAACCACCAAGTGAGGCTCATAAGAATAAAATGAAGCTGTCATGGAAAATACACTAGCCAGTCACACAAGTCAGCTGATGCCAGGGGCTGGAGAGCAGCAGGTCCTCAATGTGTTCCATAGTGAAGATGAAGGGTGAAAGAAGAGTCCCAAAGCACTGGAAGAAACAGAACACAACAATAAATCAGGTCAGCTTCCAAACCAAGTTCCTTCTGCAGACTCAAGGTAGGAGCAAAAACCACCCCGTGTTTTGCCCTCAGGGCAACAGAATTCCAACCCCTTCACTGCTGATGCCATGAAACAGGCTTGTTGTAAAGGTTAGATACGAATGAAGACCCATGGAAGAAGCCCCAGCTCCAGCCTCTCAGTTCCACTCACCCCTGGCGCAGTCCGTTCAGCTGGAGGCCAGAACGCTGGGAGCACTCACTGGCCACAGCACCCGCAGCACCTGGGCACAAGCACGAGGGTTAACGTGGCATTCCTCCATACTACAACTCTCTTCCAGCTGCTCAGCACTGTGCCTTCAGGGCTGAACAGACTAGAGAGCAAAGGACAGTGGATTTTCAGAAATCACAGAACTGTTTAGGTTGGAAGGAACCTTAAAGATCACCTGATTTTTTCAATATTCAGGCATAGATTATTTACAGGTCACTGACTCAAATGGAACAGCCCATCCACCAAGACCAGTCTGTGCTTCCAGACGGGATCCATATTCTAGATGCCATCTAAACAGTTCCAGAAGTAAGATTAGGCTAAAACAAATCATGCAAACTCCCCTGCACCTTCTCAACCCATCCCCCAGATATTCCACTGGCACTCAGGTTATCCTTGTGCAAACCCTCATTTCACAAGTTAGCAACAACAGGACTCATTTACTTTGAAAGTTTTACTTTGGCCCTCCTGGCTTCTATCATAACCTCAAATATTACATTAAAAAGGCTTTTAAAACATAACATTCACAGCAGTGTAGGTGCTTTTCCTTGCAGTGGACTTCTTCCCTGCCTGTTAGCGTGTGGCACCTTCACATTAAGTGCATGAGTTAAGATGTAGATTAGCAAGGCAAGAAACCTTTGCCCTTGGCATCGACACTCAGCTCTGACAGGAAACTTCAGGCTTTTTTTCCCTACCAAGTGTAGAACCACTCATTACACATTGGCAGGGAAGTGCACATCTCCAAACTATACACATTTTCTCTTAGATAAGCAAAAGACTCAAGTGTTTATAAATATGAAAAGTTCAGCAGCTGGCTAAAAAGTTAATTCTCCAGTCTCACTTAATGAGCTTTGGGGAAAGTGGTAGGGGGATTTGTTCTTAAAGTAAAGCAGAGTGTCACACAAAACAGGACTTGCCAGACACGGCTCTGCTTTGCCCTATTTTCTGTCCCTAGACGGCCGCCACAGACAAAATGGCAAGGAATTCTCCAACAGGGAGCTAGGGAACAGCCAGAATGAAAAATGTTTTCTCCTAATCTTGCAATCATAAAAATTAGCCAATTTTTAATTTAAATCCCATGACTTCTTTCTTTGTTATGAAAGTATCAAGCAATCCATCTAAACCACTTTGGAACAGGGACTGTCTTAGGATTTTGTCCAATTCCATGAAAAAGAAAGTTGTTTTCAGTAGGATACAGCAGGAACACTGCTGCACTATTTTTTTCAGTACTTTAATAATAATTTACACTGTTCTATTCCAGTAACATAAGGTTCCGATGTCAAAGATGGGATTGATCTGCTTGAATTGTCCAGAGCAGCTGTGGCTGCCCCATGCTTGGAAGTGCCCAAGGCCAGGCTGGACAGGGCTTGGAGCACCCTGGGACAGTGGAAGGTGTCCCTGCCCACAGGCAGGAGGTGGAAATGGAGGGGCCTTAAGGTCCCTTCCCACGCAAACCATTCCATGACTCTATGAAGGTACGTCCACTGTTTTCAGGACCTTTTGAGATCTGTTTACAGTGCCTGCTATCACTCTGCATCACTGGTGTTCTTTGCAGACTTCTTGGTGTCTTTGTATTGCAGAAGGAACTGTGCAACCTCACATTTGCAAGATGATACACATCCACCCAGTCCTCCATCTATGTAATTATTAAAAAATAAAAATTCATACTGAATGAAAAAACAATCAGAACCTTTTGTCTGCAATTTTGACAGAAGTTGTTTTATCTAGCAGCATTTTTCAGCTTGTTCAGACAGTTCAGATTATCGTCATTTGCGTACCTTCCTCCCTCCTGTCACTTACTGTGAAGAATCTAAACAGCAGCTTCTTCAGAAACAAAGCTGTCTGATGATCAAGAACAGTGTGATTCTCCAAGAGATCAGAAATCTGAATGAAACAAACAGTGAGGCCCAGGGAGCACCTGTGCTGGTCCTGCAGCTCCTGTGGATCCTCTGCCACTGCCTGTTCCACTGTCCTCCCCGGCACCAACTCATACAGTTATCTCAGGACCTAGAACAGGAATAGGATAGGATTCCTAAAGGAATCCTAGAATAGTTTGGGTTGAAAGGGACCTTAAACATCACCTAATTTCAACACCTTGTCAAGGGCAGGGGCACCTTCCACTATCTCAGGTTGCTCCAAGCCCCATCCAACCTGGCCTTGGACAGTCCAGGGATTCGGCAGCCACAGCTTCCCCGGGCACCTTCACGGGCTCTAAGTCCATCAGTAAACGCTCAGTGTTCTGCCAGCATCAGTCCCCAGCACCTGCAGAGCCCCTGAGCCATGCAAGACACAGAAATCCCCGTGGCGCCGGCCCCCAGGGCTGGGAGCGCGGGGGCAGCGGCGGCTCCCGCGGCCGGTGCCAGCGCTCCGGCCGCTGCTGATGCTGGATCACACTGTGTACATTGGAACTAGCAAATGCTTCCTTGTGATTTTTGGCCACTTGGAATATTTTTAGCAATTTGCCAAGGTTTACCCTGTGATTTATTATGGAGGAAACAAACTCAAGCACTAACAAATGAAAATATGTAAACTCAGACTTTTCAAGTCCATAGAAAGGTATTCAACTTCTTAAACCCCTTCTGAGGCATTTAGCTTGCTGTGGATTCAACTGCTGGAAAAAGAGTTTGATTAAGAAGTAACTGAAATGTAATCTAAGGAGTCACTGCTTGGAGATTTACAGTGAAAAATTCCATATACACAATACTTTCCAATTGCCATTCCCAAAACTGTGTTCTAGGTTTCTTGGAAATTCGAGAGTTGGAAACACATTTTGCATTGCTTTTATCTACAGCCAAAGCACTCCAGATATACCAGCTAGAACTTTATTATCTCAAATTACTATATTTAATAAGTTAAAGAACAGTAAGATGAAAAATACTTGAAGTAATGAAATACATAGGAAAAAATAATTTTAGAAGCCTGAAGTACTGGAATTATTTGAAGATATAATGCTCAATATAACAAATAATAATTGCTTTATTAGGGTATGCTTGAGTGGAAAGGCTGGTATCATTAAATAGAACATAATCTTCCATTTTTGGTATGAAAATTCAAGTAGATGCTACTACTACAGACCTCCAGAAGACAAGAGAATATGTACAAAGTGTTAGCAGCCATCAAAGCATTATCCGTAGTGAAACTACTGAAGCAATCTATTAATTAAAACACAGAATCACAGAATGGTTTGGATTGGAAGGAACCTTTAAAGTCATCTAGTTGCAACACCCCTGTTTGTGAGCAATAAAAACAGAAATTTTACTTTGAAGTTGAGTATCATTGCTTCTTACAAGTTTTCTGAATCCCTCTGAAAACACCAGAAATTGAATCATGAGCACCATCATCTAATAAGTAAAATGTGGAAGAATTTTTATCATTAGAGTATGATTGAGAGTCAACATTAATACCAGCTAAAATAGCAGAATACTGGAAGCCAGTATTTCCTTCTCAGCTGTCAATCTCAAGAGAATAACACAGAATTCCCTTCTTGATCTCAGTACACAATTTCAACTTTTGCTGATAATAAACTGCCACAGAGAGTGTCAAGAGCACCTTTGTCTGTGCCTGCTGCCATTGATTTGGTTGGGGGAATGCTGTGGCAATGCACACTCTTCTTGATCATCTATCTTTTCCGCTAAACAGACACTATCCATCTTTTCCTAAAGAAAATAAACAAAGTAAACACACTGCCAAATGACTAAACCCTGGGAGGTTTTATCCCCACACTGGGGTGGTCACTGGACATCCCAACTGCAAAGCCAACTCAATTGTACAAAGTCTTTTCTTTGTCTTGGTTCAAGAAACCCAGCAGAGAGAACTTCACCGAGCAATTCTTTGTTAGCATAACATTTGACCTTGTATCTCTTTGGAAATCATACAACTTTGCTAATGCAGCCCTTACAGAATTAATCAAACAAATAGTTAGCCCCTAGTTACTATGAACCCAGCCAATTATGAGCAGCCCTGAAATCTGTCACTGGCATGTCCAACTACATTCTCCAGCATAAAGATCAACACCACTGTGTGGAAATGAGCCCCCACTCTCCAACCTGCATGACTTGGACACTAGACTGGGCTCACTAGTAAAGCCAACACTTCTAGGAACAAAATATTCTTAAAAAAGAAAGGCTTTCCTCCTGGGTCTCCATTACCTGTCGCATTAAACCACATAGGATGCAAATGTCTTTTACCCTCTATTTTGACTAGCAAAGCCAGAATAAATGATTCCCTTAAAGAGTTCAGAGCTCTTTACTTGCTACTCTGCTCTACTGCACGAGATCCACAGTTCAGTAAAGGCCAAACTTACTGCTTGGAGTAGTTTGAGAAGCTGGAGCAAGAAGCTGTCTATGCACTTTGTTTCTCAGCTCCCAGAATCCAGGGAAAGATGACAAGGTTACAGACAGCAGATGCTAACAAATAAGTAAGGGAAAGAAACCCTAAAAAGAGCAGGGCAGAGAGGGAGAAAAGAGACAGGCACAGAAGGCACCCACAGGAACAGTCATATTTAAGATACATTTAAAGCATCATGCATTATTACCAATGAATCCAACTTCTATCCTTGAAAAGGTACTCAAATGACAGAACTGTGGTCACTGAACACATTCTCCATCTAGTAAATGAAACCAGATGAGATATACAACCACTGGCTGAGCTCCTGAAAGGTTAAGTGGCAGCTAAACTCAGTTCTGAATCTGGTTTGAAGTCACCAGTTACTTTACCTGCTCTCATCCATTCCATTTACATCATGCTGTAGGTTTTCAATGCTCGCAGAGACCTGTTTGCCTGCAGTTGAGCCTGCCTTTTACTCACTTTGCTTAAAGTCTCCACTCAGCAAATTCATCCCCACTGCAGTCGTGCACTTCCACAAGGATAAAATCCATACTCACCACAGTGCTCTGTGGAAAAATTTCTCTGGTGCTGAAATGCTGCTCTCTAACCGTGACAAATCAAAGCCAAGGTATGTAATAGTAAGAGTTAACCTCTTGTCAAAGTAGACATTTTGCCCAAATTTCAACATGTGTTTGTCACTACCAAGATTCTTATAAAAGCAGAAAAAATAATTTCTACTCCATAAGCATGAGATTAACTAGAGGCTACTTCATCCTGGACCTCAAAATTCCCCAAAACCCACAAGATACCTTAGCAAGCCCCATGACAGAGCCAGTACTTACAGCTTTTGCAAAAATGACCATCAGCTCAGGGAACTGGTGGGTAAGGAGGGCCAGCATGGCTGAAAAGGAACACAGGCCTGCTGTGAAATGGATGAAAAAGGGAAGTTCCTTCTGGGGGTAAACGGAGACTTCATGAAATGCTGAAAGGAAAAAAATGAAGAATGTTGACATTTGATAATCAAGGACTGCTTTCTGAATTATTCATAGCCTTGTAACTCATTTCTGGACTTTCAGAAGGAAAGACTCCTGCAGCACATCTTAGGTTCCAGTACTTTAACTTCTTAAAAAATTTTCCCTACATCACATGCTTGTTTTCATTATTAATATTCTCGTCCCAGTCTTCTTTTTCACTTGCATGGGCTTTATTTTTGAAGTATTTAATCAGGCTCAGTTTTTGGTACCTACTTTTCTAACAGGGCAGAGGGAACACCTGTAAAGTTCCCAAGTTGCCAAAATTACCCGAACCAACTAAAACAGTTCAGGTGTTTTCAACTCTCTGGAGCTCCAATCCTGAAAAGAACGACACATCTCCACAGCCCATAAGAAGCTGAGCAAGTACCAAACAACCAGCACGCTGTATATACATCTATTTCCTAGTTCTGCTTGAAGACTTCTGGTGGTAGACTACAGTAAATCTGTTCAGAGCAGCTGACAGAGCAGACCTCAAAGAAAACAGTGCCAGGACGGGGTTATAAATTCTGTACATAGCAGCTCCTTGCAATTTCCAATCTCTGGTAACAAAATCCAAAGCAGGTGATTAGCCAGGCTAAGGGTGGCATGTGGAGCTTTCAGCACTCACAACACTACTACTGCTCACTCACCGAGGACCTGCTGGGTGAATTTGCAATTACTTACTAGCTCTGGATACCTCCAGCTCTGATTTCTATCTAATGATTTGAGAAGATTTTTATATGAAGAAAAAAATAGTTTCTATAGACGTAAGTAATTATAAAAGGACTGCACTTACAGACAAGCCGTTTGTAAAATCTAACAAAAATGAAAATTATAAATGAGCCTTTTTTGGTAAAATGAGAAAATGCAATTGCATGCTTTCTTAAACTGAAGTCTGTGGAGGAAAAGGACACTTTACCCTCTCAGTTACTGCTTCTGAATGCTAGCACGTTAAAGCACCATTAGAAGAATAAACCCAGCAAAAGTGTCTTGTGCTCTTGCAATTCATTAATGGCAAAGTGCTCAGGGTTTGTTTTGGTTTCAATGATATGATTTTGGAGCACAATTACATAGATTATTTGGAGATCCATGTCTAACATCTATCAGAGATGTTAATGGTACCCAGAGATTCATACTCTACAGAAACCCACCTCATTTCTAAAACATGGAGCAATATAATTTAGAAAAGTGTTTAAAAAATAGGAATTAATTCTTTTTGCAGTAGCTTTTCCTACACTGGGAAATTAAAACCAAATTCAAAATAGGTAAAGACAACTAAAGCTAATTCTATATGTTCACAGACATTTGAGAAGCATTACTCATCAGACCAATCCAGGTTTTTTGAATCATTGATTTGGTCAACATTACTTTAAATAGATAATTTTTTTTTTAATTAAGTGTCAAGATTTCTCAAAGAAGTACTGCAATAAAAGTGTTAAGATGATTTTATTTATAGGTAGTTCTATATTTAAAACAAAACAGGAATGCGTGAGTGATCCTGTTGAAATATCTGTATGTGTTGGTGTTTAATTATGCTGGGAAGTCTACAATTTAGGGTTAGTTGCTAACCAAGGAATTCCTTGTGCAATATCCTGCATAAGTGAGAAATGAGTAATTTAAAGCAGTCTGGGGGCAAATTTAAATTACACATTTTAAATATAACTTCAGGCTTTTAAATAGAAACACGTCTGTGCAGTTTTCCTTTCCACAGCTGTGGTCTCTGTAGGGCTGCTGGTGCTTTTGCAGTAGCCCTTTCCAGTCCCAGGGGAATTGTGTTTCTTCAAGATATAGAAGTTCAACCCCAAAGGAATTCAATTAAGATGTATAATTAACAGCTCAATTCTAATCTAAATTAATGTTATTTTCCTAAATATCATGAGTACAGGCAGTAATGATATAGTCTATTTGTGTAAAAAACATGTAGGCTCATCACTGCATAAAGTAACCTTGAAGCAAAGAGCAGCTGGATAAGACTTTCTTTTCAGTATCAAATGTTAGTATAAATCCATAGAAATACATGTAGAAAAAGTTCCAGGAGGCAACCAGCAGACAAATACAGACCACTGAGTTAATGACAGAAAGCAATACACGTTCTATGAAGCTACAGATTAACCAAAGAGTCTCTGTAAGATCACAGACAGGTTTTACTGGATACCCAATGCAGGACTGCAACCATGGATTGATTCCTTGCTACAACAGCAGTCAAATCCATGAATTCTTTTAAAAGGAATTTTTAACAAATGGTCAACTTTGTTGTTCTCAAGGTTGGCCAGACTCAGTCTGAATGTACCGCACACAGATTTCATCTCTGAAGGACTTGTGTTATTACTGCATCAAGCTGACATTTACCACACACACAAGTCAAGTGCTTCAGGATCTGTTGGGAGGGACATCAACAAATAGTTGAATCCCCTTCACAGGAAGCTCAAACTAAAAAAATCACAGTAAGGTAAATACAGAATACCACAAACTGAATACGTCCTTAGCTTGTGTTTTATTATCATTACTGCTTAGAAACCACTTACTTGGCAACAATTCTCTATCTGCTGTTTCTGTGCAGCTCGGGTAGGGATAGAAAAGATGTCCTTTCTCTAATGGGTATGGGATCATCCTAAATGCTGCAAAAAGGGTGAGTGACATTAGATCTGTAACTGACCAGGCAACCAGCTTCTCATAAAGAGAACCAATCATGTCTGAGGGAGGTAAAGGCAGAGATACTAGTCTACTGTACAGAAAAAAATAAAGGGAGATACTTACTGCCTTCCCATGTGCAGTGCAGTAGATTTAGAGCCCCTTCTATCCTCTTCCAGTGCTGTAGGTGGAAAAAAGCATATGCTACTGCCTCACTGTCCCCTCGCTTCAGAATGTGCTCTGGAGGCAGCACTAGGCTTTTCATTTCTAGTAAATACTGAAAGGAAAAATGGAAAGTACACCTGGTTACACAGAATGCTCCAAAACCTTTGATTGTGAAAAATAATTGATCATTTTAGGCGTAACTGAGCATATAAGGGGCCAGGGCAAGCTTCTACCACACAGCAGCCAGGCTGCACTAAGTGAGAAATGAAAAGAAGCAAAACACACTCCTGTGTATATGACTCTTAAATTAGGCTTTCACACACACCAAAAAAAAAAAAAAACAAGAAAAAACATACAGCTTCAGTAAGACAAATAAAAATACATTCTTGTGGAACAGACATTAAGTATAATGCTGCAGGTGCAACACCAATGAGGGACAAATTTAGGCTGATAAAAAATCCCAAACCAACAGTATTTTTGCTCATTACTTCATCACCTAAAGTTTCAGTGTAGGTGGTTGAGAACTTGTTAGCTCTGAAGTATGAGCAGCAAACCTGAAAGTGTCATGGTGCTAACCAAAAGAAGAATAATAAACCAAACCCAGGAAAATCTTTTCATGTGGTCTTACTGGGCTACCACAAAGTACCTTTGATTTCAGATTTTTTCAATTTCAGCCCTCTTCCTCCATCAGCAGAAAATCTGATGCTCAGAGGGGTCAAAGAACACAAGGATGAATAATTTCCTATTTCTTTGCAACACAGAACATGCAATTTTTTTAATGTACCACGTTTTCTCATGGTACACTAAAAAAGTCAGGTATTCATTTGAGCTTAGCTTTTAAAAACAGATGACTACTTTTCACAAGAATGAAATGACAGCTTCAGCTCTAGTATTTACCTGTAAGCTGTCCTCTCCTACCATATAGTGTCTCATTCAATAACAGCCAAAGTTAATCCACATCTTTGATCAACATAGCTGGTAATTCCTTGGAGTGTCCCCCGAAGTGTAAGAATGCAGCTAACTCACCGATTTATTTCAGCAGATGCCACAAACTATGAGATTATTTACTAATCCAGTTTGAGGACTTAACTTTTCCCATTCAGACTCTTCAAGGAATGTAGGAGGGTTTGTGCTCCAGCCAAATAAAGCACATTTGCTGCCTGGCTAGGTTCTTCTCTCAGTGCCTTGGGCCTGCACTCTGGAGGGTAATATTCTTGCTAATCCTCTCTAATCCTCTTCAATTTTTTTTTTTTTTTTTTTTTAACACAGTAAAGGATCACTCACACAGCACTGCTGTGGGAAAATGGTCTCAAATATCTGACCCCTGACCCCCACTCCTCATGCTCTCCACAGTACCTGCATTTCCATTATGCTAACTGGGAATATAAACCCAGCAGTGGTGGTGAAGCTCCACTGCAGGTATTGCCACAACACACCAATGCTCGACTCCAGGCTTTGGCTCTCTCTGAGCCCATGTTACCACATAAAGAGAAAAATTCCAGTCTGGCAGGTTTTCACATCCACGTTGATGCATAAAACAGGGAAGGTGTCAGTACTGAAGGTGTCTCAGTACTGAACTGAAGGTTTTGAAGTCTTTATACACAATAGAAATCTCTATGATGTTCAGAAGATGACTGCAAAAGATTGTTTCATAAAGTACCACAATGCAGTTACAGATTCCTAATTTGAAATGGCTTAAGAGGACCACTTTTCTAGCTGGTTCTAACTTTCCAAACAATCCCCAGCTTTGTAAAAGCAGAACAAAGATAAACAATTCATTTTCCTTACGCAAAATGTTACGAACAAAGACAATCACTTTCATCCAATGTGCGAACAGAGGGATTTCCTGCTTTACATACTCATTTTTAGTCTATGGGATAGAACAGAGTAGAAATTCAAAGATCAGATTTTCTTCCCTCTCTGAGATCCACTGGGCAAGTTGCTTCACTTCTCTGCCCTTTTTCACTTGTTTGCTTTGACCATAAACATTTCAGACCTCTGAACAGCCTGCACCCGTAAAATTCTGCTCTGTCATCTAACCAGTTGGTGCCTCGAGGCAATGTTTTAATAAAAAACTCATGAAGAATGGATAGATGCACAATTAGAAGAGAAAATGAAGTTACTGAAACCTGGAATCAGCTTCTGCATTTGTCTGCAGAACTACAGACCATATTTTAACGACAGCGTGTTTGAAATGATCTCTAACTTCTTTAAAAAGTTATATGAGGCTCCAGAAGCAACTGGAGGATACCCAAAACAAAAGAACTTTTAGATAAAGATAATGCATTATAATCTTCTGCCCCTAAAGGCAGAGGCTAAAGAAAAATCTGTCTGAGACTGTCTGAAATGAACTTGCTACGCTCTTGATCAGTCATGCAAACAAGCAGCAATTTCTCCCAGCAATTAGCTTCCTCAGTGCACATTCTATTGGATTGGACAGGCAGACAGAACGCAGCGGCCGGATCATTCCAGCCTCCCCAGCAGCAGCCACTGGGGCTCCAGCATCATTTGCAGAGGATTAGACCCTGCACTGAGCCAAGCTCCTGCTTCAAGGTTCATACTGAAAGCATCACTAGTACAGTAAAAAGCAATGCAAAACTTTATTTTCACCCAATGCTCTGTGGAATCTGTGTTTTGATGCCAGACATTAAATTACAGCCTGTGGTGATACAGACTTTTCATCTTGTTTACACGTGGATGAAGAAAATAAGTGACTGCAGATCTTTCAATAACCATGGAGCCATGGTTGAAAGCCCAGCAGAATAAAGGGGTTTGGAATACTAGAGTGATTATTGTCTGGAGAACTTAATTTGGCTTTAGGGACTTGGAAGCAGGGTCCTGGAATGAGCTATCTTTAAGGTCCCTTCCAACACAAACCATTCTGTGATTATTTTATGACTTTAAATATCTACATTTATATTTATTAATGTCCACCCTTATTGAGAGTAAAGGGCCTTCAGTAATACATTACTGGATTTTCCAAGGAGTTAGGAAATTTAAACTTCAAATTTCTGTGCAAAAAATCCTGTTTGAACATCAGCTATTATTAAAAGAAAAAAAAAAATCTGGCTACAGAACATTTATGATATAAATACTAATGGTTTTAACTCCATAGCGGGAGTTATAACCAAATTCAAGAAAATATGGGGCTAGAAAGGCTCCAATAACAAAATTATATTATAATATGGTATTTTTCAGAATACATTACAAGTGGTCCAAAAGGAAATAAAATACTCTTACCTTTGGAACATGAGGGTTAAATTCCACAGCTCTGTGAATTGCTTCCACAGCATTAATTTCTGCTGTACTAAGTCCTCTCTTGGAGGCAGTTTCTGGGGAGAACCTGAAAGGAAAAACCCACCTTGAACAAAAGAAATAATAAATGCTAACCAAATGTTTATTTGCACTGCAAGCTTAGAGTTCATTAAAAATTGGCTGATTTATCAAGAAAGACAAACAAACCCGTCTAGGAGAAAAATGTTCATGTTAAGTCAGGTATCTTCACTGTTACCCATGCCCATAACGACATATGAAAATTCATGTTGATCTTTCAGCTTTGACTTTCAGCTCCCTGCTACAGCATCACTTGCTGGGAGGTAGAGCTGGGCTCAGACCGCAGTGAAATGCCAGCATCAACTACCACAAATATCCTGCACCCACCCCAAAAAACAAATCCCAAGCAAAACACTGAAAACAGAATTTACACAAAAGCACTTGGCCAATACATGGGCTTGTGAAAAACATCCTCCCCTCTACTAACTTTATGGATACTTAAATGTAGTTTTAAATTGTATTTTATTACACACACAAATATATGTATATATATAAACACACTCAACTTGCTCTTAGAAATGTAATTGCTACATAATTAGGCATAACCAGGGATGTAAAAAAGACTAAAAAAATTAAATTATCCTTTAATCTAAGCAAAGATTTCTCTACAGATTAGAAGTAATTTTAAAACATAAAGGATCTAGACCTTTTTCCTTCATATTTTACATCAGAACCCAAGATATAGCGTTGTTTTCACACATGTCCTTGCTTACCTTTCTGAAACAGCTCTGGCTTTTAGCAGCGCTGCTGTGTAACATATTGCTGCTGATTTGGGAAGACTGATATCTGTGATAAAATAATTAAGCTGTAAGATTCTAAGGCAATACAAACATTTTAAACCCACATCCTTTGAGTTAAAGATTTTTTCTTGGGTATGGGAGACAATGAATTTAACATCTGGAACATTTCAGCTGTGATTAGAAACTTTTAATTTCTTTTTTCTGACAGTCACCAGTCAGTCACAGATTGAAAACTCGAAGTTGTATTTAGGTGATAGTCACCTTTTGTTTCTAAACGTACCAACACATCGAAACTGAATTCAAAGAGAAATGTGCATATAAATACACTTAAGAACAGAATGTATTTCCTGTATTAACCACAAAGACTTAAAGTAAGCTTTTGATCTTCACTTAATTTTGCAACTGTACATTAACACAGTTTTGTACAATACTGAGAAACTGGCCAGAAGCTGACCGCAAAAAATGACATTACAGTCAGGTAGATGAATTTTAACAAAAATGCAATTTCCGTTCTTCTGCAAGCCAAGTTTCAGCTGACAATTACAGATTGGAAGGTTAGCACTCCACAGTGCAAGTTTACTTTAAAAGCAGACAAAGTCTGGGGTCTAATTCCCAAGTACCACGTTGTGTATAGTCAGATGGTTCCTGCTTTTTTTGTAAATCCCATCCTGAGCCTGTCCATCACTTGCTACAAGTCTGGCTCTTGTGTCAAGCCAAACGCAGGGGGTGCTGCAGGGAGTTTGAAGTTTGTACTCATTTTTCCAGATGCTCAGAAAAAAATCAGCAATGCTTTACCAAGAAAGTGTCACAATTTCTGGTGTTAACAGAAAGAAGCACTTGGCAAATTGTAAATGGTTTTCATAAAGTAAAAAGAATCCACCCAGAAGAGGATCAAGGAATGGGAGCAGGGTGCTAGGCTGGCCATGTAAAAGTGGCACGGGATATGGGCAAAAATATCATACCTTTGGTTCCCTGAGGCAATAAAGAATTGACATAAGAGAGAACTCAACTTCTGACAATAGCTGTCATAAAATACTGCTATGTCCCTCCACTCCAAAAGTGATTTAAGGCCCTGCTTTGACAGCAGCCTTTTGTACAGTCATGAAGTGGGCACTATCCAGGTGGCAAAACGGAGGGCAATAAAAAATAAGTATATACTTTATTAACCTTTATTTAGACTTACACAATATCCGAAACCTACTAATTGAGACAGAAAGTGAAAGCAAACGACACCATTTGATGCACACCACTGATCTCTGGCAGCAGCGTATTTGCACGCTGCTAATCTCTGACAAGCAACCTCAGTACTACAGAAGCACAAAAGCAAGCCTGGAAGATGACAAAAAGGAAAACTACCTTTTCCAGCTTATTTACATCAATTACTTACAGGGCTATGTGCTGGCTGAAAAAGGCTGATGAATTTAGGCATATCCCGGGATGTAGAAGAGATTAATTAAAATAATCCTTGAATTGAAGCAAGGATTTCTTTACAGATTAGCAATAACTTAAAACACAGAAAGTAATTCATATGCAAGTTAGTTTGCCTAAATTTGACCTCAGCAGTCAAAAGGAGAACTTGACCTGCACTCCACAAGCACCTATTTGTTACTGACAAAGGGAACCTGCTCACCTTGCTGAGGTCATGTGTAGACTCCTGCCTGTGGACAGACATCCCTTGCCCACCTCACTTATACTCTTATTCAAAAACACCCACGTTTTCCAACAGGCATCACTTACCATCATACTTGGCTAAAACTGCCTGGACATCTGCATAAGCCTGTAACTCCAGAAGGGCCTCTAAGAGGTTTTCATGGATATTCAGCATACTGAGAAGTGGAAACTCTTTCATCAACTGCAAATCAGTAAAGAGAAATAAATTACATAGAGAATTGCAGTTGAATCACTGAAATACTTAATAGAAATCAGTACAATAATCTAGGGTTTTTTAATGTTCTGTTGTGTCAGTTAGAAACTGGCATGGAAGCAGCATGAAAAGAACTGCATCATTTCATAAAATCACAGAATGGTTTGGGTTGGAAGCACTCAAAACTCATCTCATTCCAACCCCCTGCCATAGCAGAAGGGCAGGGACATCTCCTACTAGACCAGGTTACACAAAGCCCCATTCAATCGTGCAAATTCATGGGAAAATAATTAAATTAGATTAATTATGATGCCTAAAAATGAACTTAAAACCATCAGTTAGGAAAATGTGATTGAAAACAATTGCTAACTCAGGTTTTTGGTTTTTTTTACTTTTACTTACATCTCTCATCATTTTTACTGCTTCTCGTATTCTTCCAAGTTTCCTGGCACACATAGCTAGTCTCCTTTTCACATACACCAATACATTGGTGTCTCTTCCTGATTACAAAGACAAAAAAATATTAGTCTATCAGTTTCAATCCTTACCTCTCCTAATTATAGTTTTATATTTCTGCTCACACAAACCCAGGAGTTCATGTGATTCAAAGTCCTTACTCAGCTGTGCTTCATGCTGGGGGCTCTGGGAATGGCAGTTCTGAGATTTTCTGTAAATCATTTCTCCTGCTTTCAGAGCCTGCTTGAAATATTTCTCAGCATCCACAATAGTTGTTGCTTCTTCCTCAGCCAGGAGGACATATGCAGTAGCACAACTGAAATAAGGGAAAAACCTACTAGTTATCTTGAGGGAGGAAGTTTAGTATTTTTATTAAGTGACAGAACTGTTAGAAATGGGAAAGATTCACTTATGTTTAAGATGTAAGCATTGACAGCATTAAAATTCAAAAATACTGACTTGAGTTCAAAGGGAGAGTGACAGGAAAAAAGAAATCTCTTCCATTTTACAGAAAAAAACCACACACACCCTTCCCATCTAGAGCAAAAGCAAAGGAAAAAAAATGTTAAAGCAAGTTAAATTATTCTCCTTGAAACTGTAAAAATGCTCTGTAATTGTCTGGAAAGGTTTTTCTCTTTTTGGTTTGCTTTTTAAAAACCAAGAGGTTTTGAAACATTTTACACAAAAATAACAAGACCACATAGCAAAGCGGATCACAGTTGTGTGTGAAATTCTTTGGTTTATGCTACAGAGTATTTTTAATTCCTTTACAGGAGTGACATCTGTGAATTCCAAATACAGTTCTACCATGATACTATCTCTGAAATACATGATCTTATAGTCTATTAAGGCCATTCCATACCTGAATATAATTTCTCATTTGTTATTGCCACTAACACAGTAATTTAAGAAAAAAAGCTGCACAAAAGATCTTTTTAGTAGAACAGTTCAGTATTTCAGGGCAATCTACAGCCCTGTGTGCAATTCCCAGTCCAAAGAGTCCCCCTTAAGCACTCAGAACTTTGCTGTAAGTGAATTATTAGATGAAGAAACTGACAGTGTGCTCAGTATCCTTCCAGTTAATCCTTCACACTAGAAATACAGCAACTGAACTTACAAACTTACTCATTGTTCAACTCTAGAGCTTGATATGCTGCTTTAATCCGGGCCTGCGGGTTCCTCTCTCGCCATGCTTTCTGCATAACTGTAGAAAAAACATGGAAAGGCTGGTGAGGGACATGGACACCTTTGAAAGACCTGGGAACCAGCACAGGCAACACTGGCTGCTTGGAGCCAGCTCTAATTAACATTCCCTTCCAGTCTTAAAATCCCTGTTTGCTGTACGATTGTTATAAGGAAGAACACACAAGTGTTTTAATTTCAGCCTCTTCCTACCACAAGCATCAAATTCCTGCAACAGCTTATTACACCCCAAATTTAGTTTAAGAAAACAACACCACCAGGAAGATTCCTCACTGCCCATTTCAGAACTCCTACACAGAGCACAGAAACAGCTTACATAACCAGGCAGATGTACAATTTCTAAATTGCTACAGATTTTTGGAAACATTTCCCAAATCTTGTTGAAAGCTTGGCAGGAGCAATTGTTAAACACAGGTTTTTGCATAGACCTGCAAATAACTTTAATTTAAGCTTTCAAACAGAACTTCAAAGAAAACAGTGATGGAGTAAGTGGTGTCTTGCACAGGTAGAGTTTTATACTTAAATATTAAGTTGGCCAGAGCAGCTATGGCTGCCCCTGGATCCCTGGAATGTCCAAGGCCAGGCTGGACACTGGGGCTTGGAGTACCCTGAGATAGTGGAAGGTGTCCCTGCCCATGGCAGGGGGTGGAGCTGGATGAGCTTTAAGGTCCCTTCCAACCCAAAACATTCTGGGATTCTGTTCCATGATTATTTTTAGACAACTGTCAGATCATAAAGGGTTAACAATTTCTTTTTAAATTTACAAAGCACATTTGAGTGGCATCACAAGGCAAAGCCAATTCAAGATATACATTTATCAGCTTATTAGAAAGTGTTCTAGGGAACAAGTAAAAAGGGTGAAATATGAAGCGTCCTTTGAACTACAACTTGAATTCAAAATTATTTCAATGCAATGACTCTAAACCCCTCCCCACCATGCTTCCATTTGGTAAAATTGGAAAACACAAACTGAAAACCAACTTCTAGGAAAACAACACATTCAGAGCTGCCATTTTCTTTGCAGGATTATTAAGTTTCACACTAAAAATCAGTTCTGAAAGAACTCAAAAACCTTACATTCACGGAGTTCTATATCTGGCCTATCTCAAGGACGATAAGAAAACTGAAGAATCTATACATGTTTCTTTTGGAACAAAACCTCCTGCTGTCCAGTAAGAATAACGTGGAAAAATATTTGAGTTTTCTTTCGGAAACAAAATATTAGTCTTGGCTCAGCAAGCGAGACAATTCACTCCCTTTTGTGAAATAAAAACACATCTTTCATATCAAACATGTCACAGCCAGCTGACAAGGAACACCTCCGGAATGTGACAAATCGACAATAATTCATACCCACACTGACAATAACCAGGTAAAGAACATTTTCTGCACTAAACATGTGGAACACAAGGAAAAAAATCTGGAGCCTGCACTACTCATTACTAAGGTTTAAATGAGACCGCATTTTGGCTGTTGAGAATATAATCCAGGTTTGCAATGTTGTGTTAATTATTTGAAATGTGTGAGATCTTAAAAAATATCAGGAATCTGACAGCACTCAAGTTGTAGAGAATGCACAACATAAAACAACATCTTTCCACTAAATTTCACTGACCACTAAATTTCAGGGGGCTTGGAGCAGCCTGGTCTACTGGAAGGTGCCCTTGCCCACGGCAGGGGGCGGAACGTGATGGGCTCCCTCCCAACCCAAACCACTCTCTGATCCTCTACATCTATTAAACCTCTTTAGTAGCTGAGAAAGGCTGCAGCTTCATAAAATATTTGACATGATAACTTGTACTACTTTCAAGCTCACTAAAAACACACTCTTGACCCTGTCCAACACTTCCTCACCTTACACACACATCAGTACCTGTGTCTGAAGGCCGAAGGGCATCCGTGTCACATGTGAAAAAGGTCTGATGATCTTGAGCAGACAAATTCATGTCATAATAAGTAAGAGGCTCCTTCCCAGTCACCCACATGTACCTAAAACAACAGATTTCAGTAAGAGGCATTCCTAGTAATTAGAAATGCTGATATCAAGGCAATATTTGATGTGCCTAGTGCAGAAAATCTGTAATAAAAGACTAAAGCTACTAACACAAAGTTTCAAGTGCTACTGTTCAATAATCTGTAAAGTTCTAAACAACTTGGGAACTGGCTTCCTAGAAATTAGCTTTTCCCATGAAGTAACACTAGGAGACGTACAATATAGTTTAATAAAAGAGAATTTAGATTGAAAATCACTGTCTCAACTTCCGAATAAAGTTGTTTTTTTCCTACTTTACTCTCAAAAAGCCCTGATGTTACAGTAATATTTTTGTTCTTAACATTGAAACTGCCAAAGCTTGGCTTGGTGCCTTTTAAACACAGGATTGGTATCAATCACCCCTATAATCTTGCAGGTCTCCAGCTGTCTCCTGACATTACCAGTGCAAGCTCTGTGAAGAATTCATGTGCATGCCCCTGATTAAATTTAAAAATATGCAGTGGAAAGCAAGATAATTAATACCTGCTATACTCTGCCCCTCTGAAAAGATTGAGAGGATTTCGCCACACTTTGCACTCTGAGGAATAACAAAATGAAAGTATTTTTTAAATAAAAAGCACAGGAAATATTACCTTGACATTAAAATGCAATAATGCAAAAGCAGTTGTGTTTTCAAAAGCTGCTTTAATTTTATTAGTATGCAATCATCATCTTCATAAACTTCTGCTATTCCATAAATATTTTTGCTCCCCAACATTGCTGGGGTACAAAAGCACAGTGCAGGAAGATTAAGCAATGCATGTACACTCATGCAATATTTATATTGCACATATTTAGAACAGTAAATAACTAATGCTACTGAAACAGTTATAGCTAAATGTATAACATTTTCTAAACCATATCTTTAACAGTGAATGGTTTAGAGTGAAAAACCATTATTATTTAGTTTATTTTTACCACTAGTAACAAAACACTTTGTAAGATGTAGGCTTTGTCCATTTTTTACAAGCACTAATGCAGAGCCAAAGCTATTAAAAGCCACGCCAAAGCTTAAGGAAAGCTCCTGGGACACATCAGAAATCACCTGGCATGTTCTGCCTGCTGGTCTCATTCTCCCCTGCCGAGAAAGCTGCTGGGGCTGGGGGGCTGCTCTCTGCACCCCCAATGAGGGGCCTCAAATGGCTCACAGAAACCTGCTCGATGAAAGACGTGCCATATTTTCGGAAGTGCCACCACTCAAACACCTGTCACAGGAGAAAAAAAGCACCAGAAAGTTCCTTAGGGACACCCTCACAGCAAACATGAGGGACAAAGAACGTTCACAGCGAGTACGTCCCCTTGCAAATGATCAGGGATGGAACTAATCTCCAGACAGAGAAACACTAATGACCTAGTTTGGCCTGTCTTGTCATGCAGGATCACTCACAGAACATGAAAGAGACTGGAAAAAAAAAACAGCAAAATTTTAGTCAAATGTTATATTCCTCCCTCCCAAAGTCATTAGGGTAACTCAAAAACCCTTTCAGAAGTACCTGTATAGGGAAAACTGTGAACAGAGGCAAAAAAACATTACATCCTCTTTTCTGGTGAGGATATTTCAAGCTGTAGCCCTACCTGTAGTACCAAATTTGTAGTATTCAACACAGGTGTAGTTTTTTCATTTCACAAAAATAATCTAAAAGAATAAAGGATAAAATGGCCCATTAAACTGAGATGTGCTGCTAACCAGAGAGAGGCTAACAAAGAGACGAGGCTAAGTTAACAGCAATGACAGCCACTTAGCAGAAATTCTGGGCCAAAAATATTACCAACTCTTTCTGAAGCTATTTAAAATACCTGTTTATCACAAGCCCTCAAGGATGACACCAAACTCCCAGGCCTGGCCCAAGCTGGATCCTGTGCCTGGATCAGGCACTGCCCTCCTCTCTCTGGTGACCAGTGACAGGCCCCAGGGGAGCAGCTGGAGCTCTGTCAGGGGAGTTAAACCATTCCAGCATTCTGCACAAGTTATTTTCTCAGACTCATACAGTCCCAACAAACAACACACACAGCAAAAGAGTTGCAACAATACATCAGAGAAGTTCCTTCCCAGCACAAAGGCACCCTCTAGAGTCTGATATTCATTCCCTTTACCCCTCATAAAGTCATCTGAGAGGTGCTAAGTTGTTTTAAAAAAAAAAAAAAAAAAAGAAGTGGAATACTTACAAATATCAGTCCAGATATAAAAGATGAAGTTACTGTAAGGGCAAAGTAGAATTTTGGAGTCAAAGTGCTTAAGAACATGGTCACTGTTAAGAGAAACAAAACCAAAAACTTAATAAGTAGAACTGAAAAAGATAAATAGCTTGTCTATTAAAGAATGCCAAATATCATGCAAATACATAGTACACTATAGCCCTAGTAGGTTTATAATGCTACACTGTTAGGGGAATCCTCACCACGTATTATTTTGTTTGTATCTACAAATTGTGACAGCCAATTTTTATATCCCACCAAAAAAAAAAAAAAAAAAATCATTCCACATTTCTAGACAAAGCATCTTATGGTTTTATCCATACAGTGGCTGGTGAACCACAACAAGCCAATTTAATATATTATTTCACTTTAAGGCAACATCATCTGTTCTGATGCAAATTTGTATTCAGGGCTAACATACATTTTCCACAGAGCTCTCCCTCCTGCTATCGAGAGCATAATGCAGAGAATGCAATTATCTAGTGGTGCTCTGACCATTGTTTGGACTCAAACTGCACATCAGCCTTGTCACCTGCCACCAGCACAGGCTGGACAGGGCAGTGGCGGCCAGGGCAGGGCTCCAGCCTGACAGACCCCCAGGTGGGAGCACGTAGCAGCACTGGGGCAGTGCCTTGGCTACTTTCAGCTGCCCCAGACTGCCCGGTCCTCGGCCGTGTCCCTAAGCCTGGGGTTAGGTGACAAGCTCAGTGTCACCGAGCGAAGGTGGAATGCACAACCTGCCCATAGGCACGGCTGGGACAGGCTCACAGAATGACACTATCAATTAGTTTGGAAAAGACCTTATCGAGTCCAACCTGTGACCAATCCCCACGCTGTCAACAAGAGCAGAGCACTGAGCGCCAGGTCCAGTTGCTCCCTGAGTACCACGATGGGTGGGGACTCTACCACCTCCCTGGGCAGCCCACTCCAAAGCCTGAGCACCCTTTCATGAAGAAATTCCGCCTGATGTCCAGCCTGAACTTCCCCTGGCCCAGCCTGAGGCCGTTCCCTCTCCTCCTGTCCCTGTTCCCTGGAGCAGAGCCCGACCCCCCGGCTGTCCCCTCCTGTCAGGAGCTGTGCAGAGCCACAGGGTCCCCCCTGAGCCTCCTTTGCTCCAGGCTGAGCCCCTTCCAGCTCCCTCAGCCGTTCCTGTTGCCCCAAACCCGTCTCTTTCTCTGGACAGGCTCCAGCCCCTCAGCGCTCCTCCGGAACGGGTCCCAGATGCGGACACGCGCGCGGAGCCGCCCGCCAGCGCGCAGCACAGCGGGACAATCCCGCCCTGGTGCCGCCCGATTCCCGGTACAGCCCGGATACAGCTCGGGACGGCCGGGCCGAGCCTGCCCTGCCCGCACGCCCGGCTCCACCGGCAGCGTCCGCCTCCCCCCGGCGCGCCGTCCGCCCCTGCCGCTCTCACCGGCCGCCAGGCCGTCCCGGAGGCGCACCGGCACCCGCAGCACCGCGTACAGGAGCCCGAGCCCGGCGGCCACGGCCAGGAACCCGCGGGCCCAGGGCGTCGCAGCCCGCCGCCGCAGCTGCTCCCAACGCCGGAACGCCGAGGCCGCCGCGGGGCACGGCGGCCCCCGGCCGCTGCCACCGCTGCCGCTGCCCTCCGCCATCACCGCCGGCGGGGCACGCCGGGACAGGGGCGGGACAAGCTCCGGGGAGGGGCTCCGCCAGCGCGGGCAGCCCGCTCACCGAGCCCATCGCTGCTGCTCCAGGGCGAAACACGGACCGATCGTCCCCCACACCACAGCCGTGGTCCCCGGAGGCTCCGGGGCGCGGCAGGTCTGCCAGCGCCGTGTTCCCGGTAGCGAAAATCCTGCCCGTTCCTGTGATGGTGGCAGCATGGCGTCTGCCCGCAGCTAAGATGGCGGCGGCCGCGCTTCCGGTCTATGGCTCCCGGCCGTCTCAGCCCCCGGGGCACACCGGGACAGCGCCGGGACGAGCAGGGCGGGGTTCCTGTGGACAGCCTGTTTGTCGAGCCCATCACCGCTGCTCCGCCCGAGCATATCCCACACGATGAGCGGGAGCCTAAATGGCTCTGGGAGACGGCGGTTCTGTCAGCCGGTACCGCGAGAACCCACCCGTTTCTACGATGGCGGCCACGCGGCGTCTGCCCGCAGCTAAGATGGCGCCACCAGCGCGTTCGGTCCGCCGCCCGGCGCTCCCGGCACGCACTGCGCGGGGCCGGGCACACAGCTGCCAAGATGGCGGACCTGGACGAGCGGGTGTCGGATGAGGAGAAGGTAAAGGAAGGGGTGGCCGCCTCTCCGCTGTGGGTCTGCGCCGCTGCCCCCGGGAAGGCAGTGGGTGGGGAGTGCGGGCAAGCTCGCCTGGTGCCGATGTGCCGGCCTGCGAGTGCTTCGGGGCGGGCGAGCTCCCGAGACCACCGGGCCGCCGCCGCCCGTCTGAAGGACCAGCTGTTCCTTACCAGCGCAGCACTTTGCCTTCCGATTTCCTCCTTGCCTTCCGATTTCCTCCTTGCCTTCCGATTTCCTCCTTGCCTTCCGATTTCCTCCTTGCCTTCCGATTTCCTCCTTGCCTCGGTGCAGCCGATGCAATGTCTTGGCCAGTCGTTGTGCATGAAAATGGATATAGTCTCAACCTAAACCAGAGGAGGTTTAGGTTGGACATCAGGAGGAGCTTCTTAACAGAAAGGGCGATTAGACATTGGGAGGGGCTGCCCAGGGAGGTGGTGGGGTCCCCGCCCTGGTCAGGGTCAAGGAAGGACTGGACGTGGCACCTAGTGCTCTGGTGTTGTTGACAAGGTGGATCGCTTGGTGATCTTGAAGGTCTTTCCCAACCAAAATGATTTTGTGAAAATGTATTTTCTGTGCTGCTTTTCCCAAATCAGCAAAGTAACCAGCGTGTCTGTAAGGTGCTTTGCAACCGCTTCACTTCCTAAACACCCTCTGAGTGTGTTGTTGCGTTTTCTGCCCACCCCAGCTGCTGACAGGAACTTTGATGTAGGTCCTGAGAATTATACTGGATGGAAAAGACTAAGTTGGAGCAAACAGAGACATAATTATTTTAGGAAAGGGGGAAATGAGCATTTTGTTCATCTTGTGTAGGAATGTGGAAAAGTTACATACTGCAAGTTCTCTGCTAGGTAATACACTGTTGCCTACACATAGTAGTTTAAAAATGCACTGTTACTCTTCCTTACATCATCGAAGTGTTACACTTAGTGCTTGCTTTGTTTCTTAACATTCTGGAGGAGTTGTTCAGGCTCGTGGAAATTCAAGGATCCTCCAAGTCCAGCGGTGGCTTTCATTTTCCCCTTAAACTGCATTTTCAGCTTCATTTCAGTGAAATAATTTCTGAAACAAGCAGAGCTTTGAGGTGCAATTCATCTATTAGTCAATATTTTAGGTGATGTTGTCTGAGATAAGTATTCCAGAGCAGAATTGATATGGCCTTTAGAACATTCAATTTCAACTAACTCCGTGTCCCACACAGGCCAAGAAGGATAACCTAAAGGAGGATCTGAAAGAGAAACATGCAGCAAAGACTTACTGTAGTATGTGACTATTCAGATGAGTCTAGAACTTTATATATGTTAAAGTTTGAGTTTACCAGTACTTTAAAGTAAAGCAAAAAACCCAAAAACGTCAATTGAGCAACAAAATTAATTCCTTCCATCCTCCAAGCTTCACTCTTTTATTCTCTTTGGGCATATTTTAGGTAAGAGATTAATTTCTCAGACAGGCTGGGAGAGCTGGGGGTGTCCAGTCCAGAGAAGAGAAGGCTCCAGGGAGACTTTAGATCCCCTTCCAGCCCCTAAAGGGGCTCCAAGAGAGCTGGGGAGGGACTTGGGACAAGGGCCTGCAGTGACAGGACGGGGGGAACGGCTTCCCAGTGCCAGAGGGCAGGGGTGGGTGGGATATTGGTAAGGGATTGTTCCCCGTGAGGGTGGGCAGGCCCTGGCACAGCGTGCCCAGAGCAGCTGTGGCTGCCCCTGGATCCCTGGCAGTGCCCAAGGCCAGGCTGCACACTGGGCTTGGAGCAGCCTGGGACAGTGGGAGGTGTCCCTGAGCATGGCAGGGGGGGCCTGGAGGGGCTTTGAGGTCCCTTCCAATCCAACCAGTCTGTGATTCTGTGATTTTCTTATAAGTTCCTCTGAAATCTCGCATTTTGCCAGTTTAAACTAACGGCCGAGCAGCTTCCCTTCCCCTCAGACACTGTCCCCATTTTAGAAGCAGGAAGTTGATGCTGCAGAGCTGAAATGACACCTGAAATGGCCCCGGGGGACAGGAAATGGGGCAGGTTGCAGAAAGTCCTATTTTGGTGTTTCTGCAGAGGAGCATCCTGACACCGCCCTCCAAGCAACC
The DNA here is from genome assembly GCF_026979565.1 of Vidua chalybeata. Lineage (NCBI taxonomy): Eukaryota > Metazoa > Chordata > Aves > Passeriformes > Viduidae > Vidua > Vidua chalybeata. The sequence goes on from NC_071553.1 coordinate 6,893,775, forward strand.
AGCTCTGAAAACCAAGAACCATTCAAGTGCTTGACATCTCAAATTAATCACTCCCCAGCCTGTTTCCTGCACCCCTGGTTTCAATAGTTTGACTGAAATGTTTTGTACTTTATTGATCTGTGAGAGGCAGGGCAAGGGATAATTATCCAAGTGAACACTTTCCACTTGCAGCTTTGTTCAGAGCTGGCTTTGTAATAACATTTGATTGAAGTGCAGAGGCCTTTCTCTGTTGACTTAATTTAGTTCATCCTTCCAAGTGAGAGAATTTGTGGAAGATTGTAAAGATCTCTCACTAAACACTTGGGTTTTTTTCTGTTTGTTTGTTTTTCCCATAAGGATTTCCTTATGAGAATCCATTGATTTAAACCTCAGCCTACTAAAACAGTGTCCCTTTTGCAAGGGTTTCATATTCTGCAGCCACATCATCATTGCATAAATTTATAAGGTATTAAATTTTATAGCGTTTTAGAGGTCTTTGTTTGCCATATGTTGAAGCACCTTATAAAAGAGAATCTGTTCATCCGGGGAGTTAATTTGCAGGCATTAGTGGTAGATACTTGAGAGAGCATTAGCACAGTGATGTTACAACTGTGCTAACAGTTGTATTTGCTCAGAAAAGCACATGGTGTCCCTTCAGAAATCTTCCAGCCTCTTGGGGCAGACTCTGAGCAGAGTCCACTGAGGATATAGAGCTGCAGGGTCTCTCTAAACTACTGCCAGGCTCTCTTCATCACCATCCAAATTTCTGACAGTGAAATTCGACAATATTGTGGCAGCAATCTGTCCTAATTACAGCTCTTTAAATAGTGAAAGTTTTCAAACAGTTTAAGAGCTCCATTTCTAGAATGGCTGTATACTTACCAACCTAAAACCAGAAGATTAAGAGAAAATGGTTTTATGTCCTGCATCGGATCAATTACACACGATACTGTCTTTCTAATGTTTTCTTTGTATTGCTTAATTTCTTCAGGCACAAATAATGTGTATCTATTTTTCAAAATCATTGCTAATTTGGAAGACAGTCTATTTTTATCTGAAGCTCAATCCAGTTAAGGCAGAGATGTTACTTGATCCTGTTGGAATAAGGCAATTACCTTTTGTTTAGAAAAGTGTTTATTTCTTTTTGTGGCTTGCTTTAAATAATTATGTGACAAACAATACAAACAATTTCTAATTAAAACAGGGAAGACTGTTGAGAGAAGCGAGTTATTTCCAGCTCTGGTGATAACTCAGGTGAAGCAGTTACATACATATACACAATTCTTTGTTTTGCTGCTCAAAATGAAAAGTAGAAAGTAATCAGAGTTGTAATGAGCGATTCTGCAGTCACTTTCAATAAATATCTTGTTAGACCAGAGAGGCTCATTGGTCAGCTTTGTTAGCTGTCAGAGGAAATGGGACATTTTTATTATTCTAAGGGAGAGGTTTAATTTTGTGACATTTCCTCTTTCATTCCTTCCAAGATCCTTCTATTCCCTTTGGTCCTGTAAAAGCCATAAAAGATTTTATAATGAAAACCATAAACTCTTACCAATTCCAACAGAATCAATACCTGGACCATCTAAATTCGAACAGTGCAAGACATGTATATTGGATTTTGGAACACACTGCAGTTTTATTACACTTTTAGAAGAGACAGGGTTTTTCTTTTCCAGATTCAGAGTTTCTGGACATCGAAAGTTGGCTTTTTCAGTTACTGATGCCTTCATCATCACAGTTCCATGTGCCTTCATAGAAACCCAGAATGGTTTGGGCTGAAAGGGACCTTGAAGATCATCCAGTTCCACCCCTTGCCATGGGCAAGGACACTTTCCACTAGACCAGCTTGCTCCAAGCCCTTTCCAGCCTTGCTTTGAACAGTCTTACAAGACTATTTCTACCTTGACAATGCATGCCTAGATTTCTCCCTAAATCTGCCACCTTCTGTCACTTCAGAGTTGGTTTTGTTGGTGAATGGCTTCAATATGTATGAACTCAGTACGTTATCTTTTGTCTTTAATTACTTTTCTGCTTCTTTGTAGGTGCGTATAGCTGCAAAATTCATCACTCATGCACCCCCTGGAGAGTTCAATGAAGTATTCAATGGTAAGCAATTAAGGAAAAAATTATCTGTGGTGTTTTCTTCATGTTTTATCTATTATAAAAATCTAAGGCTGAGTCACGCCGTACTGCTTTTAAGGGAAAGCATGCAGTCCTTCTGGACTACTTCTGCCTAATGAAATTATTTCATCTTTTAATGTTTGCATTTGTACAGTTGAAAATAAAGTGCATAAAGAGAAACATTTGATGAAAAAATCCAGTAACACACCTGAACCCGTTCTTTTCCAGATGTCCGGTTATTACTTAACAATGACAATCTTCTCAGGGAAGGAGCAGCACAGTAAGTACTAAGATTTCAAACACAAGTCAAATTACCATCAGATATCCTTCTGTTTTCTTATACCCATCATTCTGTGACAAAGAAAACTATTTGCTGTATTCAGAGCAATCTTACGTAATTCCTTAGCCCACCTAACAAAATACATAATGAAAGGTGTGGATGATTTCTTTTTAAAAGCCCTAAATTTGAATTTGTGCTATATAAAACTGACAGGAAGGCATTCTGCCAAAAAGTTTAACTCTGCAGCAGCAGAAATGTCTGATCATGTTGAGTCATCTGATTTATAAAGTAAGTGAAGCCTGAAATACTGATTAATCCATAGCCTAAGTTTAGAAAAAGAACTGTCCTTTTAGAAAAAGTTTTCAACATTTGTTGTTTACTTCCACAGCTTCATCAGAAGGTGCTTAAAGAGTACACATACAGGCTTTTTGATGCTAAGATCTATTTCAAGCTAGGTGATGTGTCAGTCAGCAAGTCTTTACATAAGAAAATTGTTGTAAATATTCGTCTATTCATTTGTCTACCTTGCTGCTGTCTAAATTGTAGCTGGGGTGTTCCTGTTTTGCCTTGGCTTGCTCACATTTCCCCAGGCTATCTGCTGTTCTACTTTTGAACTCTGTGTTTTCCTGGCCATCACTAAACAAACCTGCTTTTAGACCTGGGGTTTATAGCTATCTACAGTAAAAGGTATTGGAAAATCTTTTAACAGTGCTGGTGTGTATTGTTTGCCCAATTAAGTTGATGTTTGCTGTAATATAATCACACCGGGTACTTATCCTTGAGTCAGAATAAATGTGCATGTAGAGCTAAAGTTCCTGTTCCTTTGATCCTCAACAGTGCGTTTGCACAGTACAACATGGACCAGTTCACTCCGGTGAAGATAGAAGGGTACGATGATCAGGTGAGAGGAAACTTTGTACACTTGAGGTTTGTATTACTGCACTGTGAAAAAGCAATAAAAATGTTTCATCAGAATGTTGGCTCACAAGTCAACATCACCATCAGCTGACTCACTCACTCTGCTCACAAGGTACCACCCCTCCTCCCTCCCCCACATGTCACTATGACAAGCTTTCTTCTATAAGAACAAAGCATAACCAAGATATTCTCTTTAAGTTCTGTGTTGTACTACTTAGTAAATCCAGTTCATTGGTCCTTAAAGTTCCATGCTGAAGTCACTGGAATTTTACTTAAGAATATGAGTGATTAAAGATTACTGTCTATTTAAAGCTCACTTACGAATCCTTATGTTGCTACTTGCTTACAGTTCCTACTGACAATTGATAATAGATTCTTAATAGTTTGTTTGGTTTATTTTCTGCAATTTTAATCCATTCCCAGCTACCCTAAAAAACAAACTTATCTTTGTTTATACCAAATCATTGATTTGCTGTAGTGATTATACCTAATACTATCTAGTCTATGCCAGCAAAACAAGTTATTTCAGGGGTTTTTTTAAATTTTTTTTTTAGAACAAATAGCAAGTCGTAGAGAAGCCAGAAAGCTGCCTGACCATCTGCTCTGTTCTCTGAGCCAAGCTCTAACCCAGCTTTTCTAGTGTCCCAGATATGTTTATGGACGTATGGGAGGCATATATTAAGAGGGCTGTTCATAGAAATAGCTTTGATGAGAAAGTTACAGTACAACCTGCAAAAAAAAAAAAAAAACCAAAACCCCGCCCCAATAAAGTCAATATTTGGGAAGACAGAGAATTAAAGTGAAAAAGAAAAAAGAAGGGACTGTGCAATGCTGCTTTCTGTCTGCTTTAGCTGGCGTATTTTAGAAGTAGTTACATCTCTGTACCCTTCTTGCCCAGAAGTAGAGCTATTGCAAAACATGGAACATGGCAATAAATGGTAGATTTCAGAGTAAAAGTCTCTGTTTCCTTTAGAACAAAGAAGGAAAACAGCTAAAATAACTTTAAAGGCAAAGCAACCTGCTTCTATTGTAAGGATACCCAATTTTAAGCCAAATATATACATTATTGTAGTTCAGCCTTTTCTGGGACAGAAGTCTAAGTGCAGTATTACTGTGGAGAGCTGAGAGTTACCTTCAGCCTCACAACAACTACTAATATAAATTATTACCGAAAATTCTTGCTTTTCTTTATGCGACCTTACAGCTCAATGAAAGAACCTATTGTAACACTGATATGCAAGTAGGGAAAAATGCAAAATACCATATCTATATCAGCCTAAATGTATCATCATTTCAACTTCTATTCCAGGTCTTAATCACAGAACATGGTGATCTGGGCAATGGCAGATTTTTAGACCCAAGAAACAAGCTTTCTTTTAAGTTTGATCACTTAAGGAAAGAAGCAAGTGATCCCCAGCCCGAGGACACAGAATCGGCTTTAAAACAATGGAGAGATGCCTGTGACAGTGCACTGAGAGCCTACGTCAAAGATCATTACCCCAATGGCTTCTGCACTGTTGAGTATCCATCTTGTTTCCCTGAAAGTGTATTGCTCTGAGTCTGTCAGTCCCAGAGCAGACTCTGCTGGGCAGAGCTGTTGGAATTCTCCATCCTCACTAGCATTTTGGCTAACTTTGGAATGACGAGTTCCAAAGAGGGTGCAACTGTCTTGGTATGCACACAGAGGTAAAGATGAATTAGACCTTTTTCATAGGCATGTCTGCCAAGCACCTTCACACCTACCCATAATAAAATGCCTGCCAGGGGAGGTGTTGGACAATGTAACTCGTGGTGCATGTTCCCAGTGAGGTACCACCACAGCAGCCTGCACCCTGCTGCCAAGAACAGAGAATGGCTTTCCTTAGCTCTTGGGCCTTTTTAACTCTTTTTCTAAATACAGGTTTATGGTAAATCTATAGATGGACTGCAGACAATTATTGCCTGTATTGAGAGCCACCAGTTCCAGCCCAAAAACTTCTGGTAAGACTATTTCAACATAGCGTGTTTTCTTCCTTTGCCTGGTTCCTCACACCAACCCATCCTCTAGCTCTGACATGGTCTGAAGGACAGGGAGTTTTGGGCTTCCCAAGAAGTTCTTTTCCTTCTGTAGTCTGTTTTCCTTGCAGCCCCCTTGGCACTTACCAAAACTTCCTGTGACTTCTTCGGAGGAAAAGGCATTAGCAGAGCTAATATAGCTAGATACTCCTTTACATCTCTGGAGTTTCTTTGTACTGAAGCTGCATTGTATTCAGCTAGGCTGCAGAAATTTAACTCCATGCTATCTAAATAACTAAATCTCATGTGGTATTGATGATAAGACAACATCAGAAACAACTTGGTTGAACAATTTTGTTCTTTTTGCTGTTAGAGCTTCTTGGAAATAGTTTTCTCATGCTTTGATTGCTTTTAGGAACGGGCGCTGGAGATCAGAATGGAAGTTTACCATCACACCACCAACAGCTCAAGTGGCTGCAGTGCTCAAAATCCAGGTGAGTTATTCTTCCTGGCAGTAAAAGGAGAAGCTGCATTGTGCTTCTCTTACACAAATGCATTTGGCTCAGAATGAGATGCTGAAATGCAGCAGAGATGTCCTTCTCAAGTCAGGATGTTATTAAACTAAACAATTCAAGAAAGTAAATCTAGTATTTCAGGAGTAGTCTCAGATCTGTCCTGTAGTTTATTATGTAGCATTACCCTATAGTCCTCCACTTCGCTTTTTATAGGGCTAAAACCTCTACCTTGAGTCTTTTATAATTGCTCTTAGCTCTAGGCATTTACTGATTAATATAATCTTGAACAGTTTTGACAAAGAATGAAACCTTTTAGAAAATCCATCCTGCTTTTAGTCTCCATGTAAACAGAGAACACTGGCACAATGCTCTGTTGTGCCATTTTAGTGGCATTTGGGGGCTCAGGAATTCTGGAGTGAGTGTTCATAATAAAACCTGCATTCTGTCTTTTTGTCCAGGTGCATTACTATGAAGATGGCAACGTCCAGCTGGTTAGTCACAAAGACATTCAGGACTCTGTACAGGTGTCAGTAAGTATGCTAAAAGATCTTTATGATAAGCAACTGTTTTCATTCCTTTAACAGCTCATGAAGCATGTACTGCTATGACTGCAATCTCTTGACTTTAAAGTAATTTTAGGGTGAACCGCCAATGTGGTGTTTAGAGTCAGGTAGGAATCCCAGAGTCACAATTGCTTAAAATTCAGTCTTATTAGAAAGTCTCTATTGGAAAGCTTCTCTTGGAAGTTAGGGTTAAAAAAGACAGAATATGCTTTTCTATTCTGTGCAAGGGAAAGAAACAGTAAGAGACATATGCCAGTATGGTAGAGGGAGCAGCAGCTGCAAAGTGACTCATTTTACCATGAAGGTCCACTTCCTTTTTGCTCACTAGGGTGCAGCTCTGTTCCAGTTTGGAGCACAAGCTCTACCCAGTATGTAGTAAGTGAAAGGAACCCAGCTACAGCCCCAAGGCACAAGCTGCTGATGTTACCTACTTTATCTATACTCAGCCTATCACTTGAGAAGAAATCTATTGTGCAGCTCATGTAAGTTGCTCTTAAACATGCAAACTTTTTTTTTTTCCTTTGCAGAGTGATGTCCAAACTGCTAAGGAGTTTATTAAGATCATAGAAAATGCAGAAAACGAGTACCAGGTAAGATCAGTGGTAGTGAAATAGAACAGAATCATATCAGTCTCCATTTGCAGTTAATGGAAACATGGAAAACTGACCTCTGATTCTGTTCCTGGCTGAATCTGGTATTGCCTGTAAGAATTACTTAGAAAAGGACAGCAGTATTTGTTTAAAAGAATACAGTTATAAAGCTGTAAAGTTACAAAGCTGTGTTGTAATTAACTATCAGGTTTGCTGTATGTTTTTTTTTAAGGGTTACAAATGATACCTGGAACAAGCATGGGAGGGGAGTGGGTGAGTCAATGTATTTTCCTCTGTGACAGTTAAAAATTCTGAGGAGGAAACTTGTGCAACAGCTTTTGCATTGTCCCAGCCTCTGTGCAAGGAGACTGGAAAGAGATGAGTCAGTGAAAGAACTAAGGAGATGCTGCTACAATACAGGGGAGGTGAATAGAAAGCCTTTGACTTGCACACACACTGATGGCTGCATTATTAATTTAGTTAATCATGTGCATTACACCTTATAGAAAGGAGGTTGTGGCTTTAACACAAAGTTGAGCTCTCTCATAGTGTTCTATGCGTGCCCTAACCCAATCTGCTTGCCCTTGCAGACAGCAATCAGTGAAAACTACCAGACTATGTCAGACACCACTTTCAAAGCCTTACGCCGGCAGCTGCCCGTCACCCGCACCAAGATTGACTGGAACAAAATCCTCAGCTACAAGATTGGCAAAGAAATGCAGAATGCTTAATGCAGAAACAAGGAGGTGTATGAAACATTCTGTGCAAAAAAACAAATATGGTCCTATGCCAAGTAGATGGTTTTTAAACCAGAGCAGCATTTTTTAGGGCTTTCAAAGTTAACAGGTTTTCTAGCCTGAGAGGGAACCGTGGAACAAATAGTTGTCTTTGTATTTTGTGTTTCCTGTCACATAAACTTCCTGTTGTAGCTGCATTTAATAGGTCATTTAAATTCAGCCATTCATGGCTCAGAAGTATAGCTGTTTTCAGTCACTGGCTGGAAAACTTCCTAGCTGGAAAAGCCCTATTACTACCCCAGGAGAGGGTGCAGAGCGTTCCCTTCACCTGTATCCAGCACTCCAGGTATCCAGTAAGTTTGTCAAACCTGCCGAGAGCTCACGGCGCTGCAAGACACAGTAAGTGCAAGACAGTGAGTCCTCGTGTATTCTTATTCCCAACCGCCACAAAGCAGATGCCTGCAGGCTTAGATTTTGAGTAGAAAATGAGTTTACAGGATCCTTTACAGAATTCCCTACTGACCCAGCTCTTCTGGGGACGTAACTTTTTTTTAATCTGAAGATTTGAGCCATGTTCCCTAAAAGTGAACATCTTTCTTCTCCCCTCCCTCGTGTACGTACGGTTACCAGTCATCTGCATTTTTACAGAACTACAAGATAAGTCACTGCTGATCCACAAGGGCTGGATGGTGATTAAAAATGCAAATGTCTACAAAATAATAGGTATGTTGTGCTTTAATGCTTTGTGGCAGGTTCATAGATTTGTATCACAGGTGTATGGATGGATAGTGTACAAAATAAATAAACTTGCACCAAAGTGAAAGAAAAAATCCTTTCCATTTGTCTCAGTTGTGGACAGTTTCTTGTCATGCTTAGAGGGGATTTTGGAATGAATCTCTTCTATGTGTTTGCTCTGTGTTATTATTTTCCCCCCTCTGACATCAAAATTAGCAGTCATAACAGTTTCTCTGAAGGGGAGGATGAAGAGATAGACATATGCCTTTCTCAGTTCTTGGAACATAGATTCACTACAAAGTGAACTCCCTTTGCTTTGTTTGCACTTGGTTATCACTGGGCGCCTTGCAGGTTCTGGTTTTTAAACTGGCTCATGTCTTGTTTTTAAATACACAAAAGAAAAAGGGTTGGGAAGATAGGCACGGGCATTACACTTCAGGTTTTGCACAGTAACACCGCAAAATAAGTTTTTATCCTTTGTGAGTTTTATCTAATTAAAATATATTTGTATTTGCTGCTGAGACTGACAATTCATCCCTCAGGCATCCTCTGTATCAATAAGTGTAGTGCAAATACACCAGTCTTTGTTTAAAGCCATTTGTGTCCGTTCTTTCATGATCTTACTCCTATTCATTCCTGAAGTCTAGGACGTGTTGGCGTCACCATCCCTGGAAGTGTTCAAAAATGTGAATGTGGCACTTGAGGACCTGGTTTAGTGGTGAACACAGCAGTGGTGCTGGGTTGACGGTTGGACTTAATGATCTCAAAGGTTTTTTCCAACCTTAACAGTTCTGTTATTAAGGCAGGGATGGTATCACTCCCAACCCATGGGTGATGCTCCCGCCCTGGTATACACACACAGGAACTGGAGGGCTGAGCTTCCAAATTAAAATAGAAACAATCGCGGAGCTTTAATGCAGCTCCTCACCCTAGAAAAAAAGCAGCAAGGAGGTCATTCCACTTACCCTCGGTGTCTTACTTTAACACCTACTAAAGACACTCCTGGTTGCATCCACAGGACAAAACAGGGTTTTTTGCAGGGTTTGCACAGTGCTCTGCACAGGGCTACTCATGGACAATTTAAGAGGCAGCACCCAGGAGAGATGAAAGGTTCTGTGAGCCTCAGGTGCTGTGGGCTGCGGTCCTGGACCCCTCCAGGAAATCGCTGCAGCAATTCCAAGAATGTGAAGCCGAAGCAGGGCCCAAGATAAGACTCTGCACACAACGCAGCTTTTATCTGCCTCAAGGCTAGTCTTCCCCTGCTCCTTGGTTACACTGGAAGCAGTTCACCGCCAGTGTTCCGGCCTTAAGAGTGTTTCTATCTCTTTGTCCTTCTCCAAATCTTTAGCTAATCATCCTTTAGACTGACTGGTTCCCTGCCTGCCTCCTGGCCCTTCTCCCCCACCAGCCTTCTGAGCCGGGCTCCGCTGCCCCACTGCCAGCCCCGATCCGCCCCGTGCCAGGCGGGCGGGCCCGCGGCTCCTTTCGCTTTCGTTTCTCCCTGCGCGACCAGCCCTGGCTCGGCTCAGCCCAGCCCAGCCCAGACCGGCTCAACCCAGCACTCGTGGACGCGGCACCATCTCGGCACGGCACGGCTCGGCTCAACCATGCCGCGGTTCAGCGTGGCGGAGGCCAGTCTTTGGGGGTGTCAATTCGTGCAGTTCCTGCAGGACACGGGCCGGGAGCAGACGAGCCTGCGGGAAGCGCTGCGGACCATCTACAACCAGGAGTTCCGGGGCAGGTGAGAGCCCTTGGCCAGACCCGGGCAACATCACCGGGGACAGACCCCTGGCCAGCATCTCCCAATCCCCAGGCCAGCATCCCCAGTGCCCGGCCAGCGTCACTGGTCCCCAGCAGCATCACTGGGGTCTCCAAGCTCGTCTGTCTCACCAAAGCCCTGCTGGGATGATCCCCAGCTCCATGGACCCCCAGCAACTGCCTGGGGATGGCCTTGGACACCCACTGCCCACCGTACTCCCCCACCTCACCCTGCTGACAGCAGTCACACTGACCCTTGTGCAATGTCACCACTGTTAATTATTGGCAAAGCCGGGGCTCAGTGCACTGGTAGGACTGGGAGGAGGTACCTGGGGAGTCATCACTGCTGGGAGCACAGTGGCTGTGCCTTAACAGAGCCACCACCTGTGCCAGCTCAGCCCTGTGCCAGCTCAGCTCTTGAGCACTGGCATGGACAGGGACTGCATGGCTGTCAGGGCCAGGCAGTGATGCAGTGGGACAGCTGGGATGGCTGTGGCATAGCTGGGACAACAATGGCGCAGCTCGGACTTGCTGGAGCAGCCAGCAGGGAAGTGAGATTTGCACAGGCCAGTGGGGAGCCCAAGTCCTTCTTCCTTTCCTGGAGCAGAGGGGACTTGCTGAGAACTCCCTCACTGCAGCCTCAGTGTCCTGCTTCATCTTCCCATTTGCCTCACCTTGGCTGCCTGTGCCCATGGCAGCCGAGCCACGCTCTCCCACAGAAACCCTCTCCCTTGTTTCCACAGGACTGATGCAAAGACACCCAATTTTTCCTGCATCTTGTACGCGCTGAAGACAACCCACCAGGTTCAGGTGCGTGGAGACGTGGTGAAATTCAAGGTGAGTTCATGCTGGGGCAGTGCCCACCAGGACTGGCTCCTCAGGAGCCCCCTGCAGAATCCCAGGCCTACGCTGATTCTGGCTGATCCTTGCAGGTGAAGAGGTGCGTGGTGGTGGCAGACCAGTACCGACGACCCAGAAGGAATGCACAGCCGACTGTGTCCACGTCTGCCTCAGGACAGCAGCTCAGCTCCACTCCGCAAATGCCCCCGAGCCATGCCAAGCAGTGGTATGACCAGCAGCACCCCACCTTGGCATGTCCCTTGGATCCCCCACCCTGGCTGGGAAAGCCTGACCCTCCCTCCCCACAGGGCCGAGCTCATTCGTGGGAAGCACGGGATAGAGATCATCTCAGACTGGGACCAGGGCAATGGGAACATCCGCTTCTCAGTGGTGCCGGGGGAGCCCCGGACAGTCACTGTCCTGGTGCAGAACTGTGGCACAGAGGTGGTGACACTGCAGCGGTTCCAGCCACGCCAGCAGTCACGGGAGCTGTCCTTCACCGATGAGCAAGGGGCAGTGCAGGGCCAGTCCCTGCTGTTACACCCAGGTAGGGTCCCATCCCATCCCCTGCCCCATGCCCTGCCCTGCAGAGAGGATGCAGGACCCAGTCTCACCACTTCACCCCGCAGGTGCGATGTACCCCATCCAGGTGCGGTGCCTCACCACCTGCAATGGGCACTTCAGTGCTGTGGTGGTCTTCGAGTTCACCGAGGAGCCAGACAAGTCCTTCAGCATCTCACGCTATGTTGCTGCCATTGCTGAGAGCCAGCTGGCCAAGGACCTGGGGCCCTCGGCACCTTTCCAGCCTTACGAGGCCAGCCTCCAACGCCTTGTCACAGTCGTCACCGAGGATGGCATCCCTCCTGACAGGTATGTGATGAAGTCACCTGCTGCTATCCTGAGCAGAGGGGCCCAGCCTGTTCTCCAGCCAGGACAAGGTTCAGCTCCTTGACTGTCTGGCACCACAGGACAGTGCTTCAACCCTGCGCGATGACAGTGACAGTGGGGTTGGGGACACCATGTAGTCCCTGAAGCACTACTGTCCCCTCCTCCCAGCTCCCTGAAAAACCAACTGGAGAGGGAAATCCCTCTGGGCACCTACCAGTACCCAAAGAGCCTCAAGGACACAATCCTGCTAGGACCCAACAGCAGTGCCAGCTCCAGCTGGGCTGCCATGCGGTGAGTGCCAAGGGCTGAGAGCAATGCTGAAGTGTTCCTTGAGTGCCAAGCTGTCCCTGGGACACAATGACATTGCTGCTGCCCTCAGCTCGCTGCTGGAAGCACCTCTGCAGGCTGAGAACTACCACCAGAAATTCCAGCTGCTGCTGCACCTGGAGGAGATTCAGATGGAGGTGGACATCCGACGCTACGACATGCAGGACGTGACCATGGTGCAGGAGAGGGCGTTGCTGGTTCTCGATGTGCGTAGGAGCCTGAGGGATGGGAGGGGTGCTGGCACAACACTGGCACTCCCAGAGTGCCTGGTATCACACTGGCCCTTTGGCACAGGTGCCTGGCGTGGCCGAGAACCGCCCGTCCCTGCTGAGAGGGGACCACCTGTTTGCCCACCTGAGCAGCGAGAGGGACCACTCCCCGCTCATCCAGTACAAGGGCTACGTGCACAGCGTGGAACTGGAGAAGGTCAGGCTGGGCTTCTCCTCCAAGTGAGTGATGTCTGGTCCCAGCAGCCTTTCTCACAGATGCCAAAGGCCAGAAGTGGGTTGGAAAGGGCTAGGAGGGCATGGGAGAGTGCCCCGTGCCCTGCTCACACCACTCCTTCCCAGGCTGCAGGAGAAGTTTGTGAAAAACCTGAAGTTCGATGTGACCTTCACCTTCAACCGGCTGCCACTGCAGGTGCAGCACCGGGCTGCAGTCTTGGCTGTGCGCCGTGGCTTGTTCAGCCTCCTCTTCCCCTCCACATCCTGCCACAAGTCCCTCTTCTCAGGCCCCTTCCAGCCCCGGTGAGTGCCCAGTTCTGCAGGGTGGGAGGGTCTGAGGGATGGAGGCAATGGGGCTCCGGCAGCGCAGCCTCTGCTCCCACAGGTGGTTTAACCGCAAGCTGGAGACCAACGAGGAGCAGTGCAGAGCTGTGACCCACATCGTGACGGGGGTGTCCCGGCCAGCCCCATACCTCATCTTTGGACCCCCCGGCACTGGCAAGACGGTCACTATGGTGGAGGCCATCAAGCAGGTGAGTGGCCAGTGCCCAAATCCAGCCCTGAGCATTGCTGCCCATTCTTGTCCATGGGGCTCAATGCTGTCATCTCCTCCTCCCACCCAGGTGTGGACATGCTTCAAGGATGCCCGTATCTTGGCCTGTGCCCCCTCCAACAGTGCTGCAGACCTGCTGTGCCAGTGCCTCATCAAGGACATTGCCCCTCAGAATGTCTACAGGCTCATTGCCAGCTCCAGGAGCTACAGGGAAGTGCCCACTGATATCATGGTAGGTCCCTGCCCCTCCACCCTGAAATCCTGACAGCACATCTGGGCTGGCATCCCCCAGGATAATGGGACCTCACCCAGTGCCTGCGCTCCAGCCCTGCTGCAACTGGGACGATGAGCAGAGCAGCTACGTGTACCCAAGCAAGGAGAGCCTGAGGCACTACCGGATCATCATCACCACACTGGTGACAGCAGGAAGGTCAGAGGAGCTGGGATTGTCCCCAGCATCCGTGGCAGGTGGACCCAGGGCTGCCTTGCAGCCAGGCTGTGAAGGCAGCCTCTCTGAAATTCAGCAGGGAGGGGTTGGAGGAGGGCAGGCAGCAGGGGGGGAAATCCCTCCTCTGTGGGAGGATGAGGATGAAGGGTAGGAGAGGAAGGATGGCCAGGTGGGGCAGGATGCTGAGAACAGCCTCATTCCATCTCTCCTCCAGGCTGGTGTCAGCCAACTTCCCCCCTGGGTTTTTCTCCCACGTCTTCATCGACGAGTGTGGCCATGCGGTAGAGCCGGAGAGCGTGGTCGCCATCGCGGGTGAGTGGTGCCCGGCTGCTGCCTCAAGGACCAGCAACTCTGCATGGCCTGGGGTCCCTCCCATTCCCCACTGAGCTCTCCCTGTTCCCAGGGCTCCTGGCTCCCATGGATGAGGAGACCAACCCCAACGGGGGGCAGCTGGTGCTGGCAGGAGACCCCAAGCAGCTGGGCCCCGTCCTGACCTCACCGCTGGCCATCCAGTATGGGCTGGGTGAGTAGGGAGAGGAGTGGGAGTGCTGCAAGCACCCCACAGGGGCTGAGTGGCCTTGTGGGGAGCCACAAGATACCACTGGGCACAGGCACCTCGCTGCTGGAGAGGCTGATGCTGCACAACCCCTTGTACAAGAAGTCGAGTGGAGGATACGACCCGCAGTTCATCACCAAACTGCTCTGGAACTACAGGTGGGGACAGGGATAGTGCAGGAAGGGATCCCCAGGCAGGGATTGGTGAGCATGGCGCTCCAGGATCTGTCCCCCAGAGCCTCGTAGTACCCCAGCTGCTGTGGGAGATGGGAGCGCACCCACATGGCACCCACCCTGGGCACGGTCCTGCCTCTCCCAGGTCCCACGAGGCCATTCTCAGGATCCCCAACGAGCTCTTCTATGACAACGAGCTGAAGGTGTGCAAGAGCAACGGGCTTGACATCCGGAATGTGTATTGTACCTGGGAGGAGCTTCCCAAAAAAGTGAGGGGTGCAGGAGGAACTGACCCAAAGGGTTCCCTGAGGCACAGGCAGAGCAGAACAAAATGTTCTCCATTCCCAGGGCTTCCCCATCATCTTCCATGGGGTTTGTGGGGAAGATCAGAGAGAGGCCAGGAGTCCCTCATTCTTCAACACGGCCGAAATTGAGGTCCTGGTCCACTACCTCAAGAAGCTGCTGCAGAGCCGGGGCAAGGGAAGCTGCCCCACTGTGTCCCCCAAGGAGATCGGCATCATCTCTCCCTACAGGAAGCAGGTGAGGGACACAGCTCTGCAGGCAGAGACCTCCCCAAGGGACAGGGAACACTGGGATGGATGGGCAGCCCCAGGGCTGGCACAAGGATGGCCCTGTGGTGGCTGGATTTTGCCACATGCCTCCACTCAGGTAGAGAAGATCCGGAAAGCCATCACCTCCCTGGATCCCGATCTGCAGAAGCTGCCGGACATCAGCCAGTTGAAGGTATGTCCTGGGCATGGAGGAGAGAGGAGCACAGGAGGAAGGAGCCCTGACAGCCCCAGCCCAGGGGTGCTCCTGGCCCCTGACCTGTTGTCCCTGCCCCAGGTGGGCTCTGTGGAAGAGTTCCAGGGCCAGGAGCGGCTCGTGATCCTCATCTCCACCGTGCGCAGCTGCAGCACATACCTCCAGTTCGACCAGACCTTCAGGCTGGGCTTCCTCAAGAACCCCAAGGTATCGCCTAGCCCCGAGCAGATCTTTCTTCCTTGGCATCCCCTTCTTCCCTCTGGTTCTCACAGGCAGGTAGAGCTGCTCTGGGTGCTCAGTGCCACACCGGAGCTGCCTGCAGCCAGGTGGGGCTGCGAAACGATGAGAGGTGTTGCGGCCAGGTAAAGCCCTCTTGCTTGTCCTCTTCAGAGGCTTAACGTGGCCATCACCAGGGCCAAGGCTCTGCTGATTGTGGTGGGTAATCCGACCGTGCTCAGCAAGGACCACCACTGGTGCAGGTGAGCTGCTCCTGGCCCCTGCCACAGGCCGTGCTCCCCAGCACCTGCCCTTTCCTGCTGCCAGCACGTGGTCCCTGGCCATGCCCACTGCCACGGAGCAGCGAGGCCGGTGCCACCTCGTGCCCACACTCCCCTCCCTCTGCACCTGCAGGTTCCTCAGGTACTGCAAGGAACAGGGCGGCTACACCGGATACCCCTACGAGGATGAGAGCACAGCTGAGGACAGACTTGCCAGCGAGCTCCACATGCTGCAGCTCAATGTTTAGTACCCAGGTGAGCAGAGCTGGGCGCTGCCAGTGGGGCCCTGACAGCAGCAGGGTGCCAGGGTTACATGCCAGCACCCTGGGGCAGCAGCACAGCTGAGGTTACATCTGGGGCACCGGGAGGCTTCTCCTGCCCCAAATGCAACAGGACTTACAACAGGTTTTTGCTTAGGGCTTGCATGTCTCCATCTCGAAGTCAGGAGCCAGTTCTGCCATGAGGTTTCTCTGCAGGAAATGCACCTGGGAAGGGAGGAGAAGCCCCATGAAGCTGCATCCCCCTCAGCCTGTCCAGAGCCTGCAGCAGCTCCTGCTTTTTCTGTCTCAGTCCCGGGGTGCTCCATCCATCCCTGTGGAGATGGTGCTGAACCCACTGGACCAGAAGGTGTTGCCAGCCTTTGCTGCCAGCCACGAAGCCCACACCAGCATCAGACTGGCACAATTCTCCATTTTAATCATTTTTTTACATGTCTGTGGCAAAAGAATTTTTTGTGACTGATCTCACCATTCAGTGAAAGGCTTAAACCTGGAGACTCTGGCCTCCAAAGAGCATCACTGGGTGCACAGGAGAGCTCACTGCTGCTGTGATGGGAGACTGGGGAAGGCAGGTACCTGATCTGGGACAGGCTGGCTCAGCTCTCCACTGGGCAGCTGCCTGGCCTGAGAGCTGGCATGGCTGTGCAGGCACTCTGTTTCCCTCGAATAAATGTTTAAAGAAAAGCAGTGTACTGTTGAGTCCTAGGTGAGCCTTGCTTACACAAACAGGGCTTTAGAGCAGCAGCAGCCTCACTGCAGCCCTGCCCTGACTTGCTTCAGAGGCAGGATGGCTCCAGCAGCGATGGCATTGCCCGTCACCCAGGGACTGGTTACAGCTGGGAAGCTCCTGCCTGGCCCTTCCCATGTAAACTGTTTCCTGGCTCTTTTGTAAGTACAGGGTAGTGAGCCCTGATCCTCCACCAGCAGCTAAAGCAACAGGGGCTGGGGGCCAGGCAAGTCCTCACCCTGCAGCATAAGGCCCTGAGCCCAGGCAGGAGCCTGGAGCTGTGAGAGGCATAAAGGAGAGCCAGAAGAACACCACACAAGCGAAGTTACAATTACTAAAATACCAGTTCGCATTTATTCTCCCAATTATGCAGTTGGGTTTACTGCTGCCAAGTCCACGACCGAGGCAGACTCGAAGGCGGCGATACCAGCAGAGCTGGGCTCACGTCCCGGGAGGAGAGCTGCTGGCAGCAGCTGAGCCCAGCTCTGCTCACAGACAGGGCCAGAACTGCCCGGGCAAGTCTGTAACACTGCTGTGTGCTGCCTGCACGGCCAAGGAGAGCAGGCAAAACACACCAAGGGCCTGGCACACCCTACACGTGAGCTGTGAGTGGCACCTCCTGCTTCTGTGGCACCTGCCCAGAGCTGGGGAAAGAGAGTGAACACCACAGCAATGCCCATGGGAAAGGCAAAACCAGGGAGCTCAGTACAAAACAGGGCGACGCAGGGAGCAACACGAACACCTGGCCCACGGAGAGCAGCAGGTACTGAAGGCACTGGCCCCTCATGACCCTGGAATGTCGCAGGGACACCCTGTGAGCATGGGTGGCAGCTCTGGTGCAAAGGGTTCAGGACAGGTAGTGGCAGCACGAGGTGCTGCCTGGGCTGTCTGTCCCTCCCCGGGCAGGGCAGCGGGTGCCGGTGCCAGCGGGGCCGCTCACAGCAGCGGGCAGCCTCTGCGCTTCTTGTTCTTGCGGACCTGCAGGCCAGCACGGGTGGCCATCTCGAACACCTCCCGCACCCCCTCCTTCGTCTTGGCCGAGCACTCAAGGTAGCCAAAGGCATTGATCCTGTTGGCCATGTCCCTCCCCTCCTCTGGCTTCACCGGCTCCTAGGAAGCAGTAAAAACAGGGTTTGGAAACATTGCCGGAACACAACAGCAACTGCCCTTGGGGCATCCAGCCCCCGTCCAGCCAGGATCTGGTATGGGCAGATACCCATATCTGGTATGGGCTTGCTGGCTGGGGGACCCAGGGCTGTCCCCACCTGCTTCATCTTGGCCAGCTCCCGCCGCGTGTGCTCGTCGTTCCGCAGGTCCTTCTTGTTCCCCACCAGGATGATGGGCACATTGGGGCAGAAGTGCTTCACCTCCGGCGTCCACTTCTCAGGGATGTTCTCTACAACAAGCACACATGGAATCCTATGAGCTGAGGGGCTGCTACCCCACAGCTTCCTCACAGAAACCAGCCCCAAGCTTTTCCCGTTGGAGCAGGGAGAGCTCCCAGAGCACCCCCCTCTCCCACCACCTCCTCCCAGTCAGCAAGTTGCCAGCATTCCTCTGAAGTGCACACAAGGTCGGGGGATGAAGGGAAGGCTCTGGCATCCTCGAGGGGCAGCATGGGGGCTTCCCAGACCCTAGGGGTTTCAGCAGCAGCACCGAGTCCTGGGGACCCCCCCGGTCCCTACCGAGGCTATCCGGGCTGTCAATGGAAAAGCACATGAGGATTACGTCTGTGTCCGGGTACGAGAGGGGCCGCAGCCTGTCATAGTCCTCCTGTCCTGCCGTGTCCCACAGGGCCAGCTCAACCTGCGGGGGGAAAAGGGCATGGTTTAAGCCAGGAGTGATAGGTTTATCTTCCTCAGGTATAGCTCTGCTCTTCCTCAAACTGGGACAGGCTCAGGATGACCCAGAAATGCTGGAGCCATGGGCTCCTCTGCGCGCTGCAGGTGCATCCGAGCACACAGAGCAATCCCAGCAACAGCACTGGGCTGGCACTGCCAGCGTGGGACATGGAGCGAGGGGACGGGAATGGCCCTTACCTGCTTCCCATCCACCTCTATGTCAGCAATGTAGTTCTCAAACACGGTGGGCACGTAGACCTCAGGGAACTGGTCTTTGCTGAATACGATCAGCAGACACGTCTTTCCGCAGGCACCATCTCCCACAATCACCAGCTTCTTCCTGATGGCTGCCATCGCTGCAGGGACACCAGCAGATGAGCAGGACAGAGCAGCACAGGCAGTTCATGCTCCTGGCCCCCCAAATTCCTGTGCACAACAGCCTGGGAGATCCCAGACACAAGCACCTGGGCACATCCCACTGTGAGAAGCCAGTGATTGACAGGACAGAAGGTCACCCAACCCTCTGCCAGACACCCCTCCAGCTCCCACACCCCTCAGCTCATGGGCACCACAAGAACTGGCCTGATTGGAATCATTTACACCTAGCACTGCTGCTGTGGCTGGGAGAACCATCCCAGCTGTGGTCAGTGCTGCTGGCTGCACACAGGGACCTTGTGGGAGCTGACAAACCACTCTGCCTTCCCCAGACATCCAACCCTCCCTGGTTTTGCTGTGCTACCACCCAGGTAACCAGGATTTTAGACAATCTCAGAGTTGCACGCATATGCTGGGTTTATTTTAAATTATAAATTATTCAGGGCAGAAACTGTGCTTTGGATTTCACTCCAGCACGCTCACCAGACTCCAAATAATCTGATCAGCAGCTGGAGCACACCAAGCCAAGCTCTTGGAGGTCTGGGCAAGCAGGACCTGTGTGCCTGGCACCCACCACCGGGCTGGCCCCATCCCAGCCTGTCTGAAAAAGGAGCCTTTGCCATGGAACTAAGAGAGCCGACGCTGACACTGGCAGTGGGAGAAGTGCCAGTCATCACTCAGCAAACAGAGCTGAAACCCCACGACAAAGCAGGCAGCTTTCTGCCCCACGGGAAAAGGATGCAGTTCTGCAAGGAAAACTATGCTTTTGCATCCCTCACTTTCAAAAGGGGTTTACAGATGAGCCTGGGAACCGGCCAGGACAATGCCACAAAGTGCCTGGCACAGCATCTGAATGAGGCATGAGAAAATCAGCCATAGTAGGACCACATCCCTCCCCAGCCTTGTGACCAAAATCTCTTTTCCATCCCCAGATTCCCAGTCCAAAGAGCCTGTCCTACTCCTTACATGCCTTCAGCACATTACCAACCCCCTGTCCCTGCAGAGATCCTGGGAATGACGCAGGTTGACGTGTCAGGGTTTAATCCCTGAAAATTCACACTGCTCTGGGGAAAATTACAGGTGACCAAGAAACCTCTCCTGGAGGCAGGGATGTTCCATGCTTTCCCCCTCAGCCCTATCCCTTCTCCAAACCCTCTGCCCAGGCAGCAGGGTGGGAAGGAGCCGTTCATGCTGGAAGCCTGGGGAAGGGTCACAGGAAATAACCCTGTGGGAAGGACACACACACCAATGTTGATGCACTGAGCTGCAAGCACTGGGAGTGGATCATGCTGGGATCACTCCAGGATCACTGTGATCACCTTGGGAAGGCCAGAATATCACAAGCCTGGCCTTTAACCAGGGCACTCATACTAAGCCTTAACAAAGGCCAGGAATCTGTCCTTGCCCCAGTGATCCTACCCTCACCCTATGCCAACAGAAAAGGAAGGAAAAGGGTAAAGCAGGAGTCCGGCTGCATCATAATTAGCTGCAAGTGAAGGATTAAGAAATGAGCCTGAATGGCTGACTGGCATTCCAAAGGCAGGCTGCAGACCTGCTTGTCTCATTGATGTGCCTGGCAGGTCACCCCTGTCACACAAACCCCCGGGAACCACCCCAGGTTCACAAATCACAGTGCCCAATGGTTTGGGCAAAAGAGAGAGAGTTTTCACCCATCCCCAGACCAGACCGTGCTGTAGCCATGGATCTTTGTAGGCTCCAAGCATTTTGGCTCACAAGCTGAGGCAGGAATGGTTCATGGCTGCTGAGTGCTCTTGAGCTGTTAATAAAAATAGAAAGCTGGCACTTGTAAGGTGAGAAGAGTGAGAATCAAGGGCTGCATCCGGGAGATGGGACGTTCCTCAGCTGGGATCCTTGGTGTCAGGCTCACATCCCAGTGGAGCAGCATGTCTACAGGAAGGTGAGCACATTCGTGCAACACTGAAGTCAGAGAAAAAAAGAAAAAGGTTCTCCAAAGGGTCCCTTTTAGGAACCAGGGGCACTTTTTAGGGAGGCGAGTGCTGAGCATGGCGGGGAAAACAGCTCCCATCCCTATTCCTCATGCCCTGCTGCTCCTTCCTGCCCAGCTGGTCCAGACAAACCCACAGTCTCACTGAATCATTAAGGCTGCAAAAGGCCTCCAAGATGTTCAAGTCCAACCCTTGCTGCAAACCATCCTTCTTGTCTGACCAAAGGCTCGTCCTCTCTCCAGCAACATGTCCACAGCACAGAAAACAGAGAGCTCAGGGAGAAAAAAGCCTGTTTACTTGGACACAAAGCTTCTTTGCCCACAGCAAAACATGATATGCTGCTTTGTGACTCCCTATCTCCAAGAGGAAAGGCGGTTTGGGCCGTGCCAGTATCTAACCCACAGCACAGGCAGATGACAACATCTGCAGCCTAAGGAGCAGGAGATGCCCAAGGACATAAACAGCCGCTCCCAGGTGGACACCAGGATCTGTCCGTGCCCAGGCTGCAGACACTGGATTGAAACCAAAACCAACCGGAGTGGCACTGCTCCTGCCCGAATGCTGCCCTGCCCTGCAGGGGGAACGGCAGCTGCCCCAATGTGAGCACAGTCCCCACGCCCAGAGCTGCTTCCCACGGCCTCCAGCGTCCTCCCTGACCCGGGACGGCTCCGGGCCCCAGCAGCTCCCGAGCCCGGCGTGACGCCGAGTGGTGACTCAGAGGGCAGAGGCACTGTCCCCACCCAAAATCTCAGCACAATTCATTCCATTACTCAGGAGAGCCATCCAGAAATAGCCCATTACTAATCCAGAGCTGGTGTGCAAAGGCGAGCAGGGCAATGAGGCTGGGAGAGCTGTGAGCCTGAGGGGTCGGCTGGGTGCCCCAGTCCGTGCCCTGGACCCAGCAGCTGGCACAGCACCAATACCAGATGCCAGCGGCTGTCTGTTCCAGGAGAGATGAGCTTCTTTGCCAGGGGATGCTCTTGTTGCTCAGCAGGATGGGGCCAGACCCCAGGATGAGGATTCTGATGCAAAGGTCTTTGCACTGTTGCCAGATTATGAGCAGATAAAAAGAGTGGAAAACATGAAGACAACTTCATAAAGACAAACAGGACAATCCCAAGTACAAATGCAGAAGAATTAAGTGGGAGCAGCCCTGAGAGGAAAGACTTGGGGGTGCTGGTGGATGAGAAGCTCAACATGACAGCAGCATTCACTGGCAGCCCAGAAACACCCCCGTGTGCAGGGCTGATCCCTCAGCGTGGGCAGCAAGGGAGGGGGAATTCTGCCCCTCTGCCCCACTCAGGTGAGACCCCACCTGCAGAGCTGCCTCCAGCCCTGGGGTCCCTGACACAGGGAGAACACAGAGCTGCTGGAACGAGGCGAGGAGCTGGAGCCCCTCTGCTCTGGAGCCAGCCTGGAGAGCTGGGGGTGTTCAGCCTGGGGAAAAGAAGGCACTTGGGAGACCTCAGACCCCCTTCCAGAAGAAATTATTCCCTGAGAGGATGCTGAGGCCCTGGCACAGGCTGCCCAGAGAAGCTGTGGCTGCCCTATCTTTGGAAGTGTCCCAGGCCAGGTTGCGTGGGGCTGGGAGCAGCCTGGGACAGTGGAAGGTGTCCCTGCCATGGCAGGGGGTGAAACTTTAAGGATGAGCTTTAAGGTCCCTTCCAACCCAAACCATTTTGGGATTCTATGATAATCTGAGGACAGCTTTACTGCAAGTGCCACCAGGCCAAATGATTAAAAGCACACAGTCACCCACAACAACAGACATGGGAGCTGAGATTTTAAAGTCTGCAAAGTGCCAACCACCCCAAAACACAGCCAGCGCTGCCCAGACCACGCTGGCAATCCAAACTGGCAGCTCTTGGGTGCGAGCAGCACTCGCAGGGCCCCGCTGGAAATGCCTCCTGCTCATCCATGGAGAAAACAAAAGGGAGCAGCAACTGTGTGCCAGCATTTCCCACTGCCCAACCCCACAGGGCTCCTGTGCCCATCCCTGCACCTGCTGCTGCAGGCAGGCTGGGCCCACACGGGCATGGCTGTGGGTTTAAACTGTGCCACCACTGCCAGCACCAGCCAAATCCTGAGCAAGCATCTCCTTCAGCTCACCAAAAAGCTGCAACATGACCCCAAATTGCTCTGTTCTACTTTCCATGCAACTGTTCTAAAGCCATCACCATAAAATCAGCCAGCTCCAGGGCAGCCCTTGTGTTGCTGGTCTCTCCCAGCTTTGTGCCTCAAAATATGAAGTTCCTGCTGAGCAGGATATAGGGAATTCCTCTGGCAGCAGGATGTGTCCATCATCCAGTGTCTGCTATGGGGACTCAGGAATAGCAGAGAAAGATGTTAATGCTTTGAAGGACTCCAAACAGGGACAGAAATCTTTCAACAAACCTCCTTGGCCAGACTCGAATTCCTAGAGGTAACAGAGGGGTTTTGTTCTAAAGCAGAAATTCCCAAGCACTGCTGATGGCCCCACCCTGGTCAGACCGGTCACACCAGGGATCACAGCCCTGGCCAGAGGGACAGCTCTGAATCTGGGCAGGGCTGGGGGGGAAAGAGCTGTGCTGGGAGCAGCCCCTTGGCAGGGACACCCTCAACAGGGATACCCCCAGTGCCATGGGGCAGTTCCACTGCAGAAATGGTTTTAGCAGTTTGGACTCACTGGTACAATAATAAAGTAAGTAAACTTCCAAACTAAAGTCCCACAGGAATGCCCACTGTGGGGAATTTCATTTGCTGGGACACCTAAGCCATGGCCAAGGCAGTGCAGGACAAGCGTCTCGGCCACTGTTGCAAGCACCAGAGGGACTCTTACTACAGAATCATAGAATCATTAACGTTGAAAGGCAGAAAAAAATTCCAAAAAAGGCTGGAAGCAAACAGTGATGCTAAGGGAAGTGCAATGGGCAGGGCAGAGCGTGGGTTCCTGGGTGGATCGCAGCTCAAGACCATCCAAGTGGCGCTGGCTTTGGCAAAGCAGCATCTGTAATTTCACACTCATCCATCCCCTGGGCTGGCCCAGCTGTGCTGTTTGTGCAGCGCAAACCAGCCCTCAGTCCTCATCCCTTATCCCTCATCCCTCAGTCCTCAGTCCTCATCCCTCAGCCCTCATCCCTCATCTCTTCAGCCCTCACCCAGCCCTCACCAAGGCCAACAGCCATCGCTGACACCCCGGGCTGAACCCACACCCACCCGTGCCACCGCTGCCCACTGCTCCCAGCCTCCTGGCTTGCCTGCCATCCCGCCTGCCTCTGCTGCCTAAACTACCCAGCTCCAAGGAAAATGTCTGTATTTACCACTGAGAGAACTGCCTGAAACCTTCCTCAGACCTCTAGACCTCCTGTATCCAAACAGGTGATTGTCAAAATAGGAGCTCAACCCAGCGCTCAAGTTTAGACCTTACCCATTTTTTTTGGAGATATTCTTTGGGCACAACCAGGCAGGCTGGGCTTAACACACGCTCCAGTGGCAAAGGGCAACTGTCCAGACCCAGACCCGGAGCAGAGTGTCCAGGCTGGCTCGTTTTCATTGCTAAATCCCACAAAAAACATCCACAAGCAAAACAGAGAAAGGCACTTGGAACAGAAGAATTTGAAAGCCTAAATAAAGCTCAAACCACAAGTGTTTGAGCACTGAGGGAAAAGCTGCCTGCCCTTACCTCCTTTTCCAAAGGACATCATGCCATGTTCTTATTTTACCTCCTGCAGTAGTGACAGCCTTCCCAGCCTCACGGTAGCACAAGGGTCTTGCTGAAAGCTCCAAATAACATGCCACAATCTCAGCAGATGCCTGTGCTTGTGCAACGCCTGCCTGCCCCAGTGCCGATCAGTGTTTGCTAATACAATTCCTTACTTTTCATGTCAATACGCCTCTCCAGTGCAAACGGCAAGTTGGGAGGTGAGCCTGGTTAAACGCTCCTGATAACCTGTTGGAAGACAGTGACTTGGCTTATTTTCCACTTACACGTTTCCCCGCAGAAGCTGTAGCTGTCAGGAGCCTGGATGCAAGTGAAAGTCCACAAAATCTCATGCAGTCTCTACCTGAGCTGAGGAGCTGGACATAAACTGAAACTGTTTGGACACCAAAAGCACTTGGCAAAATAGAAACAAAATGCAACTGGTCCCCGTGACACACAGCCAGCCAATCCACCACCTCCAGTCTCCAGTTTCCCCTGGAACACTTTCCCAGGGATGTTGGCTTGGGGGGCTCAGCCAGGCCCCTGCTCCCAGCCCACCCCACGCAGATGGAAGCCGGGGATCACACTCCCATTCCCCAGGGGTGCTGAGAGGCTGGGGCTGGGTTTGGGGAGGTTGGCGGCCACTGAGAGACTTGGCTGCCAGACTTCTAGCACTGGAAAAGGCCACGCAGTCATGCTTTTGGAATGCTCCCCTGCTCCTAAGACATTACACAATTATTTCCCCTCCCCACAAACCCCCCTAATATAAATGTTTAAGAATGAGCTCAGCAGTAAGGAAAGGGAACTTTTTTCCCTCTTGCTGAAGAAAACACAGAGTGGCCACTCCAGGGGCAAGGCTGTACATGGGGACACTGCTGGAGGGGGGCTTGTGGGGAGGGATGTGGGATGGGGCAGCAGCCCCCAGGCTCTCTTCCCAGGTCAGACACTGCCTGGGAGACAACTGCAAGTTGGGACCCACAGCCCAAGGCCACCCTCAAGGAATGACAACCTGCAGTAACTGAGGCGCAGCTCACCCCTCACCACACCCAGGGACCCCCACCCCACCCTAGGCACACCCACCCCACCCTGTTCTGCTGCACCCCACCCAGCAGCCCTGCTGGGCCACCCACCCTATGCCCCATTGCCCCACCCCTGCACTGACCCCACACCCCAGTAACCCCACCTTTGAGCCCACACTTTACCAGAATCAGTAGCCGCACATCCCACTAGTAACCCCAGATCTCAATCCCTCCAAACTCTACGAGTAAACCCTGATCCCAGCTCCCCCAAGCCCCAGCAGTATCCACAAAGCCTGTTTCTCCAGACTCCACCAGTAACTTAGACTCCATCACAACCAGTAATCCAGACCTCAGTTCCCCCAGACCCCAGCTCTGGCCCCACTCCCTACCAGTATCCCCCATCCCACCAGTATCCCCACTGCCCAGCTGCCCCCGTCCAGCACGGACCGCAGCCCCCGAGCCCCCAGCAGTGCCCCAGAGCCGCACCTCTCTCCGCCGCTGCCCCGTCCCGCTCCCCTCTCCGGCTCCGTCCCCGGCCTCGCCGCGCGGCTCCGGGCACCGCCCCGTCCGGGGCCACCCGCCGAGGGCGGAGCGGGTGCGCGGGGCCGTGCCGGGCCGTGCGGGGCTGTGCCGTGATGGGCTGTGCCGGGCGGAGCTGTGCCGAGCCGTGCGGGGCTGTGCCGAGCCGTGCGGGGCTGTGCGGAGCTGTGCTGAGTCGTGCGGGGCTGTGCCGAGCCGTGCGGGGCTGTGCGGAGCTGTGCCGAGCCGTGCGGGGCTGTGCCGAGCCGTGCGGAGCTGTGCCGTGCGGGGCTGTGCGGAGCTGTGCCGAGCCGTGCGGGGCTGTGCGGGGCTGTGCCGAGCCGTGCGGGGCTGTGCCGAGCCGTGCGGAGCTGTGCCGTGCGGGGCTGTGCCGTGCGGGGCTGTGCCGTGATGGGCTGTGCCGTGATGGGCTGTGATGTGCGGGGCTGTGCCGTGCGGGGCTGTGCCGTGATGGGCTGTGCCGTGCGGGGCTGTGCCGGGCCGTGCGGGGCTGTGCCGTGATGGGCTGTGCCGGGCGGAGCTGTGCCGAGCCGTGCGGGGCTGTGCGGAGCTGTGCCGAGCCGTGCGGGGCTGTGCCGTGCGGGGCTGTGCCGTGCAGGGCTGTGCCGTGCGGGGCTGTGCCGTGCGGGGCTGTGCCGTGATGGGCTGTGCCGTGCGGGGCTGTGCCGTGCGGGGCTGTGCCGCGATGGGCTGTGCCGCGATGGGCTGTGCCGTGCGGGGCTGTGCCGTGATGGGCTGTGCCATGCGGGGCTGTGCCGTGATGGGCTGTGCCATGCGGGGCTGTGCCGAGCCGTGCGGGGCTGTGCCGTGCGGGGCTGTGCCGTGCGGGGCTGTGCCGTGCAGGGCTGTGCCGAGCCGTGCGGGGCTGTGCCGAGCCGAGCCCTTTCCAGCGCTGCCGCCGCCCGGCTCCGGGACACCCCGAAGCCCCCGGTGTTTCCCCGCGGAGCCCGTGGGCGCCCCGAGGGCGTTTTACCGGTTGAGGTTCCCGAGGCCAAGTGGGGAGGGGGCGACCCCAGCTGCCGGGAGGGGCTGAGCTGCTGCCCTCAAACGCCCCCGTGGCAGGTAAGAGCAGCAGCAAAGGCCACTTCCCACAGCGACAGGCACAGAGGTGGCTGAGGGACATGCCTTGTCCCCAGGGTCCCCTCCAAGGGGCGCTGGCAGAGGGGGGCTCTGACGTGCCGCGCCCCGCATTAAGGTGACCCCAGTGCCACTGGTGGGGCTCCGGTCCCCGTGCCCACCATGGGCTGTCGAGGGGGACCAGGCGGCTGCTCCCCCCAAGACATCCAGCTGCAGGGCAGAGTTCCCGTCCGTCAGCCAGGGAAAGGCAGCCCCAGGAGCCTGGCCCAGACCCAGGCTCATAAACCGCTGCTATTTTAAGGACTTGCAGACTATTTTTCTTTATTTATCAAGCCCCAGGCGAGGAGTTGGTTCCAAAGGAAATGTTTCCTTAGTAAAAAAGGGAACCACAGAGGAAGCTTTAAATGCAGCAGCCACAGCCTCCTTGTCTTATCCAGCAGCCGGGCAGTGACCTGGAAAAGCAGAGCCAGTTCTCAGCCACCAGCATGAAAAGGAATGTGCCAGGGGAACGGGGCTGTGCAAACAAGTGTGAAGAGAGCATCAGGAGTATCAGGGGTACCAGGTGGCCGTCAGAGGGTGGGGATGGCTGTTTCCGGCAGGCAGCCCACCCTCGAGGCAGAAGTAGCTGCTGTTTGAGTGCCTGAACTCCCGGAGAGGGATAGTCACATTCCTCAGAGCCACAGCCTGCCCCACTCCCTCCCCCGCAGACAGGAAAACCATGAGCCTTTTCTCCCTTCCATTCCGTGTGTGATGTTCTTGTTCCCACCAGACTGGCCATTGCTGCTGCCTCCCAGCCAGACCCAGGGATCCGAATCCCGCGGCAGCACCATGCTGAGCCTGGCAGCACACCAGCGGTTCCCACTGCCCACGGGAGCTGGGTGGACGCTGCATGGGCTCTGACCATGCCAAGGGCAGATGGACAGCAGCATACATGGCTCTGCGCAGGCCTGTTTGCCTGCCTACATAAATTAATCAGGGCTAATTGGCTTTTCACTAAGGCTTCTTTGCAGGAGCCCTGCAAAGAAAGACTTTGAAGTAGGACTGTGAGTGGCAAAATCTTTATTTAAACGCACAGTGCTACACAAGGACAGGCTCCCGGCCCCAGCACCACTCCCTTCAGCATGGATGCCAACAGGTTCAAATCTTGTGCATAACTTTCACTTTCCATTGTGTGCACCCAGTTTATTTACATCTCACTGGTTACAGGACACAAACAACATTCACTAGAGGTGACACTTGACAAAAGCTGGCTGCACCCAGTGACAGGACACAAACTACTGGTGCCACAGAGCCCTTTCCAAACAAGGAACTATGGCTCAGCTCCCCCCATCCCCACACTGCAGGATGGGACAATCCCTCACAGTTTAGGACTCTGCAGAGGTCTGGGAAATGGATGCTCTGGGTTAGAGACGTGTGTGATGCAAAAATCCAGTGTAGAGATCAACTGCTCAGCTCCCCTCTGCACCAGTTCTGAGATCATTAAGGAAAACATGGGAGCTGTCTTTCCCTGCCCTGGTCACACCAAGCTGCTTTTACTGTGGGTTCCAGCCCTGGGCTAAGCAGATCCAGTGCAGTTAAGCTGTTAAGCTCACCTGAATAGGGCTGCTCTGTGTAAGGCTGCTAACTCAGAATCACTTCAAAATACAGACATACATTCATGGACTCTCCACACCAAGAAAGGATTTAGAAATTTTCCAGCTCAGCTCTCTAGTTAATAAAGAATTGGCTCCAGAAGCACTGCAGCGACTCAAGGCATGAGAAGATGGGGGTAGAACCTCTGGCACAGCCAGTGCTGGTGCAATTGCTTATCCCTCCTCAGGGCTCTGGGTGCATGGCAGAGCTTGGTCACTGCTCCAGTCTCCCAGACTGGAGACTGAGACGAAGTCCATGACAGAATGAAGGTGTGAGGGGGTGAAAATTGGGAGCACAAGGCTGGGATGGGCATTGTTGGGCCACAACTGGACTCGTGCCAGGCTTAGCATTGCCCAGCTGCCTGTGGGACTTTACTCCCAGTCACATCCCATCTGAGCCCCAGCTCCCACCTCCAACAGCAGCTTCAGTGTCACTGGCCAAAGCATCACAGGGCAGGAGACTGGGGGTGACTGCAGCAGGTATGAGTGCCCCAGCGGCCCCATGGCTGTCACACAGGGCTGCAGTCAGCATAGGCATGGCAAGAGGCAAAGGATGTGCTGAGGAGCCAAGGAGCCTTCAGGCTTTTCACAGCATTGAGAAAGTAGCAGCATAAAAACATCCCTCAACCCCAGTGTTCACACTCTATCCAAGGCCTCTCCATCTCCACCTGGGACAGGGATGCAAGCAGGTGGAGGGGGATGCTCTGGACAGCAGCACAGACTGAGGCTCCAGGTTTCTCACTCTTCTTGCAGTTGGCTCAAAAAACAAGTGCTTAGAGGAGGCGTGGCCCTGAGGCAGCCTTAGTGTCCCACTCCACAGTGTTTCCATCCAGGCAAGGTGAGCCCTGCTGCCCCAGGCTCATTCAGCATCACGTGTAGTTGCCGGGGCCACCCAGGGGGATCACAAAAACAGAGATGTCATCACCAGAGCCCAGCTTGTCATTGGCCAGCCGCCAGCCACGCTCCTTCAGCACCCCCCGTGACCGCACCACCAGCTCCTGGGCCACCATGGTGTACCTGGAGGCACAGCAGAGTACGGCTCAGCAGTGACCCCAGACCCCCTGATGCAGCATCCTGGCAAGGAGGAAGAAGCTAGAGCAGCTAAAGCTGCAGGAAAGGGTCCCCTGGAGAGATCCGGGCTCAGATAGGCACATCCAGGGGAGCAATGCACTCTGTGGAGCCCAGAGGGATGCGTGGCCACAACGCTGCTCCGAGGAGCCAGGCCAAGGGGAGGTGGTAGAGTGCACAACATGCCCGTCCCCCTGTCCACTTGCAGCTCACCTGCACGGGTCGTTGGGCTCATAGCTCGTCAGCACCTCCATCACCACAGCAGCCACCTCCTTGTCATTGGTGACATCCCAGAGCCCGTCGGTGCCCAGCACCAGAACATCGTCAGGGCAGTGCTCATACTGCGTGAGGTCATAAACCCTGACCTGGCAGGCAACAGGGCAAGAAGCAAGGGTGAGCGGCAGAGGAGGCTCCTGCTGCCCTGGGCATATCATGGATCTGGTCCTGCCGAGTGGCTCTGGCTATTGCAGGGACCCCTGGGTGCAAAGCGGCTGGCAGCCAGGCTTACCTCTGGGAAGCAGGACAGGAAAGGCTTGATGTGGATGTTGGAGCTGAACACCTTGAGGTCGTGGTCTCCCAGGCCTCGCGTGACCCCAATTGTGGCCATCATCCGAGCCTGGAGAATGGTGGAATCAAAAGAGAACTTTAAGCAGCTTTATCTCCAGTTCCATTCCCAGCTGAGAATTGGTGATGACAGCACTACCAAAAATGAGCTGAAATCCCCCAAAACAGTGAGAGCAGGCAGGAAACAACCCCTGCCAAGCTTCTGCCACAGTACTTTACCTTTTTGCCTTCCCCAAAGATAAGTGGAAACTTCAGGTCATCCTCTTCTATCTTTTTGTAAGCCCTGGTTAAAATAAGCCAGAGACAAGGTGTCAGCAGGTGAAGCTTCCAGCACCTCTGCTGACCACTTGGGACCTGGGTACCCAGTGTGCCAGAGCCCCCTGCCCCGTGGGATGGGGTGCCAGAGATGAGCAGCCACCGCAGCAGGACCCCAGTGCCACCGGCGGGTTGGGGGTTACCAGCCATTCATGTTCTGGTCCCTGTAGAGCATCTTCTTCCCCAGCTCCTTGGGCTGGATCCTGCGGGGGAACTCCAGGTGGGTGAACTCCTTCCCCAGCAGCTCAGGCCTTAGCAATGCCTGCAGAAAGGAGTGTTGGCTCAGGCACAGGGCTGGGAGAGCAGGATCTGTGGATCCAGCCCTGCCCAGATCAGGATCCACCATCCACCGGGACTTCGGCTACAACATTCCGTGGTGGGATAACCACGGCTGCTTGGAGCCGCTTGAACAGATGCTGGTAAAGCAGCTTCAAACCACCCACCTGTGCTAAGCCAGAGGGGAAACTGGAGCTGAGGACAGACATGCCAGCACTCAGCAAGAAGGTGAAGCTTTTGCATAGAGAGTTTTGGGAAATAAAGATCTCCAAAAGGGATCAAACAATCAAACCCCCAAAAATTCCAAGAGAAGCTAGAATTTACCCAGAAGGAGTCATAGCTGCAAACCTCCCAGGATCCCAGGCTCAGTGCAGGACATGGCACTCACCCAAGGAAAAGAGTGATGGGTCCTTTCTGAAAGTGTCCCAGCTGTGACCGTGACAAGGGACAAGCAGCAGCACAGAGCCCTACCCAGGGCAGCACCAAGCCCTCGTGGAGCACAGTGTGGAGGGGACCGGGAACAGGGAGTGTTGGAAAATGGTGAAGGGGAAAGAAAAGCAGGAAGAGAAGAGGAGATCCCTTGGGAAGATGGGATGGCAGGGGGTTGGGGCAGAGGCATGGAGACCCCCAACCCACTCTGGGGGAGCCCTGACCACAGCCTGAGCATCACGTGGCAGAGCAGCATGTGCCTGTGCCCAGCCTGTGCCCTGCCCCTCGCAGCCAGCTGAGGAGGATTCTGATCACAGCAGTTTCCTCCTCTCGGTCATTCAAAAATAGATTCAAGAAAAAACACCTCAGTGTTTTTCCAAGTACATTGCAAGCCAGGAAATTTCATCCAGCAAGACCTTCTCCAACACAAACTCCTCCTCCCCTGTGCTGCCCTCAGAGAGGTCTTTATAAGCTTAAAGAGTCTCCCTGGGTGGCACCAGGGGGTTCATCCAGGAGAGGGACAAGGAGCTTCCAGGGCGAAAGACAGAGACCCGTTGGCACACATCAGCTGTGGCTCTCTGGGGAGCAGCCAGGGAAGAAAGTAGGACTCGGCAGGAGCACTGCAGCTCCCCTGACACTGAAAGGGAGCACAGCGGATGGAGGGAGCGAAGCTGCACTCCTCCAGGTCACAGCAGCCCAGGCAGGGGATGCTCCCTGTTCCCTGGACAGCAACAGGACCAGATGGACCAAACTGGCTCCATGCAAACGTACCAATCCAGCCCCATGCCAAAAGCCTGGGCTCTCCATGTCCCAGCTCTGCCAGTGTCACCGTCACAGACCCTCACACTGAGCCCACAGCAAACCAGGGCTCTGCCAGCCACAAGATGCCCCCGTGCCAGCTCCCTGCATCCCAGTGCCTCTTCCCATCCCAGGAAGCAGTCTGGGATGGACAAGTGCCAACAGCAGGTCCCAGCCATGGGGCTGCCCTTGGGTCCAGAACCCCACCATGGCAGCAGTCCAGCAGGCAGCACAGGGGACTGGGAAGAGGCCATGAGGTGTTTCAGCAGGAATGAGGTTAGAAGAAATGTCTTTCTTACTAAAAACTGCAGCCTCTGCCTCTCTGTCTCTGGAGTAAACTCCCTGGACATTGGAATGATTTCCCCATTACGGATGATAATGGCCCTGCAATGAAACATGGAAGGATGAGATTAGAGAGAAGGAGACTTGGCAGAGGAACTGAGCCTGGCTCTCCAGGGCTGATTCCCAGGAGTGGTGCAAACCCTTCCCCTCTGCTGCCCACCCCTTTCCCAGCCTGAGGTGGGGGCTGCTTCCTGGATTCACTGCTCCCCCTGGCAGGGCATGGCATCTCTCCCTCCTGTGCAGGAGAGGGGCAGGAAGGAAGGGGAAATGGGAGAGAAACATGGGGCAGAGGGGAGTGAAGCAGACCAAATCAAAGGACAGAATATGGTTAGAAAAGCAGCACAAAGACTCCCTTTAGAGGGGAGCTGCACACAGTAGGGACAGAAATTGCCTGCAGCAGAATTACATGTGCCCATCCCACAGCAGCACTGTGACTTGCTGCTGGGTCTGCTCTTACAGTTTAATGTCTCAAGAAAACATAAAGGTCTGATTATGAGATGTTTCTGGATGTCATGGTAGGCCCAAGGATCTCCAACACTGGCAGCTGTGAGTCTCCCCCAACAATGTAAGGCCAGGCTGAGTTCAGCTCTGGCAGTGGCTGTTACTCAGAGGCACAGTTACAGCCTCAGGACTCTGCATGCTGACATCCTGCCTGGCCGGTGCCTGGCTGCTGCTGCCATGGAGGGGGACCTGCACCCAAAACAAGGGATCTCCTTCTTCTCTGTCCCAGAGCTGGAAGCACATCCAGGCTCAGAAAATTGACCAGAGCCTGTATTTGCTGGTCTGACACTGCTGAGGACAAGGTAACCTGCAGTAAATACTCAGAGCAACTGTAGCTGCCCCATTCTTGGAAATGTTCAAGGCCAGGTCAGACAGGGCTTGGGACAACCTGGTCTAGTGGAAGGTGTCTGCAAATGGCAGGGGGTGGAACAAGATGAGCTTTAAGGTGCTTTCCTACCCAAACCATTCTTTGATCCCATGATAAATACAGGGCAATTCCAACCAGCTTCACCTGCAGTGTCACCTTTAATATAAGGTGGACCTTCCCATCTGCCATTGCTTGGGGGTGTGGGCACACACAGGTGCAGTTACAGTAGCCCACCCCTGGAAATACATACAGCAATTAAAGTTCTTGGGCTCCAAGCTCCCACTGCACATAGATTTGTGTCCTTCTCCTGAAACAGGTCTCTGCTATGAAGTGTACTCTAAAATTACTTCTTGCATATTTTTGAAAGCTTTGCTGAGTGCAATTTTCACTCTCCAACCTGCAGCCCAGGCCAGTGCCAGCAGCAGGGGCCAGGGTGTCCAGAGCCATCTGGGTAGCAGAGAGGATGTTGTTAGAAAAGAAGAGACCACATCCCAGATTTTGGGAGGCAATTCTACAGCCCTATCTGTGTACCTGGCAAACACAGAGATCACAGCAGAGTGCATTGTCACCGGGGCATGGAGCAGGCAGTCGATGACTGCCCAGCTCTGCCACCTTCACCCTCCCCTAGACAGGGATGGAGCTGGGTGTTCCTCACCAGCCATAACTCTGGCACCACCCCACTCTACTGGGGTGTCCCCAGTCACTGAGCAAAAGCTGAGGGCTGCCCTGTGGGGCTGTACCTGCTGTCACCAGCGTTGGCCACGTAGAACTTGCCCATGAGGTAGATGGCAGCCAGGGCGCAGCACCCCCCGGCCAGGTGCTGGGATGCCCGCTCCCGCTCGATCTGCTCGTCCTGGGGAGACAGAGAGGCTGCAGGGTAGGTGGGCAGCCCCACATACCACCTGGCTGCTCCAGCAGCACCTCAGCTCCAGGTGGGAAGCAGAGACCAGCCAGGGTACCTTTCCCCACACAGCCACTGAGTGGCTGTAGGACTTGAGGGGCCAGGGGTCTTGTGGGGCAGCCAGGGATGTGGCTTCACTGGGGCAGGAAAGAGCAAGACAGGAGGGGAGCAGGTGGGCCTCCTGGAACAAAGTGAGGCAGAGCCTTCTGCACCACACAGGCCTGGAGCCCAAAGCCTGTGCATTCTGAAAGCTCAAAATGCAGAGCATCACAGAGCCCTCTCTGAGATCATCATGCTTGGAGCCCTCCCTGCAGTTCCCTCCTTGCTGCAGAGCTGCCTTTTACCAGTGGGGTCAAGCTGATGCAGACACAGACAGCAAAGAGGTGCTCTCAGGGGATGCCCTAGAAGATCCCACAGGCAGAGGATCCTCACCATGTGCTTAAAGGCATTCTCAATGGCACCAATCACCAGGCTCTCATGGGACACTGCTTTCTCCAGGTGAAACCGTGGCACAGCATCGTTCAGAACCTCTCCACGGTCCTCTGTATAGGACATCTGGTTTGGATCTGCAGAACCAGTCTGTGCCTCGTGTGGGAGGCAGATGGGAGGTGGGGAGGGGTCCTGCAGGATCTCCACGAGGTCCCGGAGCTGCTCACAGATGTGCAGGTGGAGCCTCTCGGATGCCATGACAGCGGCACCACTGCCTGCATGGCCATCAAACAAGGCCCAGTAGTGGAAATAAAAACCTTTCCTGCCCTGCAGGGAGAAGAAGGAAGGTTAAATGAGCCTGCAAGGAAGCAGATGGCATGGACAATTCAGAGCAGCTGGGGCTACCAGCTGAGGACAGTGACACGAGTCTCACAGGTCTCAGTGCTGGCAGGAGCAATGCGGGCAGCTGCCCAAGGATGTCTGGACACAGCTGATCCCTGGCTGGAGCCCAGCCCTGCGTCAGACACCTCGTGCCTACAGCAGCCTCCAAACAGGAGGCACCTCAGGGCCAGCACAGCAGCCACCTCTGCAGCCCACCAGCGTACGTGGGCCACTGGTGTCCCTGGGCCAGCCCTGGTGTAGTCACACGGGGAGGGAGGATGGTAGGAGCAGGCAGAGAGAAGCACCACGAACCAAGGGATCCCCAGTGTGCACACATTTCTATGTGTCCCATCCCATGCCCTGGGCATCTTCCCTGTCATGTCCCTGCTTGTGAACCACCATGGCTCTCACCCCATCCAGGTCCTCGCTGCCTTCCCTGGATGACAGCCAGCCCCTTGGACTGGGCCTCTGCTCCACAAACACCACCTCACAGCATGCCTGGTCCTCATTGTGCTGGCTCTTCCCTGCATTTATCACCCTGCCAGGAGGAAAAAAGGTGTAAAGGCTCTTTCTTTCACATCAGAATAATTGCCTCAAAACCTGCATCAGCCTCAGATATACACCCCTGGGACACACAGAGAGAATCACATCTCACTCATGTCCCATCACCTCTTGGGGGGAGCAGGGAGCTCAGGGAAGGAGGAGAGAAGGTGATGATGATGAAACCAGCAGAAATTTTGCAAAAAGAGTCACACTGACTTTTCCCAGCCTGTGCTGACACAGCAGATTTCAGGTCTAGATTGCAGAACCTGATCACAGGAAGAAGCTGTAAACACAGCAGGGTGATTTTTCTTCGGGCAGACTTTCCAAGTGGTTTGCAGAAAGAACTCTTGGGACACCGAAAAGGGGATTTTTTCATTCTGGGTACTCCTACCCCACTATCTCCAGGGGGAAATCGACATCTCATAAAGCTCTCTAGGATATTGGGAAGATCAGATTGAGGAAGGGATGTGGGAGTGGGCCGACAGCAATAAGCAGCAAAAGCCTTCAAAGTGTGACGTTCCCGCCCGCTTTCAGTTAGGGCTGAAACTCGCAGCTAGTGAAAGAAGACGACAATCAGGTCCTTGAAGGGGAAGTCTCAAGTAGTCTCACTCCCAAGAAATCCCCAGCTCCCTGCTCCCCAGGCGTCCTGCCAGAGGCGCCGCAGCTCCCTCGCCCTCGGTACCCATCGGTGACAGCGGGTGTTGTGCAGAAAGCGCAGAAAACAAAACGGACAGAAGAGCCTGAACCCCGCGGGGATCGGTAGGAGCGCAGCCCCTCGCTGCTGCTCTCCCATCATGGGCACCCACAGCGCCCGCTCCTCGCTCCTCGCTGCTGCTGCTGCTGCTGCTGGACAAGGGACAGACGCAGCTCACCGCCCGCCGCGACCCACTTTCGTCCCCAAGGCTTCAGCCCTCCCCAGGCTGCAAACCGCCGCCCCGCTGCCGCGGCCGCTGCCGGCCCCGCTCACTCTGCGTATCCCGTGCTCCAGGGCAGGCGGCGGCGGCCGTCGCGGGGGCTCTGCACCGCCCGCCCCGTGTGGTCGTCGGCGCGGCGCAGCTCCTCGGGAGTCAGCTGGAGGAAGGCCGGCCGGCAGAACGCGGCTGGCGGCGGCGATCCCCGACCGGCCCCGGCTCCGGCCCCGCCGCCCCGGGGTTCTGCGGGGGGCTGCGCGCCCGGCCCCGCGCCCAGCCCCGCCGCCAGCTGCGCCACGGCGGTGCGCACTCGCAGCAGCATCCCGAGCCCGGCCGAGCGGGGCCAAACCGAGCCAAGCGGGGCCAAACCGAGCCGAGCCGAGCCCTCTGCCCCGCCCCGCCTCCCCCCCCCCCCCCCCGCCTCCCCCCCCCCCCCCCCGCCGCGGTACGGGGGGGGAAGCAGGCGCGGCAGCTCAGCGCCGCAGCGCGTACGCGCATCTCCCGCGGTCGGCGGAGAACGAGCCCTCCCGGGTAATGAACCCCCCCGCCGTTATCCTGCAGCCGGATGGAAGTGGAGGTCCAGATCTCCCGGCGAGGGACCTGCTCTGCCAGCCGGGAGCCCCGGGGACACGAACCATCCCGGCGCAGAAAATGCTCTGGGAAAGTCTTTTCCCGGCTGGAGGTGGGGCTGCGGGGGAACAGGCTGGCCCTGTCCACGCGTTTTGCCGACAGGTGAGTTTCCTAACTGGGTCGTCCCAAGATTCCAGCAGAGCCACCTACTCCGGGACAACATCCCCGTCCAGCGCCAGGCGCTCTGTCACCCCTGTCGCGCTCATCAGCCCACGCGCGGCCATTCCGCGCTATTAATAACCCGCAGCCTGCGGAGGAGCA
The DNA here is from genome assembly GCF_026979565.1 of Vidua chalybeata. NCBI lineage: Eukaryota > Metazoa > Chordata > Aves > Passeriformes > Viduidae > Vidua > Vidua chalybeata. The sequence continues at coordinate 6,931,306 of NC_071553.1, forward strand.
GGGACGTACCGTGAGAGGGCTGAAAGCCGAACCTCTCCCTCCCTTTCACCCAGGATGCTGCGCTCCAGCGTGAGCAGGATGCGGATTTAGCTGATGCAGAACAACACATCCTCCCTGGCTGGGAGGGGAAGAGTCGCCAGCGTAAACACCATGGCTTAGCACCTCCCTGCCTCTGGACTCCTGTGACAGCAAAAACAAACAAACAAACAAACAAACAAACAAACAAAACCACCACCATAATACTTGCCTACTGTAAAGGAAAATTGAGGCTTTTTCTTAAAATTCATGTGCCCCTGTGCCTCAGTTTCACAGAGGAACCACCGATTCCTGTGAACACGGGGCTTTTGCATTCTAAGTTACAAGCAGAAGCAGAACTGAGAGCCCTCTGGGCTTTAGCCAGCTTCAGCCAGAGATCTTCAAACTGTACCAGATTATTAGGATCACAGTACAGAAGTGACTCAGTGATACCTGTATTCCCACCTTCTAATCCCAAGATTTAAGGTCTTCAGTACACTTTAAGGCTCTTTCAGTACCCTTCAGGACCTGGTCTAGTGGGCAGCATCCCTGCCCATGGGGGTGGGGAGTTGGAACTAGGTTATCTTTAAGGTCCCTTTTGGGGTGGTTGGAAATACTGATCTTTAAGGTCCCTTCCAAACCAACCCTTCCAGCCTGAGGCCAACACCCCTCTAGTTCCTGTCCATGGGTCATTCATGGGCATTCATGGGTCCTCTCCTCAGCTCCTGATGCCTTCCCCTCACAGCATCCCTGTCCAGCTGCTGGTCACACATGGGGTGCTCTTAGATATTCTAAGTGCAATGTCATCGTGTTATTAAGGCTGAAAATCACTGGATTCTCCAAAGGATGTGTCTCCCCACTGTGGGACTGCCAAGCTGCCCTGTACTGCTGAGTCACCAGGATGCTTTCATTGGAAAGAAGGAATTGGCAGTTTCCAGACTGACTTCTGTGACCCTCTTGATATTTGTTGTTTCCGTTATGTTGAGCACAGCATGGAAAGAATGGTCTGCCAAATAAACACGTTCCTGCAGGAATGGTCCCTGAAACAATGCAGTGTTAAAGACTGTTTTCCAAGAAAGAGGGCTCCATTTCCCCCTGTTCATCCTGCCAGACAGATCCATGTAAAGTTTTCTCCTTATCTGCGAGGCTGATGTTCCTCTTCACAAGGCTGCCTGGCACAGGGCCTGGGGATGCAGATGTAGACTGAGTCAGACTAACGCCAATAAACAACCACTTCGGATGCCAGCAGCTCTGCCCTTCACTCTTCCCATCCCTCTGGGAGTGCTGCCTGGGATGCTCATGCTTTCCCTGTCTCCCCATCTCACCCAAAGCATGGGGGTGTCAGGTACTCACCTTCCCTGGACACAGCTTCAGGTGAAGCACTCCAGCATGCTGCCATGATAAACAGTGATTTAAAAATCAGTATCACAGAAATTAGTCTTAAATTATGCTATTTTAGTTAATTTATCATGCAAGTGCTTAGCATTGAAAAAGCTTTTCTAAGTTTCATCTTTCATCTATGTTGCCCAGCCCCAGAGGAGGTAGGATGGAGGCAGGGATATTTCTTTGTGAAAGAATTACATGTTGGTTGCATTTAAGCCAGAACAGAAGTAAATTAAACATCTAGATCATAAAAGTACCAGAGGATGTTTCAAAACAGGCTCTTTGCAGCACTGCATTAGTTGACTGTAGACCCTGACTGTGTAATGAGTAATATATTAATTTATAATTAGCATGGTACAGTGAAGCTCAGCAAATAGCTCGGTGCACTCTGGATAATTCATCAGCAGAAGAAGTGGTTCTTAATGGTTTCCAAGGTTTGTATGTCCCCTGTAATTGGGAAGTTCAGCATTTATTGTTATTTCTTTGAAGGGATAATTTCATTGCAACCACACATCTTTATTCCCTGTCTGTTTCTGCTGGAGTGCAGAGAAGCTTTTGGAGTGTTGCTGCTCTGGGTATATCTGTGACCTCTCTGTAGGTGAGTACATCAGTGTTTTGCAGAGCAGATGACCTGGATTTGGTGCAGATTCTCAGAGGGTTTTACCCTTTCCCTCCTGCAAAGGGGAGGGGGGAAGGGGGCACATTAACCTCCTTGGGTCACTTGGCTTTTCCCCTCTGCGGCTTCAAAGCCTTCCATACAATTTTCATATCTCCCAAGGGGTCTTCATTCACAATTCTGCTCTCAAAGTCTTCATGAGCCTCCTGGTCTCATTTAGTATTACCTGACAGTAGAAATACAGAAGAAGAATAAATGTATAACAGTAACACTCACTTATGGAGCCTTTGGGGAACTTACTTTCCAATTTGGAAGTTCAGACCCACATTCTGGAGGATGCAGGGAGCAGGACTTCTCCCTGCTTTTGCAGCATTGCCCAGGCTTCCCAGAGATCATCTCCCTGGACTGCTGTTTTGACAGGCTGGGAATCTGCACTGAAATTCCCCGTTGTCAGCAAAACCTTTTGAAAAGGGAACAAAATCCTCGGAGGCAGGTACTCAGTGCTGAGACAGCCTGGAGGCACTGGGGCCTCATCAGATGAAGGGAATAAATAAACTTGAATCTTAATTCACTGGTCCACTGAAAACAGGGTGTGGTAAATCTTCCCCAGGAATAAAATGTCAGGAGTTCTGCTTTTTCCAGCTTTAATAAAATAATTTGTATCCTTCTGCCCATTAACAGCTGCAGATAAGTTGATTGCACTGAGCATTTGAAGTCTTCTGACATGTCCATCTGCCTTTGCATAACCATTTGCCCCTAACCCTTTTTGTACCTCAAGCCCAAATCCATGAGTTTTCTTCCTGAAAAAGTTAAAAAAAGCTGGTTGCTCACCTGGAAGGTACAGAAGGATTTCAGGCATGTGACAGATTTCTTACATGGGAGCAGGATTTATCACTAAGGATACATCAGGAAATGTTGCTAGGGTTTTCTTGGGCAGTTCCTTTCCTTTCCAAACTTGGCTTGTTATGGATACTGGAAACTTGGGTCCCCTCATCCAGTAAAGTACTGGGCTTCTTGAAGAGTCACAGCCAGGGGAGAAAGCAAGGCTGAAGGCTGCTGATGGACACTCGATAAGAAGTCAGGATGATGATGAGAAGGAATTTCTATGTTCACTTCCAGCTGAATTTAAATGAAACCAGTTTTACTGAATCTTAATTTTTCCCTTTCATTTAAATGCTGTGATCTGGAAAGCAACAAGTTTATATTTCTGTATCATTACATCAATAAAGAGCTAGAGTTTTGTAGGCTTCCTTATTAAATAATCTGGCCTAATTTAATTGGAATTTGGCTGGTGTGGAAAATAGCTCTGATTTAATTTGCTCTTGATCATTCCACTAAAACTTTGTGATCTGAAAGTAGTATGTTTGTATTTACTTATCACAGCACTAGAGACCTGCATTGGCAGGCTCTTGATCAAATTACCTGATGAATATAAACAGCAGATTTAATTTAGTTTCATATTGATTTTTGTCATTATTATTAAAACCCTCTGATCTGAAGAATGAGATGCTTGTATTTTCTTAATATCTTATTACTGGGGTTTGGGTTAATCTTGTAGAGCTTTTCCTTTTTCTTTTGAGTAACCAAGTCTAACTAACTGGAATTTAACATATGGCAATTTTGACTCTATAAAGGGGGAAAAGGAACTCAGTTTCCTAGGACAAAATAGCAAAATAACCTACTCTTGTCAGGCCTGGGGTACTCTCCCCTGGCTACCTGTGTGCATTTTGGGGGTTTTGGGTCCCCCAGGAGCTGGTGAGTCACCTCAGGGCATCTGCCTTGCCATCTGTTTGGTGCCCTGAGGAGGGTGCCAGTGGTCCCAACGTGGCACTTGGCAGGGACTCACAGCAGTGCCCTTTCCAAGGGCTGGTTTCTGGGGAAGGGAGAGAGCATGCACAAAGGCTTTGGGATCCCATGGAAAGCAAATGGCTGGGAAATTTGCAAACTGCCCACATGTGAGTTGTCTGAAGAGCTGCTGTTCACCTGTAACTCAGCTTGGTCTTGGAAATATTTCCACGCTTCCAGCTGAGCGGTGGGTTGGAAGGTCCAGGAGTAAGCAGTGAGCTGTGCTCAGAAACCAAAGGCTTTCATCGATGTGCAAATAGGTTTGAGCAAAGCAACGAAAATGAGTACATGGAACTTCAGCCTCTCATCTCAGCTGTGCTGAGGTTGCAGGTCTAATTCCTGGCAACAATTGTGAAAATCCAACCTTTGTTCTTGCTATTTGTTGGTGTTTTAAAGTCTGTTGCTGCCTGTTGCGAGAGGAGCCATGAAAGCTCTGCTCTGGGGGCTCCAGGAGAGGTTTTCTGGACAAGCCTGGAGCTGCCTTGGGCTTAGGAACTGGCCCAGGCTGGTGTTGTGGTCCCAGGTGTTGGAATCCCCTGTGTCAGGGAGAGTCTCCTGCAGAGCCCCATCCAGGCTGGTGGTGCTATTTCAGTTCCAGGAAAGCTGTTTTGGTGGTTTGACACCAAAGACAGGCTCATGTTTTGAGGAGAAGAGGGCTGCAGGAGTGGATCCATCTGTCTGTCTGTCCATCCCCACACCATCCAGCACCCCTCTGTGCTCGCAGATCCATCACACCTTTTTTGGCAGGGAAAATTAGTTTTTGGGTAAATTAGTTCTGACCAGGCTCATCCTTTGAGGAGGAGAATGCCAGCAATCAGTCTGGCTGGCTGTCCGTCCATCCCCGCACCATTCCATATCCCTCGGAGCTCGCGGGCCATCACCCCCCTCTTTGTTTTCTGGGGGGGGGGGGGGGCGGGGGGGAGGGAAAGGGGTTGTGTGTGTAAATAATTTTTCCGGTAAATTCTCTCTGCCTGTTCCTCCTCCCCGACAGCCTTGACGGGCACCGGGGCTGACCGGGGCGGGGCAGCGCCCTCGAGGGCGGGGGCGGCGGCGAGCGGCTCGGTGCGCAGCCGGTGCCGGTGCCAGCCCGGCATCGCAGGGCCGGTCCCGGGACGGCGGCAGCAGCCGGTTCCGGTGCCAGCCCGGGATCGCGGGGCCGGTCCCCGGGCGGCGGCGGCAGCAGCAGGCGGCGCTGCGCCCCTTCGCGCCGGCACCGGGTCCGCCGGGCTCCGCTCGGCTCCGCGCCCGCCGCCCCCGCCCAGCCCCGCGCTGCCGCCGCCGCCGCCCGGCGATGCCCGCGGCCCCCGGCGGCTGCGGCCCGCGGAGGCGGCGCTGACCCGGCGGAGCGGAGCGGCCCCCGGCCATGGGCAGCGTCGGGCCCCGCCCGCACCGAAGCCACCGGCAGGTACGTGCGGAAAGTTTGGCGGGGGGGGTCGAGACGGCACCCCCGGGGCGACCCCCGCCGCGGTGCCGAGCGCCGGCCCGGCGCCGCTCCGAGGGGACGCTGAGTCCTGACGAGGGCCGGGGAGCCGGGGCCGGGGAGCCGCCGGGATCGGCGTGCCAGCGAGCGCAGGCGGCACCGGGATGCCGGTCCAGGGCTCCGCCGCGGGGTCCGGCGCTCCCGGCTCCGCCCGGCCGCCGTACGTCGCTTCCCGGTCCCCGCGTGTCCCGGTCCCCTCTCGCCCGCCGGGGCTCCCCGGTGCCGGTGCGGGGCTCGGGAGGGCCCCTGCAGTGACTTTAACGGGGCCGGCTCTGCCCTGCTCCCCGGTACCGGTGACTCCGACAGCAGCGGCGGCCACGGTCCCTGCGGGCTGTGAGGGCATTCGGACCCGGTGGGTCCGGCCACCGGCTCCGGGAGTGAGCTCGTCACGGATGCGGTTTTGCCAGCACTGCGAAGCTACTCGCCTTTCTGGGAGGCAAAGCACTGCTGGAGAGATCCCAGATTCTGCAGCCAAGGATGCTCCTTTACTCTGGAAGGAACCACAGATCCCAACTGCTGCTGCCTTCAGCACAAGCTGTCAGTGTGGCCAAAGCTGTGAGAAGGACAGGATGGGATGGGGGGCTTTAATCTTCCTCTGCTTCCTCCCTCTCTGCTGAAGCTCCTCCAGCCAGGATGGGTTTGCCTCTGGCCAACACCAGGCTGGAGAAGGGCAGTGACACTGAGAGCCAGCTACCTCATGGGGTGGCTCAAGGGGCACGGGATGGGCACGGGTCAGATGGCCCCATCACCATGAATAGAGGCTCAGTGGCTCAGAGGAGAGCGTGAGCTGTGCCAGTCCCATTCTGGCATCATGAGTTTGTCCATTCTGTGGGTGCCAAGGCAGGGAAGCAGGAGTCTCCTCCTCCTGCTCATCAGCCATCCCTTTTGCTGCAGGGAGAGGCTTGGGGGCCTGTTCATTAGCCTCATTAGCACTCTGGGGCACTGGGCTGTGCTCCAGCAAACTGCAGTCCCTGGCTGGAGGGGCACAATTCCACATCTGGCTTTAATGGAGGAGGAGGAAAACGTCCATAGCTCCTGTGACAGGCAGAGTGGTCGTTGTCTGGGAGGGCAGCAGGGAGCTGTTCCTGTAGTGTGTCTGTGATGGAGAACCTCCATGAAGCTCCCATGTGGATGATGGTCCATGCCCACATGTGGCTACAGGGAGGGACATGGACCCTCACAGAGGAACCATAAACTCTTGACACACTGGTTGCAACTGAGATTGATAGTCTGAGATACTGAGGAATTTGACAGTTCTTTCAGGTCCCAGCTCAGACCCAAAAGGCAAAAGCAGTTTAAAAATGTTAGTGAAAAAATCTACAAAATTCCAAACAGCACCTAACAGAATGGAGAATACCAAGATTTTCAATCAAAATTAAGTGTTTTGACATGCCAGAACACCACTCTTCATTTCACTGACATTGCAGGCTGAAAAATCTCAAGTCAGACCAAACATTTGTAGTTGTAATATCACGACACTGGAGGTTGATAACTGTCAAAACAGCAATTTCTGTGGAGCTGTGTTTTCTAATGTGAGTTTGGGCATGAGTGGGAGCTCTGAGTGCCTCTGCCAGCATGGAACACTGGGATGCACCTTGTCCTCCTGCTCCTCTGAGCCACATGTGCTCTCCTGGCCACCAGCATGGCTCCTGCTCAGCTCAGTGGTTTCCCTTCCGAGTGTGACATGGACAGTGTGGATTGCATTATTGATAACACTGTAATTTATTTATGCTTCCTTGGCTATAGCAAACAGCTCAGCCTTTCTGAGCTAAATATACTTTGCACTGGGGGCATGTTGCTGTCCTCTGTGGGATGGAGAGACCAGTGGAGTGCTTGGGTTTTGGTCCAGCTGAGAGGTTTAGGAATGTCTCCTGGAAACTCAAATGGCCTGGAGGGTCTCATGGGCGTGAGCTGGGGATGGGCACCTCCAGAAGGACTCTGGTGTGTGCTGTGGGGCTCAGGCCTGGTGCCTGGGAGCTGGGCTGTTCTCCCTGCATGAAGCAGGAGCTGGAGCTGGAGCAGCAGCCAGGAAACCAGGGTCTCCTGATGAGGACCTGGCTGCTCTGCTGGAAGGCGCATGGGAGGTTCGTTGGCACTGGGGACTCACCGTTGCAAAAATTGCACTAGCACTGTGTCTTCTGTCCTCACATCTGGGCTGCTAGATGTGCCCCATCATGGGGCAAGACAGCTGCGTGCTTGTCCAGCTGGGACACGGCTCCTGCGTGGTGCAGGGGTGGCCCCAGGCGTGGGGCACGTGCCCCACTCCCTGCTGGATGCAGTGCTGTGGCATGAACTGCCTCTGGATTCAGGTGAAGGACTGAGCAGGTCTGAGAGAGCTGTTTGCTTTGTCATTGAGCAAATAGTGCATGCTTTAAGCTGACATCAGTATTTACACAGTGGGCTGTCACGTCTCCAAAGGGACTCCAGCAGTACCAGCTGTTGTATGATCCCCCTCTGAGAAGCCTCATGCAGAGCATTTTCTGCCAGAACATCAGAGATCACCTGAATATGGGTTTACAGGAGAGAGTCTTACAGTCCCACCACATCACCTCGAGGAGCAATGGTTTTCTTGCACATTGAGCCATACTGGATTCTTTCTGGCAATGGAGGGGCTGGAGCAGGAGCAGCCCCTCATTACCCACTGGGCAGGGATGGAGTCAGGACAGCAAGTGGGATGCTGCCAGCCACTCTTCAGTCTGCTCCTGGCCAAGCTGACCATCCCACAGCACTAATTAGAAGTATTTCCTTACCTCTAAATTCTTTTTTAGCATAAAATATGTGGTTTTGTCAATATACCTTTGGTTTCTTCCTGCGCAAATGTCAACACTTTTGATGACATTTTCTGATTTTTGTCTTCCAGATGGGAGAATCAAAGTGCAAAATTCACTTTAAATCACCAATTCGGAACGAAGCATTTTTCATTTTGAAATGCCAGTTTAAAACAGGAAAATTCATTTTTAAATGCTTCCAAATAAGAAATGTCCTTTTTACCTCTTCAAATCACTTCATTTTGATTAAAAATGTCAGCATATTGTGTCCTGGCTCTTCATTAGAGGAGTCTGTGGTTTCACTGTCTCATGGTCCAGAGCAGATACAAATTTCAAACATGGTTGAAAATTGAAGATTTCTTCTCTGAGAGGTGTGGGTTTGTCCAGTGCACTGCTGGAATTGTGCACTGCTTGTGGAGAGGACTGTGCAATGTTGGTACAGGGCAAGGTACCCCTGGCACCTGCTGCTGGCCCTGGCAGCACTCTCCAGCCTCAGTGTCACCACCACTTGTCTTTGTGGTGTCTTGTTAGTAAGTTATGATCCAGCACTAACATTTTATGGGAGACATAGTTGTTTGCTGGACCTGGTTAGACCCCAGCAGGTGATAATGGAGGCTGGGAGGTCACCACATCACTTGGCAGGTGCCAAGCAGTGACACCACTGCCTGCGGAGCGCCGGAGCTATTCCCATCTGAAGGGCTGTGGCTGTAAATAGTGAAGAGAACATATTTAAAGAACTCAGCAGTAAAATACAAAACCCTTTGGGACTTACATTTTTCCCTAGGGGCTTTAGATGATGTAAAACTTGGCTTCTTCCCAGCAAGTGCTGCATGGAGTGGGAGTGGTGCAAGTGTGGTGCCAAGAGAGATTCTCGGTGTGTCCAGGGGTGGCCGATGCAGTTTTGGGTGTGTGGTTGCATGAATTTGGCGTCTGTGCTGGAAGGAGGAGCAGCCCCAGAAGAAGGTGACGCACTGAGAGAGCGGACTGCAGGTCCTGGCACTGCCATGGGCTCGGTGCATCCCACTGGCAATCAGCTGCCCTGTTCCTCGGCTTCCTGTGGGGTGCTGGCCCCGGGACATCCAGCGGGATCAGCCCATCCTCCTGTTTGTCAGCAAGTGGTTTACAAATGCCAAGCCTCGGGCATCACTGCAAGGGACCTCAGTGACACAAGGACAATAACAGCACATAACCACGCACAGTAAAGGCAAAACCTGAAATGACTTGCTGCTGATCTACTCTGGCTCTTCCCACACACAGTGGCTGTGCATGTAGTGTTTGTCATCTGCTTTAATAACCTACTATAAAGGACCTGATTTTGTGCTCTCAGCTCTCAGTAAAAATCAGGAGCAGCTCTGCAGGTCCTGTTGTTCAAAAAGGGGTGAGCAGGGTTATGGGCTGAGCTCCTGGAGAAATTTCAGTGGTGCAATGGACACAGGCACCTGGGAGTGTGTGTCCTGAAGTGGGGTAGGTGAAACTCCCAGGTGTCCCCAGCCACTCCCAGAGACACAGTGGCTCGCACTGATGGCAGGTATCACTGCCCATGTTGTTCTTTCTCCTTTCAGATGTGCTGATGTCTGCTCCTTGCAAAGACCTGACCCACCTGAGGCTGGCAGATGCACAGATGTGACCGTGAATCACCAGTAAAAGGTAACCATCATTCACCTGTACTACTGCTGGTGGGATCTCTTTCTGTCCTGCTGAGATGGCCTATGCTGCTGCTGAAGTCTGAGGTCATCTGAGGGTGGTGGGTGAATCCCTTCATCTCCCAGGGCCATGTCCCCACAGCCAGACACCCCAGTCCTCACAACGTTCAGGAGTCATACCACTGCGTGCAGGAGCATTGGTGAGTAGATCTGCACCTCCCAGCCCTCCGCAGTCCCTCTTCCTCCACATATCTCTTCTTGTTTTCGGTAGAATGAGTGAGAGAGATATACAGAGCCTGAGCAAATGGGTTTTCGTGCTCAGTCTCTGCCTTACCACGCTGTGGGGACGACTGACGCTGGCCTCCACGCATCATCACAGAAGCCATTCAGGTAGGGGAGCAAGATCCTTGCTACTGTATGTGTCACATGCTTGTGCAAACATCTGGGTCCTCATGATAATGGTACTACTTTGGGGTCTTCATGGGATGCCTGAGGTGGGGGTTACATGGGGATGAGCTGCTTGGTGAAGTTCTGTCTCATATCTCTTGGTGGGGGGAGGAGCAGTTTCAGGCTGTGGTGCACACCAGGAGCAGGCGGGCATCTCTCTGGGGACCAAATGCTGACAGCCTCAAGGAGCTCAGTGTCCTTCCCTTTTTCTGGGGTCTGGGCAGTATCCAGCAAACAGACACCAAGAGGCACAACACAGTGCCACTGTGACAGCTGTTGGATTGGTTTTTGGAGTGTCCACGTGTGCAGGAAGCTCCCGGGACTGCTCCTTCAAGATGGGTAGGAGCATGCAGCCATAGGAGCTGCTGCTTGAGTTAGAAGTTGTGAATACTCATTATGGGGCATTTAAAACCAGTGGCTTTGTGAGTTGGGATGGTCTGAGGAGTTAAATAAAGAATTTCTTCATGTCTGTAGCAGAATCTGAGACACATATAATGATCCACCTATACATCTGATACATCTATGTGAACCTATTGTTGGGGTAATTCTTGCTCTGTGGGCAGTGGATGTAACTCTTTCCACCCGAGTTGCTATGAGTATCACAAGCCCCACTTGATATGTGGTGGACACTCTTCACTCCACTCTCCACCTATTAGAAATAACAATTTGTTTTGCCCTGGTTGCAAAGATCATCTAGGAAGATGGAACAAGTGTAAAGTAATGTAGAACTGAAAGTCTTGGTGGAAAACATCATTGTGGCTCTGAGATGTTCATTTGTTATTCCCAGCTGTGAATTTGAAATTTCCTCTCTGAGCATTGGAATGCTGCTTTGTGGCATGGATGTGATTTTTTGGAGGGGTTATGTGAACCCATGATTGAAGTTTGTGTCTGGAGAAGAGAAGCACCTGAGAAGTTATGCTCAGCCCTTTGTGCCCATCCTCCCTCACACAGGAGCCTGATGGGCCAGTGGGGGAACCTGGTGGTCCAGGGCTGGGGGCTCCTTGGAGCATGGTGGGAGGACATATGGGGAGGTGGATGCTGGTGTTGCTGGTGGTACTGGTGTTGCTGGTGGTACTGGAGCTACTGGCAGAGCTGTGCACCTGGCTGCACAGGTGAACACTTGGATCCCAGGGCACCTGCTGTATGCTTCATATGCCTCTGCTTGGAAGGGGCACTTATGGGTTAATTTGAAACCATTCACACTCTTGATTGACCCCACACCTAACCCTGTCCTATTTCTGTCATTTTTCCCTGAGAGTTAAAGCAGTTCTAATCCTGTAATCCCCACCCGCATTGCTTAAAACCAAAACACATCTTCCGGAGTGACTCCCTCACCCAACCAGTCAGCAGCTACCTGCCTTTCTCTTCTCCTCACCCTGGGTATCCCATCAGGTTGGACAGGGCTCTGAGCAACCTGGTCTAGTGGAAGGTGGGCCTGGTAAGGGCAGGGAGTGGAGCAAGATGAGCTTTAAGCTTCTTTCCAACCTAAACCGTTCTGTGATTCTAACTGGGAGAAATCTCTTCACTTTTTTTCTGGGATGACTTTTCAGCACAGAATCAGGTCTACCCGGGATATGGGCACTGTTGGCAGCTTAAGTACTCAGTCAACCTGCCCAATCCCAGTGCCAGAGAGCCGTGCTCCTCCATGGTATCACTTTGTAGGGAGCTGCTTCTTTGGGGAAGAGTCATACCTGGGATTAATAAAGCAGCAATCACTGAGGTTTGAAGTGCAGATGCCCAGGTGTACTGGTAGGTGTGAATTATGTATAAGTCTCACTTGTCCACGAGCAGCCAGGCTCATGGATTCATGTGCCAGCAGGGCCTGAGTCAGGGTTTTTTTGCTCTCACAGACTTATCCACGGCAGACCAAATGGTGTGGTTTTTATTCAGGAAAATTTGATCCACAGAAAAGAGGGCAGACCAGGAGCAAACACTTAAAAGTTTGACCCTGCTCTATGTCTTTGTGAACAGAGTTTCTCTCTGCCCATCCTGCTTTCCGGATATTGTAAGAACTTCCTGTGACTGCCTCATCTCTTGGGCTGGGTTTCCATGGTCTCAAAACAAGAATTCTTTGTGTACTTGCTGAGTTAATGGACTTTACTCTCCTGTTGTCTGCCCTGTTGTTGCTGCATTTGGGACAGTTTTCAGTGAAGGTTATGTTTGAAACATAATGCTGCATAATAATGCTGCTTTCATAATGCTGCATTCTTAGTGGCAGTGACATTTGTGTCCAAGGAAGCTGCAGTTCTGTTTCTGTGTGGAGTTGAACAGGGATAACTGTCACTGATGCCTGAGACCCCCAGAGTCAGAGATGCTGAGGGACAGATACATCCAGAGCTTTCATCCCATTAAAGAATTGTGTTTATTCACAGGTAGAACCACTTAAAAATGATCAATAGCAGAGGAAGGTCTTTAATTGTGACCTCAAATGTAAACATTTCTTGAAGAGACAGTCCACATGCAAACCCTCTGTTTGCTGTCCAGGGACACATCTGACTGTGGCAACCAGGTCTGATAATCGAATTACAGAATATCTCAGGTTGGAAGAGGTCCACAAGGATCATTAAGTCCAGCTCCTGGCCCTGCACACAAATCAGACCATGTGCCTGAGATCCCTTGTGCCCACCCAGCACATGGAGATGCTGCTTTGTCCAAGCAAAGCACTGCTTCCTGCAGAATGTGGTTGGATTCAAAGAGCCACATGAATCAAGCACAGTCATTTGGAAACAGAATAGGAGACTCCTTGGTGAAGAATGATTCATCAGAAGTTTAATCCCCTGTGTAACATAGTGAGGTCTTCATGATGAACAAGGCTGGAATGTCTGGATCCAACTCCCACAAAGGTGGTCCCAGCACCTTCTAAAGCTGATAATCAAAGGGCTGTCTTTGCCTTTATGCTCATCACTCAACCTGAAGCAGAAGTAAAAAGATATTTAAGTCAGCTGGGATTTTTTCTTTTGGGAAATGAGGTTCTCTGGGCATTACCTGGCACTAACATGCATCCAACTTCTCTTCATTTTGTAGCTCTCCCCCAGCAAGCAGTATTTTACACTGAACATGTGGAGTGGTGCCCACGCTCCCTGAGACACTCAAAATGTGTCATTTCAGGTTATGCCATAAAAATCCCATGTTCTGCTGCTCATTTAAAGGTCAATCAGAGTAGGACAGCATTTTTATTTTATTTTTGCATGCAGAATCCAAAAGCCGTTTGCTCTTACAATTCTTCATGGTTCCACGAGATAAGCTGTGTCTTTTAGAAAAGGGTTCCAGTGGGGAAATACCAGTTAAATGGGAGGGAGAAGCATGCCAGAAGCTCTGGAACTTATCCCAGGCTCTTGGGAGGTTTCCTGCTGTCGGTGTTAAACGCACCATCCATCTGATATGTTTTTTATTCCAAGTTTCCTGCTGCTCAGCAAAAGGAGAAGCAGCTGCAGGGAGCTCTGGAGCCCGTTGCTTGCACTGCACGTGGGCTCAGCCCCTCTGCTCACACTTCCCAGGCATGGGACATGAAAACCTCGTGTGGCAGGGAGCCTCTGGTATGGCTGGGAGCCTCTCACACCGCTGTCCTGCTGGTGTCCCTCGGTGTGGTGATGCTCATCTCTGCAGCGAGGAAACAGCAGTGTCTCCTGCTGACATCCTGGGAATCACCGTATCTGAGGCAGAGATATGGTGGTTTTCTTTGCTCTCAGAGTTTCTTTGCTCTCAGTTACATCTCCCCAAGCTCCTGTGCTCATGTGAATGCTGGGGGCTGGCATGGTTCATGTTGCCTGTGGGCCAGAGGTGGGGAAACAAGTGAATCTGGTGTGTAGGAGCTGAGGTGCATTTTGCCAGCTGGGATAGCCCTTACCCGGCTTCCCATGGGCACATCACCTCTGCTCAAATGCCAGGGCCTGGGAAGGGGATGCACTGTGTCCTGCTGCCAGGGCTGCGGCTGGTACCCGGAGGGGGCAAATTTCCAGTGGCATCATGTCCTAGGGCAGGGTGCCAGATGGTCAGAAGACAATGCAATGGGGAATGGTTTTAAACTGGAAGGAGACAAGTTTTGGTTAGGTGTTCAGAAGAAATTCTTCCTTGTGAGGGTGGTGAGGCCCTGGCACAGACTGTCCTTGAATGCATTCCTGGAAGTGTTCAAGGCCAGGCTGGATGGGGCTTGGAGTAAATTTGTCGAGTGGAAGGTGTCCCTGCCCATGGCAGGGCGTGGAATAAGATGATTGTTAAGCTCCTTTTCAACCCTAACCAATCTCTGATTCTACAGTTCTAAGACCTTCAGGCAAATGGAAGTGTTTTGTGGCCTGAGAGCAGGATGGGTCCTGGGGCTGCGTGCTGCTTCTTCAGCTCTGCCATCAGTAGGGCCCTGGCTGTGAGGCTGTGTGTGCCCCAAGGGGACTGTTGGGTTGTGCCAGGGGCTGTGGGGCTGTGCCAGGGCAATGGGGTACCTGCCCCACACAGGCAGCTTTTCCTGGGCAAGGACTCTGAGGCTGCAGGTCCAGCACCGCAGTGCCCCACACTCAGCTAGCTGCAGTAAGGCAGAGGGAGTCAAATTTCTCTTTATCTCTGAGCTGCACCTTTCCGAGCAAATTAAAAGGGCTTTGACACGTTAGCAAACTGCTATTGCATGGTTGTAATGACCGATTTCTCAGTTCTGCCTGGCTCTCCCTCGGCTGAACCTTTTAAAATTAGCTGAAAATGAGCAGCCGGAAAGCAGGACTGCAAGGGAGCGGAGGGGTTGCCTGGGCAGCCCTCCCGGGAAGAGCTCTGCTAATGAAGCTTTTCTGAAAATGAATCAAACCTGTAACTACCTGTGAACACTGAGACTTGAGGGTGTAAAATTCCCTGGTGAGGTGCATCGGGTGAAAGAGTGACTCCTTGTGGGATAGGAATGTGGGCTCATAGGCAGCCAAAGGCAAGGATCTCTACTTCTTCCTCAGATTATTTGAAAAATCCCATGAAGCATAAAGAAAGGGAAAAACAGTCATGTTTGTTCTGCAAAGAGTTGCTTTCCTTTTAACTTTCACCGAAGTCTACCATTTCTGTATACATAAAGAATGGAATTCATTATTAAAGCTGAATTACTATGACATTTGAAAGAGAAGATAAAATTTGTGGCCAGAGAGATTATTGCAAAATATTCCATATAATAATTGTATGATTATTATGGACAGAAATGAAAGTAAGGGTTCATTAAAAGAAAATGACCATGAAATAGCAGTAAATGAAGTAAATTAAAGACATGGTGATTGCATAACCTGTCCTGCCTGTGCGGTGGTGCCGGGCAGAGGGATGTGTCCTGGAGCAGCTCCTCACATCCTGCTCTTTGTCTCCCATCCGGTGCTCGGACACAGTGGGAACAGAAGGGCAGGGAGTGCTTTGACTGGAAGCTGGCAGAGCCATGCCCAGTTGCTACAAGCCAGGCGTTTACACTTAGATGAGCATTTCCAAGCAGGGATGTGAAAAGAATGTCTGTGAGGCAAAGGGATTTCCCCCAGTGGTGGGGGAGAGATCCCATTTCCCTCAGCTTTCCTTGGAGAGGCGGAGTGGCCGCGTTCCAAAAGCTGGGCAGTGTTTGTCGGTGAGTGTGGGGACCCGACAAGGTCTGCAGGGGCACTCCTCGTGACACAGGTCAGCTGCCCTGGTCCCCCTGACATTGTGCCACTGGGGGGGATGGCATCCCCAGCAGGACGCTCCAGCAGTGCCCAGGGTTCAGGCAGAGCTGGGAGCGGGGACAGCAAGGGCAGGATGAGGCAAATGCAGGGTGGGTCCGAGCAATTGCTGGAGCCTCACGTGCTGGGAGAGGGCTGAGTGGGGGCTCGTGCTCACAGGTTCCTGCAGCAGCAGCAGCAGCAGCAGCCATCATTCCACACAGCTCTGCATGTCCTGCTTGTACCTCCTTCCAAGCCTTTCCTCTGGTGGCAGCTCCTGGGGGCACTCCGGAATGTGGGAGGTGTCCTGTGCCAAGGGCATGGAGCAACCAGGAATGCCCTGATGCCCGCCTACCTGCGTACATTTTGGGATGCCACACTGCAGGAATGCAGCTTCCTTGTCCTCTACCCAGCTTGGCTCCTGTTTGCTAGGGAATAAAAGCCTGTTCCTGGTGACCCACAGGACCCAGGACATGCCCATGTGTGGCTCTGCACTGCTCCTCCAGTGCTCATTAGGCAGGACCTGCAGGGATCTCTGGGGTCGTGGGAATGAAGTCTCTCAGCCCTTTGTGGCTGATTTGTATTGTGCTTGTGTGGGCCATTACCCAGCTGAAGCACTGATTTGAGATGCTGACCAGCTCTAAACTCTGATCCCAGAGGTGATCAGCCAACACAGTAGTTTTCTATTTTCCTTAATATTTTAATGGCACTGGGAGGGGGAGCAGCAGAGCAGCTTGAATTGCCGATGAACACCGTGACATTTCTCTGCCACTGCAGGGTGGAAACGCCATCCTGATCCTTCCTTCTCCATGCAGAGGGTGGGTGATGGTGAGGTGGAGCCACTGATTGTAGCTGTGGTCGGAAGTGATGGTGCTCTGCTTGAAGCCAAAAGCAGCACAATGCACCATCCCCTCTTGTAGCAATGTGCATCTCATTATCAGCTGCAATTAGCTAATGTGCTCATTAGTTTCAATAAAGCTCTTGGCTTGGCCCTGGCAAGAGGGGATGAATTTTGGAGGGTACTATGGGTGTGGGGGCAATTAGAAGTAAGAGCTCAGATATAAGAGGTGTGGAGCAGGAAACACCACTTTTCCTTACAGGTGAGCTGGGAAGATGCTGTGCCCAGACATCTGTATGTCACCAGCAGCCCCAGGGGTGATTCCAGAGGCCAGGACAGTGCTGCACATACTGGGCTCTCCTGGTGCCTTGGTCACAGCTCCCACCAGCAGTGTTGCCCAGGGCAGTGGGCAGGAAATGGCCTGAGCTCTCTGAGGTCTCACAGTGGCTGTTTCTCTCCAGTGCACGTAGAGCCAGGCACATGCGAAGTCATCGCAGCTCACCGGTGCTGCAATAAGAACAAGATCGAGGAGCGCTCCCAGACGGTGAAATGCTCCTGTTTCCCAGGGCAGGTGGCAGGGACAACACGGGCAGCTCCCTCCTGCGTGGACGGTGAGTACCCCATGGTGCAGCCCCTTCCTTTTCAATCCCTGACCTCATCTTCATGGGTTAAACAGGTGTGGGCTTTCCATGTCCCTGGCATTAACCTGCCCTGGGATCCTGCAGCAGAGCAGTGGGAAAGGGGGCACATTCTGGGGAAACTCTCTCACTGGTCACTCACTCAGTTGGTGTGGCTGTGATGCTCCACTCTGTGCAGCCCTGGGCTATGTGCTGTGGGGGAGTTACTGGGGCTCCAACATCACTGTGCTGGGGTCAGGTCTGCAGCACCGATTCCTGCACATCTCCTCACCCAGCTGCCACAGCTGGAAGCAGGGATATGATTCCAGCCCCGCAGCACTTTTGCCTGTGAGGAGCACCAAGCATACAAACTGTATGTTTTATTGAATGCCATCGTGTTCCATGACCAAAGAGCCATCAGGAGCACTGCCAGCCCCTGCCACATGGATTTGTTTGACTGCCAGTGCCCTGTGACTGCAGTTCTGTGCAACACCAAGTAATGCCAGAATAAATTATCAGGGAAGGCTCTTGTTGTCCCTAGCTGCTCAGGTCATATTGTTCCCAAATATAAGAGAGCCCACTCTGGCTGCCCAAACTGGAGCCATGAATCATAAGATTCTGTTAGAGCAGAGTGGTAGGAGACAATCCCTTTGCTCTGTAAGTGGAGCCTGAAACAGGTTCTTGAACAGCACTGCTCTCCCTGGGAGCAAGGACATTGGTTTTTTTTTTCCCTTGGGTAGTGAAAGAAAACAGGGTGTTCTGAGGCAGGTAGAGCAGCTGGGTCAGGTGAGGCCAGGAAGGTGACGAGCAGCTCCTTGTCCAGGGCTGAGCTGTGAGCTGTGCTGGAGAGAGGGGCTGTATCTCCTGGTGTCACTGAAAGGTGGGCAGAGCTGCTCCTCCACAGCCTGTGCTGCAGCCTGGCTGCTCATCCCCTCCTCTCCTCCAGCCTCCATCGTGCTGCAGAAGTGGTGGTGCCAGATGGAGCCGTGTCTCGATGGGGAGGAATGCAAAGTGCTGCCTGACCTCTCGGGATGGAGCTGCAGCAGTGGCAACAAAGTGAAAACGACCAAGGTACGTCCCTGTCAGGTGATGGGGGGAACCCAGCTGTGCCTTCCCCCGCCTGGAGCAAGCAAAATTCAGGAGAGCACCCACAGTTCTGTGGGGAAGGAGAGAGCTCCAGCTCTGTCAGGGCACACACTGATAAGGACTCACCAAAGCAGAGTAGAGGGGCTGGGCTGTGCACTTGTCACTGCTGCTGGAGGGGCTGGCAGGCATACCACAGCCCTGAGTGGATCCCAGAGCTTTTCCCATTGATCATTCTTGCTGGAAGGTTTGGTGTTGGATGGCTCAACCCCTGAGCAGACATCCTAGGTGTGTCTGTGTAACATCCCAGGGCTCCCAGGGTGTCCAGGTTGCTCCCCAGCACCGCCCCCTGCTCCGGGGCCGCAGGTTGCCCTCCCCAGCCCAGTGGCACAGCCCCAAATCTCTCCCTGTTCCCCGTCTGAGGCAATCATTTGTGACAGAGCACTACACGATTATTATTTTCATGGCTTGCTGAATGCCCCAAAGAACAAGGTGTAATTAAAATTTTATCAAACTCATTAGTAATTACATATATGCCATGGTTAATCAGTTGCATAATTTTGTAATCATTGTTCATACTGTTGAGTGTAATTATTCCTTATGCTTTCGTTTTCCTCGCCCCACATCCCCCACCATAAAATTATCATATTAAGCAATGTCAGGATTTTTTTCATTGCTGCTATTACTTTTGTGCACAGAAAGCACTTTCATGCTGAAGTGTTTTTATGGACATCCAAAAAGGTTCCTCCAGCCCTGAGCATCTATCACTGATCAGTAACTACAGCATTACATTGTCTTTTTCCCCTTTTAGTGTTGTTTGGTTGGTTTCCTCCAGCAACTAACTTAGCACAAAGCCTCTGCTCTGGCTTTGCTCTCTTGAATTCTCACTGGGACCATTCCCATCTGGAATGGGAGTAGGACTTAGGAGCTTCTGCTCGTCTGCCTCATTCAGCAGACCCCTCCATGGCCAACCTCCTTTTGGGTGCCATGCCCTCCTTAGGGAGGTGGCAGTTTGGGAACACAGATCTGTGTTTTCAAAAGGACTTCTAGTAACTTTGGATGACTTTAGTGACTTCAAAATGGTGCCAAAGGGCTGGATTTGCATCTCAGTCCACTGTGCAGACAGACCTCAGTGGGAGCTGCAGCCAGAGCACAAAAATCACAAACCATCCTTAAGGTACCATTTGGAATGGCCACTCCATTAAATGAAAGTAAAGAGCCAATCTTATTTGCACCTCTTGAGGCTGTTTGCTGATAATTCATGGATGGGGAATCAGCTGGATGCATTGGATAATTTCTCCTCTTCTCCACAGGTCACTCGATAGCCTCCGTGCAGCGTGGCACTGGCTGAGCAGCCTTGCCATGGGTCCTGGTGCTCCTGTGAGCAGCAGGATGTGGCCCAGTGCCTGCAGAGGTGGGTTGCTCCAGGGCCACCATGCTGCACCTGTCAGCAGGACTGTGACAGCTGCTGGATCAGAGCATCCGCTGCGCCCCAGCTTCCCTGGAGGCTGCAGGCAGGGATCCCAGTGCAGCTGCCAGAATCCCGTCACTCCACGGTTTCCTCCTTTTCTGTGGACACATTCACCAACCAAGAAATGGGCTCATTTTCTAATCCTCTTAAATAAAATATTCCCACTATGTAAGAGTTGACAATGCAGAGACCAACAGGCAGCAGGCCCCCACAATGGGCTTTAATCTGAATAGCTGAAATCCTTGCTGTGAGTTGCCTTTCCCTATCTCCCAAGATGCTGAATCCAAGTTGCAGTCAGGAATCGGGAAGTCAGTGGTTATGTGAAACCCTTCCCCATGTGGCTCCTGGCCCTGGGGTTCTTAGGAGCAGCTGCTGAGCTCCAGCCTGATCCTGAGTCACTGGGGGCTGCTCTGCCCTCGGAGACTGGGCTTTCCCTGCCCCACCGCCTTCCTGCTATGACCACATGCAGCAGATGTGGCAGCATAGTCAGAGGGTTGTATGACACCCTGTTGGCTCCCAGGGATGGTGAGATGTCCCCATGGTGCATGCTGCTGGTTTCTCCTTCCTCAGTAATTGCATTAATCAGGTTGCAATTTTAATGTTTTCCACCATGCAAATCCCAGGCACTGAGTTTCTGCTTGTGTTTGCAATTGAATTTCAGACTTCTGTGAGGCGATCTCTCTGTCTGCAGCTCTGGGGTGTCTGGGGCATCAGACAGAGCCTCAGACCAAGCTAGATTTTGTTGTCGTAATCCAAAATAAAGAAAAATGTACCACCTCCTGGCCCTGAGCTCATGACCTTCTCCAGGACACACCATTTCCTGTGGTGCAGCAGCTCAGGGTGGGGGAGAATGTGAGCTCTGTGCCCCCGATGTCAGAGGTGCTTGGGACCCTGGGGCTGTGGGACCAACACTTCCAGCCCTGCTCTGTGACTGCTCTGGGACCCTGCAGGGGATGTGCTGGTGCAGGAGGGGCTGGAGATGGTGTGAGGACCATGGTAGTGAGGGGTCACTGGCGTGTTTGCTGCCACCTGCCTCCTGCCCTGGCTTCCACCACAGGACTCATTATTGCGACGCTTTTGTAATGGGGTATGTAATACCCTCTCCAGATGTGATGTAAATACCAGACTGTGAAATAATAAATTCATTTTAATCTCTGCAAAAGATCTTTTCACTCAGCAGCAAAGGGAGGCTCTGGGAGTGCTTCTCATGCTGCTGAATCTGAGGTAAAGGGTCTGGGGACTCTGCCCTGGCCATTCCAGAGTCCCAACCAACTTGTGCAACGATGGCTTTGGAGGAGAGCTGAAAGCCTGTTGTGGCCAGCAAAGACTGAATAGCTCATAGTGATCCTAAAGAAAAGTGCATTCATTTCTACAGGATGCTTTGCTGAGAGCTTCTCTTATCCTGTTGCTTCACCTTGGTGTGGCAGCTCCCACTGCTGCAGTGCCATGTCCACAGAGATGCTACCTCTACCAAAGGCCAGACTGTGATTTTAAGGTTCCCACTTGGAGTCCTCTGCCCTCTGAGAAACTAGGCTGTTGAATACAGAGTGGGAATCTCTTATTTCCAGTAGAAAACACCGGGCTGTAGATGGGAACACCCCTGCGTGGCTGAGCATTTTCATAGCTGGCTCATAATGTGAAGAATCCACTCTGCGGAAGTGTTGAGCTTGACACCTACATTGATATAAAAACATTTTATTGTCTGCATAATAGGCACCCTTGAAGCTTATTTTTCACTTACTGCAGCCCACAGTTTAGTGAGGAAATAGCCCCTTGGTGTCTCTGCTGAGTGCTGACCTCGCTGCTATCACACCATCAGAGTACACAAATACTGCAAATTGCTGCTCCTCTCCTGGCAGGTAAATGTGTTTCCAAGGAAAACGCTGCAGCCTGCAGGACTGCTGGTGTTACCTCTGACTCCTGAGCAGCCAGGGAAGGATGCTCCTGACACAACTTCTGGCCCTCTGCCCTTCTTCCACTCGCTGTATTTTCAGTGCTTTCCTTTAACAGTCCTAGCAGGAGCAGTAAACCGAGGAAGAGGGTGATGGTGATGGGAACATCTCTGAGCTGAGCCAAGGACTTCAGTGCCCTGTCTCTTCACTGCCTCAGTGGGACATTGCCACCTGCATGGTCCCCAGTGACCACAGACACCCTGATCACTTCTCTCTGCATGTGACCACACTGCTGGTCGCTGAAGGACAGATCAACCCCTGCTTGGACGCCCCAAGCTCTCATGCCAGGGTCCCAGATCCACCCTGCCCAAGTCCCCATCTTGGTGGGGAAGTCTTGTGCCAAGTTCCGTCTCAGAACATCTGTGCAGCTTGCAGAGACAAGATTTGAAGTTGCCCAAGAGGTGATTAGTCAGACGAAACTGTCACAGTTAACATACTTTCAATATCATCTCCCTGGATATTATAATTACACCCCATTCAATTAATCTTCAGGAAAAAAAAAATTCTTTTGTATTAAGATTTGGTGAAGAATTATTAGACAGTGAATTAAAAGACAAGGATTCCATTTTACCTAAAAATACTAAAAGCATAATGCATAAAATACCCCCAAATTACAAGCTGACTAAATGTAGAGCTGTGCTAGGAGGTGAAATGAAAAGTAAAATAAAACCCTTTGAGCAGTACAAGGTGCAGTATTATCAAAGAAATAAGATGGAAACATAATTAACCACCCAGCATTATGCTGAAAGATGGGAAATTGAAATGGGAGACAAAATTAGGTGAAATTGCAGAGCAGACTCATTTATTTCTGCTTTATAAATCAGTGCTACCTGTCAGCAGCGATGCCAAGCTATTCCAGAATAGGAGCTTTCCAAGGGAGGCTGTTCACAGAGACCTCACCTTGTCTATGTTGGGGCTGCTGTGCTCTCCTGGATGGTGAGCTCTGTGTCACTGTAGGAGCAGGTGATGCCTCCAAGGGTCACATCTTTGGTGCCCTTTTCCTTCACCCAGCCATAGTGCATTCAGGCCACATCTGATCTATCCTCTTCCCCAAAAGCTGTCTCCCTTTCCCTGGTGCTCTGCTGCTCTTTGCTGCCACCCTTGTGACTTTTGCAAATGTTGCTCCTATGGCATCTCACAGGCAACCTACCATCAGTGGCCTCTTGCACTGGTGAGTTGAAGTCCAATTTAGGGCTGGAGGAACATTTTCTTTAACTGTGCTAAATTTCCTCCTCTCAGGCTTAATTGGCTCCTGTTCCCTATAACCTCTGCCCCCTCCACTCTCCTGCCGTTGCTCTGCTTGCTCCTCTCTGCTGATTTGCTTTATTGCTGCTTTTCAATGAATTCAAACAAGAAAAGAATTGTCTTTTCCAGAAGTAGAAAGATTTTTGTTAGAATCATCTCAGCTATGCAAAACCACCCTTGTGCATCTCCTGTGCTGTGCTCAGGAATGGAGACACCTGGAATTGGCTTATCAGATGAGAAGCAGAATCTGTCTCATCAAGCTTACAGGATTCGCAGAGGTGGCAGGTGCATGTGGTTGTTCTGGCACTAGTATGTTTGGACGTGAGCACGTGGGTCAGGTTTTTTCCTACTTTGCCAATACCTTTCACTAAGAAACTCTACTCTTTTTTTTTCCCTATCTGGCTTGTTTGTAAGTAGATATATCCCTGTTTCGGGGATGTGAACCAAATGGCTTCAGCATCCAGACCTGCTGCCCCATCCCTCCCACCCTCAGGACAGAAGCCAACAGCAGCCACAGCCCCCACCACCAGGATGTGGGGACATGTGGCCATAGAGACATGGGGCCGTGGGCGCCTTCCCCATTGCCTTGCATGCCATGGGACTCCATTAGAATCACTAAGATAAAAATACAACAGCAGAGTCTTTTGTCTGGTTAATGCACTATGATGGGGCTGTTGGAAGCATTAGATGGCTCTTCCAAAAATGCATCCTCATGTTTTATTCAAATGTGCATTTGTGAAGATGTTCTTAAGGGAATGAATAAAATATTCATTTAGATGCAATAAAGGCAGTCAGGGCAGAAACCATGCTGCCGGGTCAGGGCAGAGCTGGCCCTGCTGCAGGCAGCCTGACTCCTGATCCCTGGGGATCACAGAATCATGGAATATCCTGAGCTGGAAGGGACCCACAAGGATCATTGCGTCCAGTTCCTGGCCCTGCACAGGACATCCCCAAGAAGCTCACCATTTGTCTGGTGTGGATGAGAGATGCTGGCCCTTGCTGTCACCTGCTTAGGAGTCCCCAGCCCTCTCCAGAGGTTCTGGTGCAGCCCTCCATGCAGAACCCGTGGATCCATTTGGCCCTAGAACTGTTACTGCTGAACAGGATGGTGAGACACTGGCACAGGTTGCTCAGAGAAGCTGTGTCTCCCCCAACCCTGGAATTGTTCTAGGCCACGTTGGATGGGCCTTGAAACAATCTGGTCTGGTAGAAGGTGTCCTTGCCCATGACAGGGGTGGAACAAGGTGATCTTTAAGGTTCCTTCCAATCCAAACCATCCCACAGTTCTACGATTCTGCTGCTGCATATTTTCTTCTGCCCAGGGTCAGTCCACCTATGCCACACTGAGGCAGATGACATAGGACAGCCTGGGGAGAGCTGCAGAGGTGGCACTGCACCAGAGAGCAGTGCCCATGTCCCATCTTGCTGCAATCAAAACCCCATGCCTGAGTCCCATCTCAAGCTGGCAGGAAAAGTCCGGAGTCCCAAGCACCACATGTCTCTCCTGTCCACCTCCACATCTGGATCCCTGCGTGCTTGGCAAAGCCAGATCATAGAATCATACAATCACAGAATCATAGAATCATAGAGAAAGGCATATGGACATGAGGGGATGCACGGACATGGGTTCATCCTGGGCAGACTCTGCTTACTACCTGGATCAGGGATTAAATAGAGGCTTATTTTTATAAAGGGATTTCTAGCCTTGTTTTCCTGCTGGAGGAGCTGCAGTGGCCACAGAAAAAGAGCCATTGGCTGGGGCAGAGCAGAGAGGGAGGATGCAATTTAATTTGTGCATTTCCCAGCTTGTTAATCTCCCGACTTACTGCTGGTATTTGATTTCCCTAGCATTGCTTCATAATAAAGGGATTAGCCTGGACCATAGGTCTGCTCTGATGCTCATCTACTAGGGATTAGAGAGAAATTTTGCAGTTAGTTCATGGGTCAAATAGGTAGAAATGAAAATATGCGTATGGCTTTGTTGACATTTGCAGGAGCATTCAGTCTATGATCTAGCACTGGCTCTCCTGACCCATTCAGCATCCCCTGCTTCCTGTCTCATGGGAGTCCTGATCCTCTGCTTCCCATTTCACAGGGTTCCAATGCCCTGGTCCCTGTCTCAGAGGGGTCCCAGTCCCCTGCTCCCCATGACAGGATAGTTTCAATCCCCTCTTTTCTGTCTCATGGGCATCTCAGTCCCCTGTTCCCAGTCTCACAGGGGTCCCAATCCTCTGCTGTTTGGCCCAGAGCCCCAGAGCCAGGAGCCTCAGCATCTCTCCCTTGTCAGGGTGATGGATGGTGGCAACCAGTGGTGCCTCCAGCTGCCAGTGCTGGGCATGGTCAGGAAGTGCCTTGGGCAGTGTGTAAAATCCCTGTGAATTGTGGTTTGATTTTTTTCCTGTGCACGTCTGTGGCACCAGAGGTTAATATATTACCAGGATGACCTGGATATGAGCAAGTCAGACATCCCTAATAAATGCCTGCTAACTGAAAATGCAGACAAATTAGCACATGCTCCATTTCCTTCTAATGGTGTGCTTTTCTCTGCTCTCAGCTTCCCCATGTGTGTCAGGAGCCAGTGTCCCTGGAGTCCTGTGGAGTAGGACTGGCCACTCCTTTGTGTCCCCTTCTCTGCAATGCTCCCAGCCCAGCCTGGTCCTCTGAGCCATCAGGAGTGAGATCTTGCAGGCAGAGAGATGCAAAATTGATTTATTGGTAACATGATATAGTGCACGGAGCCAGGATTAAGTAATGATCCAATTAAACACTCCTGGATATATTCATATTAGTGAGCTCTAAGTCAATCAATTATTTAAATACAATAATACTTAAATACACTGGGAATCCTGTGATTATTACAGGGGCTGAGATCATGTTCATTAACAGCAATAATAAATATTGTGGATACTCAGTTCTGTAAGGACTTTTTTCTATGAGTTGTGAAAACTGTGCAGGAACTGCAAGGCTGGGAGGACATGAATATGGATCAGCTGGATTATTACCTACACCAGCATCAAGGGACAAAATTAGTGTTTAAAATTCCCTGCAAAGACAAATGTAAAATACAAAATGTAAAATACAAAAACTCTTGCAATCAGTCGTAATAATGAAGTTTTGATTAGAAAGCCAGGATCATGCATAAGTTACTGAATCCATCCTCCAGGCCAAACAGTGTGTTGAATCCATTAATTCAGTTGAGAATATTTTGGCTTTGAAGAGAATTTTGGCTTTGCGGTGGACACAGGGGTGCCAGATCCATCCAGGATGCAGGGGGACCACAGGACTGAGTGCTGGGTTCTGGATGCACAAAATTAACTGACCTGACTTGAAGGAGGACAAAGAGAATGAATATGAGACAGTGACTGCCTGGGGAGGGGTATCTTTCTGAAACATCCTCCACTGGGTGCATGCATGACCATGCTGAGGACAGCAGTCTTCCTTCAGGGTTTTCTGCTCTTACATAGCAGGGAAATAAGAATATAAATTATTTAAGCGGGCAGAAGATAATTAACTCTAAATAATCTGGACTCTGCCCAGATTATAGCTCTGCAACAGCATTAATCTCACTAATTATTTAATATTGCTAACACAGTTTTCAGTGAGTTCAACAATGCGTTCAGTGAATTCAACATTGAGCAATAGATGTAAAGCGATTGATTGAGTTGGAAAGCCTTGTGGTACTGCAAATCTGACCATTTTATTAATCAAGTTATCACTTTTATGGCATTGAAGAAGTAGCAACTCAGTCTCATGGGTAAATTTTTTCATTGCAATGATGGGTTATTCTGGGGTTGCATTAGAGGGTTCTAATGTTCTTTCAGAAACATTGAGTAGAATTTAGAGTAACAGGATCTCTGGTAAACAGTTATTTAAATTATGGGGTGAGCATTGAGGTTAAAAACCTGGTTTTGATTGAGCAGTTGCACCTTGTGTCTGGCTCTGAGGTGAGCCATCCCACCAGAGGGTTTGGGCAGGATTTCTTTCAGGAGTCTGGCTGGGAACACAGGCACTAGGCAAGGCTTTCCTTCCCTCTCAAGGTGCCTCTGCTCATGCCTTGGCCTCTGTTTGTGGCATGTGACCTGACATGGTCTTCTGTGCATCAGCACCTGTCGCTGTGAGGTGCAGCTCCCACTGGGACTGGGCTGGAGACGTGCCACACAGGAGGGAAGCTAGGACTGAATCCACTCCCCTGTAAACACCAGCCAACATTTCTGAAGCCACCAGACAACTCAGTCTGTTATCTTCCAGTCATTCTGCTGTGCAAGTCACAGGAACCTAGGGAAATGAAAAGGTGAGAACACATTATTGATTAATTACTTAGTCATCTCCAAATGGTTATTGAGCCCAGCCTCGACTTAGACAAATTACTCCTCAATTTTTGTGACTGATACACAATTTGATTAATGGGGTTTTACAGTACTCCCGTCAGAGGTTGACACACAGTCTGATTCCAGTGCCTGGCAAAAGGCAATGGTGTCATGTTCTCCATATCTGGTGGCATTTGCAAATGGTCAGCCAAGACATAATTAAGCAATGTGATATTTTGTTTGAAAGGAACAGTGGGTTAATAAATTGAGCTGAAGGCAGAATATCAACGTTATCTGATCAGACTGACACTGATCACTGTGAGCTGGTGCCCTTGCCATATAGGGTGTCTGAACACTGAACCACCCACTGTCAGTGTCAGGAGATTGATATTGGCTGATGGCAAGGAGACCTCAGAGCTTTGCCCACCCACATGTCTGCCCTGCAGAGCCCTGGCACAGGGATAGCCCTGGGCAGAAACTCCTCCCACTTCAGCCCCATCTCTGCCTTTCTCAGAGCTGGTATCGCTCCTGGGAAAAGGCAGGAATGAGCCGTAGCACTCTGGGGTCTGGTCAATATTTGATTAATATTTGGGTTTGGCTTTTCCACCCTCACTTTGAATCAAAAAACCTTGCACAGCAGAGCCCAAGAAGTGCAAGCAGAGCAAACCTCTCATTTCCACCAGGAAATGTTTTTTAAATCCTGTGAAAGAAATGGGAAGATTAACGACCTGTGGCTACAGTGCCTGGAAATCCTCATCTACATCCTTCACTTTATCTTTAAATCCTCAAGAGCAGCACCTGTGGAGCAGGATGGTGGGGCAGGGGAGGACAGGCTGTCTCTCTAACAAATAGTGCTGGGGATAACAAGGGAGTGTTGGATGCTGCAAAAGGCCATTGTTGTAGACCAGAAGGCAAGTAGCCTCATAAAGAAGGTTTTCACACTATTTAAGCAATAAAATCCCCACTGTCTGCCAGGGGAAAGCATACTGTGGAAAAATTGTGATGTGACAATAGTGACTGTCAGGCACCGTCCCCATAAAGACTCGTTGTGAAGGGAAATGCCAGATGAGCCAGTGTCATAACGGTTCTTCACAGACATTAATTACATTCCTGCCTTGCAGCAAGGACTTGGAAATGTGCCACCAGATGTTGGGAATGAAAGAGAACTAATCTGCCTCCCTGGGACTGGGAGGGGAGCACTGAGGACTGCCTGCCTCTGTCATCCAGCCCAGCCCCTCCTGCCCTGGGCTGCTGCTCCCTGACTCCCATCACTGGGGGGAATGGGCGGGGGTGGGTGCTGGGTGTCCTATCACTGGTGCTCAGGCAGGTGGGTCTGTGTCTGCCAGGACACAGCTGATGATTGATGCCACAGCTGACACTTCCAAACCAGTATTCCTAGAAATGTCCATCACTCATACTCCACCCAGTGATTCTGCTCTCTCCACAATAATCAATAATTTGTTTTTTAAACAAACTGGCTTTTTCTCCCTTGAGTGCCATTCCCCCAAGCTCCCCTCAGTGCTCCATGTACGTTACATGCTTAACAAGTATCATGCTCTGTGCTTTTCCTACGGAGTCCATGGGCAGGGGTTTTTTCCTGCTGCTTGTACTCAGCACAGGGTTGCAGGTGCGGTGCTGCTGTGGCCACTCACTCCAGTGTGAGCTGTTTCTGCACCTTCATTTCTCCTGTTAGCACCTATTTCCATTTGAGACCTCATCTGGAAAGCTGATTCCTGGAGCAAGGAATCTAGGACTCTAAAATGCAGCAAGGCTATTAATTAATATTTTAACTGCTTTGCTGGAATAAATTCAGCTTTAATGAAATAAAATTAAACCAATGGCCTGGTGCAAAATGAGCACAAGGATGGAACTTATGTCATATTGTAGTGTCCCAGTGGTGAGTTTTTAAAGGGAAGCTGCATTTCAGGGAGAGCTCTGGCTGTCAGATGGTTTTCCCTGTATCACTTCCAAATGCAGTACAGCTGCCTTGGAGCCAGGAGCTGGAAATGTGCCACCAGATGTTGGGAATTAAAGAGAACAAGCAAATCTGTGTCTTAAAAAAGAAGCCACTGTTACTTGGGATGGGGCCGTGGGACTTGACATCAGGTTCCCTCTTCTATTAATCAGTATTTGTGTAGGGTTTAATTAGCTTTGATTGCAGTTTAGAGATGTAAATGTGTCTCTCATGGCATCTCCCTCACCTCCTGGGAATATGAAATGAGTGTTTAGTGTAACAGCATTGGAGCGATGCACAGGAAGGAAAACAAACAGAAGAGCTTCATGTACATCCTCAGAGTTTCTGGTGATCTCCACCTCAGTCTGTGGTAATAAACAGAAAAGGGAGAAGACGCCCAAAAAGTGAAGGGCAAGAAGAAAGGAACCCCATCTTGATGCTCCTAGAAAGCAGTGTCTGATGCTCTGAAGAGAGGTCCAAGGACCTTCCCTGTGCCAGTGTGAAGTCTGCAGGAGTTATGCACCAAGTTGTGCTCCACAGGAGGAATCACAGCTGTGCAGGAGGAACGTGTCCCATGAACAGCCCAGCAGTGACCCTGAGGACACCTTGCATTAAGCTGTGAGGTCTCTTATGTCTGTCAGATGAAGAAAGAATTCCTCACCAGGAGGTTAATGTGCTTGATTCACCCCCCACAGTAATATGATCTTCCTTATTAGTGTTTGCCATTTTATAGTTTAATTAAGGTCACCCAGTGGGCCTGTAAATGACATCTTAATTAATAGCCTGAAATGTCTGCTGGCACCAGTCAGGCTTACTGAGGGTACCTCAGGAGGAGAGTGAGAACGGAAACATGAGGCACACCTGGAGTTCTTCCTCTGCAAGAAGATGTCGGTGCTGATTCCAGAGTGCTCCTGCGTGTGACAGGAGCATCACGGCTCTGCCTGCGGGTGGGTGCTGCATGTCCCCAAGGAAGGTGCTGCTTACATTGGCATCCCAGATTTACACTTTGACATTTACTCCCAAAGCGTAAGACAGAGCAGAGGCCACCTCACCAGCCCGTAAATCGGGATGTGTGTGATCTAACAACCTGCTTGTGACTCAGCGATGTACTCAGATCATCTCTTGTGATTTACAACTCAGCTTGGTGACTTATTTCGAGTCAGTCAAGTTCAGAGACAACCTATAACTCAGACTCATCACACATTCATCAGTGACACAGGACCTAGATAACTTGAGGATAACTTCAGAATTAATTGTGTTACTTATGAAGTTGCTGACATGACTAATCAATTGCCACATGGCAAATAAATCAGCAAGACACCTGAGAAATTAATCATCTTTTTTTTTTTTCTTTTTTTTTTTTTTCAGTTAGAAACTTCACATGCCTTATAAATCAGACATTGTAATAGTTTGTTTTACATCAAACCCATACTTGGAAAATGGCCTTTTGGGGAGAATATATATTTATGTAATATCTGTCCTGAACTGGTTAAATGAGTTAAAGAAAATGCAAGGGCAGTGGTTGAACATTTTCTTTTACAATCATTATCTGTGTACAAGAAATGAACTAAGAACTTGCCACAGTCATGGCTCAGTGGCTCGGGTGAGTGCAGGGCATGGTGCTGTGTCAGGAGCAGAGGTGTGAGCCATCACCTCTATCCCCACAATCTCCACCATCCCCATCCCAGGGGTGAGCTCCTGCTTTACCCTAGGCTCTCAACCTGAGCAGGGAAGATGTGCACGGAGTTGACCTTCAGATCAGATCAGGCTGGGTGAGGCTTGAAACAGAAGGTGTCCCTGCCCAGGGCAGGGGATGGAACCAGATGAGTTTTAAGGCCCCTTCCAACCTAAACTGCTCTGGGATTCTGTGATGCTTCCCAGGCTGCACACAAAGCATCCTTTCTCTGGAGCTCAGCAGTGCTGCTGTCATCCTGTCAGCCTCCTGCTCGCCAAGAGTAGCAGATCTGCTCTTAATGATAATAATCAATACATTCAATGAAGAATCAGATTTTATTTAATGTGCAACTCACTTAGAGTCTGACACCTCTAGATTTATTAAAGCAATTCTTGTACATTGACTTGGTACTGACTGATTCCTTGAAATGCATTTTAGTGGGGATTTAAAATCCCAACAAGATAGACATTTTCTATACCCTGCATTTAAACTGCTACAAATGCAACGTGTTCTTATCAGTAGGTGTCCCTTTAGAATACAGAATCACCCCACTTTTGTTCTATATATAAAATACATGGAAGAGATTATTCAGGACATATTTAAAGGATGGTTTTTTTAATGAATCTGTAGGCAATTTACCATAAATTACAGATGGAAATATAAAATCTAATCAAACTAGTTGTATAAGCAAAGCCATATGTGCAGGAGTTCTACTCCTGGGGAAAAAAAATTTGGAGATTAATTGAATATGTAAAGTAGATTTTAAAAGTATTTCCTTAAGAAACTCAGCCTGCACAAAGTGCTATCGTTAATAGAATGGAGAAAATTGCCAGTAAATATTTATATTAGCAGCTTTAGATAGAAAACCAAAACTCCAGTCAGAAGATCTAAGGTTTCCTACCAGATGCAGCTCTGAGACTTGCTGGTTTCTTGTTGCTCTCCCCAGTGGAGTGGGATTTTTTTGGGTGACTCTGCCTGGCTTTATGTGGAAGGATCCCCTGGAACCCAGGGACAGCACTTTTTTCAGAAACATCCTTCAAAGACCTTTGCTCACAAGAACTTGTTACCCTCACTGGAGGCCTTAAACTCAATTTCCCTGTGTGAAGGGCTTGGTGAGTGGTCATTGCCTCCTTTTCCAAAGCCCTTTGGAACTCCCAGCTGAGAAACACTAGGAAACTGCTGCTGCTGCTGCTGCTGCTGCTACCCAAGCCTGGTTCAAGCCCTTGAGGGATGTTCTGGAAGTGGTGGGATGCAGAAAGACTTAACTGCCTCAATCTTCCTGCTGATCCAAGAGCTGGCATGCAGCCCATGCCTGCACAGCAATTGGACACAGTCATGGAACAGGAAGAGATGGAAGAGGTTGTGCAATTTTGCTAGTATTAGAATCATAGGATCATAGAATGGTTTGGCTTTGAAAGGACCTTAACTATCTTCATAGTAGATGATGAAAACAGTTTTTAACCTACTGGTAAAGGAACCAATATTGGTGCCAAAAGGCAAACAAACATCCCTGACTTTACCCTCTCTTGTATCCTCTCTTTCTTGCTTCATTTGCAGCTGGAATTGATTAATAAGATGCAAATATTGACAGCAAACTTCAGCTCCTAACTTTCCCGAGTGCTGGCATGAGGTCATTGGCTGCTGAGTCCCATTTTCTGCATCCAAGGCGTAGTGGCTGTCCCCAGTCACAGCAAACAGCTTGGCTTTCTGAGGGGTGGAACAAAGCTCTGATGAGAACTTAAAAAGCCCTTGCAGCCTGACTCTGTAGTGATGTGCTACTCAGTTTCTATGGGAACAGGCTAAGCAGGTTGATTGGAAGCCCACATGTAGGAGAAGCAAGAGGAGTGAGTGGGGCTGTGGATGAAGAGATTAATTGGTGTGACTCAGGCTGGGTTTTATATAATTTGCAGCCATTCCAAAAGGTGCCTGGGCACTGGAGTTGGAATGCAGTGAGGAGGTGTTCACAGGAGAACAATCTCATCACTTGTTGAAATGATTGTAGTGCCCACTCAGAAAAAAAAAAAAAAAAAAAAAAAAAAAAAAAAAAGGAAATGGGTGATTTATTTTTGTCCACTAATTTCTAAATCACCTTGAACTTAGAATCATGGAATAATTAAGGTTAGAAAAGTCCTCTAGGGTCACTGAGTCCAGCATTAACCCAGCACTGCCAGGTACACCACTAAACCATGTCCCTCAACATCATATCCACATGTTTTTTGAACACTTTCAGGAATGGTGATTCCACCACTTCCATGGTCAGCCTGTTCCAATGCTTTACCACCCTTCCAGCAAAGAAATTTTCCCTGATAGCCCATCTAAACCTCACTCATAAAGGTCACTGCTCAGGCATGAGGAGCACCTGCTGCTGGTGGGAAGGCAAGAGGCTGTTCCTTCCCTTGTCCCTGCTCGGCTTGATCTCTCCAGTATTGGTCACGGGTTAAAAATGGACTCTTTTTCCATTTGAGAGATTCTTGCCAGCTATGGAAAGGAACAAAAGAAGCCATAGGACTGCTGAGCCTCAATCCTGACAGTGTATCACACACGACAAACTACTAATCTCTCCTAAAAATGATCCCTGAGCTAAAAACCTCCTTTCTGTCAACCTGGAGCTTGGACATGCCTCAGCCCCATGTTAGGCAGATGCTGGCACATAGCCTTTAGGAAGGCAAAACTGCTGCCAGACTCCATGTTCATGACCCTCCCAGCCCCTTTGGTATGTTTGGATGCATTTTTCAGGATAGTGCATGCGCTGGGAGACCAGTGGAATAATTGTAAAGCACATATAATATGTTCCACTTCAGCCATTTAGAAATAATGAGTAGAGTTACATGCTTGCTTGAAAAAAAAATAAACACATTTGGAAACAAAAAATTAAATGCAAAGCTGAAAGATAAAGTCTGTTGTAAGCACTTGTAAGAAAGAATTTAAGAAAAGGATTAAAAGGGATTAGTTGAGTGTCTGAGACAGAGAAGCTCCATCAGTAAATCTGATTATCAGCTCTGCGTAGCACTCAGTGATTTAATGCACCAAAAGGCTGATGCTGGAAATAAGGCAGATTTGGAGAGGCAGGCTCCCATCCCTGCCATGGTGATGGAGGCTGGAGGCCACATGTGGCCAGCACTGAATGGGGTGATGATCCCAAAATTCTCTCCATGGAGTGGGGACTCCCTGGGATCAGGGCATGGTGCTCCCCTCCTGCCCACAGAAGGACGTGTTATGCTGCCAGGTCCTGGACAAGAAACTGAACAGCATTATCATCAAATCATGGAATGGCTTGCAATAGAAGGGCTCTTAAAGCTCACCCAGCTCTACCCCCCTGCCATGGGCAGAGACACTTCCCACTAGACCAGGTTTCTCCAAGCCCTGTCCAGCCTGGCCTTGGACACTTCCAGAGATGAGGTGTTAGCTGGCAGACAGATGAGGTCTAGATCCTCTTCCTAATGAATGATGCTCAATGCAAATCAGGAGCTGTTACTCATGTGTCAGTGGCTGTTGAATTATTCATTGGTGAGAAAATCACCAAGGACCAGGCAAAGGAAAGTGCAATAAGCAGTTAACTGCTTTCATTGGTGCTACCTGCCCCTTGATAATCCATTTCCATGTAATCAGTAATTTTTCCAAGGGATGCATTTGGCTCTGGAAGGGAGCACACTTCAAAGGCCGTACTATGCACATGGTTCCTTCTGCTGGTGCTTTCTAGAGAGTGCAAGAAGATTTTTGTTTGTCACTGTCTGTCTTTCTTCAGTTCTTTGGTTTGATTTTTTGGTGGTGGTGGTGGTTGTTTTGGTTTTGATTTTGATTTTGTTGTTTTTTGGTGAATTTTTGGGATTATTTTTACAATTTTCTGGCTTCTCCCCATGCTGAGCAGTGCAATTCCATTCAGTAGAGGATGTGCATCAGTTTCCTCAGCATTCCCTGGAAGCTCTCCCTTCTGACCCTGCTACAAAGCAGACCCCACCTTTGCCCTGGCACTGCCCAGGTCATCATCTCCTTGCAGCCTGCAGGGCCTGGGCATTCCTGCCCCACTCCAGCAAGGCTTGAGGTGACATGCCTGCTTTAGGTGGCACATCTGCCCCAGGCACTGGTGCTGCTTTGTGCCGAGAGCTCAGAGCTGGAGGGCGCCCGGGAAACCCGGTCCTCTCCTACCATCAGCACTGCTCCCTCCAAGTCTTTGTGGAAACTCTTCAAACCTTAGATGTTGGAGAAGTCGAGTGGGTTTCTTCCCCACTGTTCTTGGAAGGGCTTTACAGCCTAGACCCACCCTGCTACAAGCTCAGAAACAGTTTTGTTATTTCCAGCCTAAATTTATTCCTCAGTTCATACCTCATGATGCCCCTGTTAAGAGGATTCTTTGCTAGCCCCTCTCCGTGGGGACAGCCTGACAGAGAAGTTCAGATGCACAGTGAAGACATTTCCAACCCTGAAGCCCAGACAGACCCTCCCCATGGGACCCCTGGTCCCTCGCTGCCCACCACTGTGGCTCCCTCCTGCAGCAGCAGTGCCATGGCCTCACTGGCATCCCCATCCCACGGGGTCCCTCAGGCTCAGCCAGTCCTGGGACTCCTGGAAGGTGAAATGGACCCTTGGGTTCAGGCTGATCCATAGAGGCTCATCCCATCGGGGTTTCTAGTCACTGCATGTTTATTTTTTTCCTTTCCACAAAGATAAAACCTTCTAATGAGCTGGTTAAACATTGAAAACAGTCTTTCATTAAATTTACATTAAAAAAAAAAAAAATTGGTTGCAATCACAACAATTAGCTTGCCAGGGAAATTGGGTGTGTGGAGAGGATAAAAATGCTCCTGCAAGAAAAGGACCGAAAATTCACATTCACACTTACTCAAATAATCTCTTTTAATTTGTCACTTTGACTTCAGCTGTGTATTTTAATGTGCTTTACACCCTAAGGGTTTATCTCACTTGTTGAATGATGCCACATATGCACATACTTGTCGGACAAAAAAGAATTGGTGCTTCAGGAATTGTCTTAAGTCCCAATTGTTTTTAACAATTGTGTTTCTGACCCTTTAACCTCTGCTTCACCCTTTGGTGAGGAGTACCAATGCTTGCTGGATAATTGAAACCTCTTGGAGAGCTGAAATACTCCTGAAGCACTTACTTATGCGAAAACAGAATGGTTCTTTTTATTTAGGATCTAGAAAGAAAGGGAAAATGAAACAAAGCTCTTGTGATTTTTAGCATAAAGCACTTTTGAATTCTTGAGGAGCACAACTGGTATCCCAAACTAGGTCGGTTTTGACAGTGATGTTTTGCAGAGAAGCAAACATTGCTGGAAATCTCTGGCATCAACACTCTCAGAACAAAGGCAGAGGAACAAATGTTCAAAATTCTGTTTGTGCTCTTTACAGTTTTGTATATTTTATATATCCTAATGAGGTATGAAAGAAAATAATCCAGGGTGGTGTAGTAAATGGAAAGAGAGGAGGCAGGAGGGGGTTAAATCCATGGATTTTTCTTGGCCTATTGACACAAGGGAGAGCCACTACCGCAGAATTCCAGAATAGTTTGGGTTGGAATTAACCTTAAAGCTCATCTTATCCCACCCCCTGCCATGGCAGGGACACCTTCCACTGTCCCAGGATGCTCCAAGCCCTGTCCAACCTGGCCTTGGGCACTTGCAAGGATGGGGCAGCCACAGCTTCTCTGGGCAGCCTGTGCCAGGGCCTCAGCACCTTCACATGCAAGAATTTCTTCCTAGTATCTAATCTAAACCTGCTCATTGTCAATGTGAACCTACTCCTCTTGTCCTCTTGGTTCCTTTACCTATTAATTAAAAACTGGCTTCATCATCTGCTATTAAGATGAATAAAATGATACCTCCACTTCCATCTCTGCCTCACTTTCCTTATAAGCCCTACAATTTGAGTTAATTTTTTCCAAGCAAGCAGCATTTGTTTGTGATTTATACAGAGGTCTTTGCTGGGGAGAGCCATGATCTGACGTGCATCACAGTTTCCCTCAATCAGTTTTATGGAGCAGGAATATCCCAGACAAGAGTAAATTAGATGGATAACAATTACATTTATGCCTCTAATTTAATTATTTGAGGTTATAGGGGCATCCATCTGCTTTGCTCCTTTTTTTGCTCCCTGACATCAGCAAACACTCACACAGGCTTTCTCCAGCCCATGTGTCTGGGGGCTCCCTGGCAAGGAGTGGGCAAAGTCTGCAGCAAAAAGAGATGGATCTTAACTCGATGATGTATGAATGTACCAACTCCCTGCTGCTGGAATCAAGAATACTGTCTGTAGGGCTGTGCCATCTCCTGGTTTGGTTAATAAGGGGGAGCTAATTAAATAAAAATCATTAAAAGGGTATGCAGAGAGGCAGTGCTGTCAAGGAGGATAGGGCTGCTCAGATCCTCCCTGCGGAGAGGGAGGGGGCATTTGCTGGTCACCAGCCAGGCTGGACTGATGGGCCCCAGTGCCTGCTGCTCTCTACAGCCCGTTCCAGAGCAGCCCCTCTGTGTTTTGAAGCCTCTTGCTCACAGACTGGCCTCAGGGCAGTGAAACTGTACTTAGAAGTTACATTTCATTCAGAACAACTGTAGCCTGAACAAAATTACTCTTACAAAATGCAAATGAGCTGCAGTTCCTTTTCATTTTCTGTCTTTAACAGCATTTATTCTGTCACTGGCAGATTTATGGCATTTGGCTGCAGGTTTTAATTGCTGTTTGCATGCACAGCAGTGCCACAGCCAAGCACTAAATGTGTGTTTCCATTTTACATCCAAATCCAAGCCACTGCACAAAAATTGTCAGTGTGGATTTTCATATCAGCTCCATTGTAATTTGCCCTTAGAGCTGCTGAGGAGAAGGGATGAAGTATATTTGTTTCATTTTGAACTCTTTGTAAAACACCCAATGAAGCAGAAAGGAAACCAATCCCACAGCAGGGGCCACACAGGACGCAGGGTCTCTGTGTGACTCTGGCACTGGAAGGAAATGTAATAAAACTTGTGTTACTCCAGTGGGATGAGGTGAAGAGCTGGAGTGGTACATCGATGTGTCCCTGCTTTGGCTGGTGCCACCAAGCCTTGAGGACAGTCTGGTGGCTCTGGGATCCCTCTCACCCCTTCAGTGTGTCACCCACCCTCCTGGTAGAGATGGCTTTCATTTCCAGGTCACACACCCTCCAGGTACCTTTCTTCCCTTTTTTTTTTTTTTTCCTTTCTTTTTTCCCCTCTCTTTCTTATTCTCTGGTTCATC
This sequence comes from Vidua chalybeata, assembly GCF_026979565.1. NCBI lineage: Eukaryota > Metazoa > Chordata > Aves > Passeriformes > Viduidae > Vidua > Vidua chalybeata. The sequence goes on from NC_071553.1 coordinate 6,969,513, forward strand.
AATTATTTAATATATTTCATCCCAGTGCAGAGTTCCCTGAAGTGAGTTGTTTTAAATTAAATACATTTCTCTTTGAATCAACTGCAGTCCCGGAGAAATTTTTAGCTCTGCAAATGAGTTCATTAGAATTTTGGAAGTGTACCTGAATCTCTCCTCTGTGTTTTTTCTTTATTTTTATTATTTCAAATCTCATTCCACTTTATTCCATGTTCAATCTTTTCCCTACAGCAGTGCCCTATGCACTGACTGATCAGAATAATTTCAAAAGCAGTGAATTAAAGGGCCCAACATGAAATTTCCTTAGAGAATTTATGTGGCTTAACTGTCTGTATCTCATTGGGCTGCCTTGTTTGGAAAGCTTCTAGCAACCATCCATTATAGTTATAAGGCTGAGTGATGACTACAGCTACACTGAAAAAAAAAAAAAAAAAAAAAAAAAAAAAAGAAAAAAAAATGGGAAAGAAAAGCATTTTCTATGAATAATAGCACCAGGGTATTTAAAACACTTGGCTGCACACTTTTCAGGCAGCAGGTGCTGAAAAATGCATTTCTCCCTTAATAACCTTTAAATCCCTTGTATGATGTGGGCTTTCTCTAATCCTCTAAATATGTTTGGAGGAGAAAACAAAAACATGTACATGACAGATTGTGGCTCCCAGGGTGGAAACCACTTCTTCATCTCCCCATAGACACAGAAAAAGGTCTTATTCCAGCTGTGATCCAAGACCAGCTCTGGACCTCCGCAGATACAGCTACACCTCTGTGTGGGCAGAGGTTGTAGGAGTGCCTGGACTTGTCCTGTGCCAGGAGCTGCTCCAGACATGCTAGCAGGGCTGCCCAGAGGCTCTGAGGTGAGAACAGGGCTGAATGCAAGGGCACAGGGAGCAAGGGGAGCCAGCTGAGAGGCACTGGGGGACACAAGCAGAGCCGAACTGGGGTTATGGCTCTGTGCACCCCCATATCAAGACAACTGTTTGGCAGCAAAGGCATTTATTTGCAGCCCCAGCTGCACAGCATGCACATTCATTTTTTCTTTCTTTTCCTCCTGGAGAGAGGTCTGCTCCATTGCAGGCTGTCCAGGTGAAGAGATGAGGGGTGACTGCAAAACTGGGGTCCCCCTGCCCTCTGCCTCCTTCTGACCCCACACGTGAGTGACCCTAACAGGTAATGGGCAGGGACAGGCTCAGTAAAATTATGTAGCTGGGAAATTACTGTGCAAGTCCCTGGGATGATGACGGTGAGTTTTCTCTGTCCCTCAAGCAGATGAGGGCAGCACTAGACTTTTACAGGTTTTAATGCCAAGGCTGCCAAAAACTGGAGGCTTTCACACAGTCTGTGCCCAGCAGTGCCAAGTGAGCTCCATGCATCAAGGTGCCAGTTCCTACCTGGCTGTGGCTCTTGCCAAGAGATTTTGGTTTTGTTTATACCCCACCAGCTCCTGGTGGCACACCTCTGCCATCCCTGCTCTGCCAAGGGAGTGAGCTCCTCACAAGTGTGGTATAGGTCTGTTATCACAGGAATCAGCTCTTCAAAGGACAATCTTCACTTGCTTAAAACGTCTGTTGAAACACGATATATAATTTGCATCTGAATCTGATCCTTTATAATGCAAATGTACAGAACTTCAGACATCAGCTGGCTGCCACTTCACAGGGCTGAACATCCACAGCTTCTCTGGGCAACCTGTGCCAGGGCCTGACCTCTCTCACAGGAAGAATTTCTTCCTAATACCCAATCTAAATCTGCTCTCTGTCAGTTTAGTCATTCCCCCTTGTCCCATTAAAGTGCTCCATAGCCAGGGTCCTCCTGTGATTTATGGTTTAAAAAGGAAGAAAGAAGCATACTGGAATTACTACAAGGAGCCAGAAGTGTCTGGAAAATCTCTGGCTGAAGACCCATCCCTGTGCTGCCTGAGAACTGCCTGTACAGCCCTGCCTGCCTGGGGACAGGGTGTCTCACCCAGCACTTCTAGACAGGGTACAACCATCCCACTGGAGCCAGGTGTGCCTCTGCTTATTTCCAGGTGTGCCCCAGCAGGTTGGAATCAGAACCTCCTGGTCCCTGCAGTCTGTGAAGGCACACATGTTCCATTTATCATTTAACCATTAAAAGTAGTGTTTTTCTTCAAATACAGTCTTATAAACTATTAATTTTAATTTGTTCCATCCTTGAAGGTGAGTTTAATACCATTCATACATTTTCATTTATAAATTTGTCAGTAATAAGAGAGTTGGAACGTGGGAGATGGTAACTGCATAATTGCAGCTTACACGCTTGTCTTACTGAAAAACTGATGGCTCAGGCATCGGCCGTGCCGGGCATCATGCATGAAATTGCAAATAGAATTTAATCTGCCCTTGTATCTTGTAGGATCAGCTTAAAATGATTAATGCAGGAGAAAATTCTGTCAAGATTTTATTCATTACAATCTCCAAGGACTGCAATGCAAAGCCATAATATATAACATGATGTACATAATGTGTAATATGCAGCTTTCTGAACTGCTTTCCTGTGGCAAACAATCACATTTCTACTCCCTAATTCCAGTGATGAGGTAAGCAGGATTCATCCCATGCATGTTGTTGTGTTATCCTTGAGAGGTGAAAATGTAATTTGTTTAAATTTAGGATATATAGAGCTGATGCCTGAAGCAGCTCTGGAGAAGGAGGTAGTGCAGGCTCTGGAGGCTGTTGGACCTGCAGGAGGATGATGTGACCTGCTGTATCACCAGCTGGGACCAGATCAAGCTCGGAGACAGGGAGAGTCCAAAAATTCTGAGTTAGGTGTCTCAGTCCTCTCTGAGCTCAGCTGTCTCTCACGCTTGCCCTTCCCTCCACTGGGTGCAGAAACAGGAGCTGGCCAAGCCTGGTGTCACCATCAGCACGAAAACACTGTTGAAGTGCAGGAAGGTGAAGCAGGAAAAACAGTGGAAAACCCCACAGCTAAATTGAAAAGCATAGCCAAGGCAGAACTGAGAGACTGGAGAAATGGCTCAATCTTAAAAATAGGCCTCTGAAGAGACAGATGCACATCCTCTGAAACTTCTCTTTCCACTGCTGATGAGTAGCCAGTAAGAAAAATCCCTTCTGCTCTGTAGCCACTAGCTAATTGGCTTAACATAGTGAGACAAATTATTGGATTGTTCTCTTTTTAGTGGTGGGTTTGTGAGGAGGTTATGGCTTAGAAATTGTTCTCATCAGAATTCTAATTGAGGAATGAAATATGGGTTGTGATTGTGTTATTGAAATGGACTGTCTGGTAATTATATTAATACAACAGAATTACCGTTGATCCCATGTAAACTGCAGCTGGGAGCATTCCTGTTTCAGAGGAGTAGTCCCGCCTGTCTCTGAGTTAATTACTGCTTTGTTAGAACGAGAAATGGCTCTCCCAGTCCCCTGAGTCAGAGACATTCTTTTCCCTTGGTCTGAAATCCATTTTACCTTTTGATTTCTTGTTGGTTGATCCACACCAGCTCTTGAAACAAAAGCAACAAGAACCCTGACCTTTCCCCCTGCATTTGTCATTGTATGGGCGATCTCAGGTCCCTCTCAGGTCCCTCCTGATCCACAGAGATGTGCAGTCGACTCCCTGAAGCTGCCAGTTAGGGAATACTCCTGCAGCAGGTTGTGCTGCTGTAATTACAGCAGCTGTTTGGCTAATTAGGTATTCAGAGCATGGCATGGACACCTCAGGCTCAGATCTCCAGCCCACACTTTGCTGCCTGTGCTGTGTTAGGGACAGAGCAGGGCTGAGACTGGCAGAGGAGCACCACTGCTCACAATGACTTCCCCTGTCTCCAGAGCAGACAGTTCATGCTAAAACCACATTTTTAGTGGAAGAACAGGGTGTGCATCAGGGAGCTGAAATGATGGCAATTAGATGGTTGCAGTGAAAGTCAATATAAGTGTAAGATCATCAGGACATTGGGCACCCACTGATGGCTCCAAGGCGTGGGCTCCACACTCTTCAACTCTGTTGACACACCTGAGTGTGAGGCCCTGGCACAGGGTGCCCAGAGCAGCTGTGGCTGCCCCTGGATCCCCAGAAGTTTCCAAGGCCAGGTTGGACAGGGCTTGGAGCAACCTGGGACAGTGGAAGGTGTCCCTGCCTGTAACAGGGGAGCTGGAAGGAGATGAGCCTTAAGGTTGTTTCCAACCCAAACTATTCTGGGATTCTATGATGATTTGGCAAGGTAGATGTCCTTGTCCAGCCTGCACCTGCCAATGTGAGCACATTTAAGAGACATCTCAGTCTGACAGGTTCCACTTTTTCATTAATTTAGAAAAGTGCTGCAAGTAGTAATTGTGCCTAACCCCCTCTGCAAACATTATGCCAGATTTCTGTAATTAATTATTGGCAAAGAGAAACACGGCAGGCTTGAAGAAGCCGACTGGGCCTCCTGGTAGGAGCACATGGACTAATAACTTATTGGTTTAGCTGCCAGTTAAAATGAGACAAATCAATGTAAATTTCATTGTATTACAACAATATTGATTCCCTATTAAACAGCAGACAAAGCAGGTTATGGCTTTAGGAAAGCTATTAGGAGTTAAAGAATGTTTTTTCTTGAGAATAAATGGGAAACTAGTGTTTAATACTGGAGAGTCAAAGGAGGAGGAAGGTGTATGGGAGGTTAAGGGGAGTGAAGGGGCACAGTCAAGCCAAGAAATGGCATGAATGTCTTAGGAGAAACCAGTGCAGTAATGGACACCCCCTGGATGGGGGAATACCGGGTTTGGCACTGGGATGCTCCAGCCCCTTCCAGATCCACTGAGTGGGATCAATACTCACATCCCAGCGAGGTACCAGCAAGGTACCAGCCGCTCTGCCACTCATCTCACCTTCCAGTCAGTTATCAGGGGAGAGCACAGCAGAAAATCCCTGAGAGATTTCATCATGGAGAAACCCTCCCACAGCCTGGAAGCCAGGCAGATGCCTTCATAACACGCCTTCTCCAAAGGGTTAAACCAACAGCAGCTGCAGGCCTAGGATTAAGATAAATAATTTTTAACTGAATCAATACTGATAACACAACTGAAGCTGGGAGCTTATTGACTCCTGGAGCCACTTCTAATGGTTCTTTACACAGTGAGCTCCACACCCTCTCTCACCCTTGTGAGTGCATGGCACAGACAGCAAATTCCCTGATACCAGAAACTTGTCTGCACCAGAGGACAATAAAATGAGGAATTAGAAGTGGTAATTTCCACTCTTAATTACCAATGACAAACTAAAAATCAACTCAAACTCCTGTAAAGGAGCAAGCAAAGGAAAAATATTTTGATTCCCTCGATCAAATATTTAAGTCTATTTACTGTGTACAGTAAATACAGTATATGCCAACAAAATAACCTTTTGGATACTATCTACTGAGTGACACAGTGGCAGGATGAAGGCTGGGATGTTGACATAGTCCCACCAGGATCAGCCCCAGGATGGGGTTATTGTCAGTGTGGAAAATGGGAGGTGAGCTGACACAGCAGAACCAAGAACAACTCCACTCAGAAAGGGAAAATTAGTTTTAACCTGGTAACATTTTCTATGCAAGTAAGTTCAGAGTTGGGTTAAGAACATGACTTGGACATGCCCCAGCTCTGCAACCCCATGGCTGGCTCAAAACCACATGAATTATAAGAGGAAGGAGGGAGATTCCTGTGGGGTGAAGAGGGCAGAGCACCCCACAGAGCTTTAGTTCAATCTACTCTGCAAGGAAGTGGATGAAGATTACCCATAACAGGGATCACAGCCAAAAATTCTGTGTTACACTGAGCTGCAGCCCAGCACTATGCCAGAACAGTCTGCAGCAGCCCAAAGGACCTCAGATTGAAATAATCCAATTTAGGGAAACCAAAAGTATGAATCACAAAACACCAGCTACAGCATCCAGGTAGGGATGAATGGGAGCAGTGTTGGCTGGGTGATAAAACCAGCCTGGCAGGAGCTGGAATAGGATGCTGATAAAGCTGTCATCTTTATCAGTTTACAAAAATGTGGTTATAAAAGCTGGGCTTCAAGGCAAATATGGGCAGTCCTTGGGAGTTAGCTTGAACCGAGCCTTCTCTGTGTACAGCCAGAGCTCTGAGGGACCAGAGGACGGTGCTGCTCTCCTCTTTCCCTTGGTCCAGAAGCACAGGTTACAATGCAAAGTGTTCCAGCAGAGGTGGGAGACTGGCGGGTGACAGCAGCGTTCTCAGCCTCCCTGCTTGTTGTCAAGCCGAAATTACTTTTGGTCACACCTCACCAGTCTCTGCTGCTGCACGTCACAATGAGACATCCCTATATATGTAGTACTGGGGAACTTGAGTTCACAAATCACATTTCCCCATAGTTTTACAAAGGTCTGCAGAGCTTCATCCAGCTCCTCAGAAGAGCACGTGGAATTTCAGAGCCACCAGCTTCTGGAAGCTCCGCTGAGCTTCCTCCTTTCCATCAGGTGCTCTAGACCTGGCCTTTGGCAAACCATATCTTGGGTACAGCATTTCTCATTCTGTTTCCATCTCCTGCTGTAATTTATTACCAAATTCTTACCCTTCCCTCAGCCTCAGTCAGTTGTTTTACATAAGGTGCGTGGTCCTGCACACAGGTTCTGTAAATGAACATGGTGACACTCCATTGTAGATGAAACTGAAAAATTGATGTAGTTTCATTTCACTGTGGCACAATTCATTGGTGCCATCTGTCTTAGTCCTTTTTAAATGGCAGCTCTTCTTGAGATGATTGACAAGTGAATAGATTTTCTGTCACAAAGTTTTGAGGTCAATCAATCATTTATATGTATTAATTATGAAGATCTTGAAGCTGCAGTTGGCAATTTTTTTTACTTCAATGAGCTACACATACAGAGTTGCTTAAACTTACTTTTAAACAGCTTATTTTTCACTGTTGGTCAAAACTCTGGGCTGACAGATTAAAAAAGAAAAAGGATTGGCAGCTCCCGAAAGCAAATTTTGATTTCAGCAGACAGCACTGCTGGGCTATATCAGTCTGAGGGCACAGAAATCCACGTCTTCCTCCAGGTAAGGAAAAAACTCAGTTGCTTAGGCAATTAAAGGTTTTATAACCCTTTCAGCAAGAGAAGGGATATATAGAATCCTGGAATGGTTTGGGTGGGAAGGGTCCTTAAAACTCATCTCATTCCAACCCCTGCCACTAGATCAGGTTGCTCCAAGCCCCCTCCAACTTGGTCTTGAACACTTCCAGGAATACTATGGAAGAAATGAAACCTTATCAATCCCTGCCCAAATTCTGCCATTTCACACAGAAAGCCTGGCTGACAGGATGCTGTCCAAACTCCATGGGAAATAGCAATGTAATAATGTTGCCTCATATTGTATGGATTTGTAGTGCTGCTCTGCACAGTTAAACAGATAATGTTTCTCACCCAGAGACACCTGCAGTTTTACAGCCAGAGCAAAGATTCTTTATACATATAATATTTTTTTCTATACAGAGTTGCTGACACGTGAAATAGAAAATGCAGGAGATAAGGTAGATTGTGTATGTATATCTATACATACATAAATCCTAGTTTGTGTATCAGTTTAACTTTATAAGGGATTTGAGCTTCTGAGCACATAAAGGGACACTTAAGCAGGTGTATGTTCCATGAATGTTGACATTTTCCTGGATTTCATATAGCAAAATTCTGTCAGTATTTCAAGCTACTTCAAATGCAGGTCGCTGGAGGATGGGAAGTTTTTTTTGTAAGAACAGGCTTAAAAAGAAACTGGTTTTATATCCTCTATTATATGTATTGAATCTAACTACAATCTGATGGTGAGAAAACATTCAAAAACCTCTGTTTGTTATAGCAAGCACCAGAAAAGAAAGGAGCTGGTTATTTTGGGAGGTTCTGCACTGGCTTAGCTAATTGCAACCCCTGCAAATGCTGAATTGTGTGAAATTTTTACACACATTTCGGGGAACATTCATTTTCTCCAGAATGGGGTATCAACAATTTTATAAAATCCCCCAGCTGCAGCAGGGAAAGCATTGTAATACCCATCTTGGAAAAGAGCACAGTGTAATTAACACCCTCACTGAGCCTCAGATACAATGGAGGCTTCCAGATAAACAGCTCAGAGAAGAAAGGGAAATGCTTTGGTACAGCAGTTCCAGGGTAATGTGCAGCCCCCATGCAGCATTTGGGTGTCTCTGCAGAACCCCTGGCTCGGGACACCCCCATCCACAATGTGGGGGTACATACACATCCCGGCTAAGCGGGGATGGTGGCATTTGGCCAAAGGCTGGATTTGATGATCTCGGAGATCTCTTCCAGCCTTACTGATAAGGACTCTATGATCCTCCCGTGGGGAATGGAGAGGGGTCTGGCCTTGCTGACCTGAGCCAGTCCCAGATGATGCACTGGAGAGCATTTCCTCCCAGCTCACCAGGAAGGGTCTCAGCTCCACCACTTCTGAACAAATGCTGGCAGCACTTCTTCAGCTCCTGCTTCAATACTCAGAGAGACACAGAGAGAAGTGTCCATTCCGTAGGAGCTGTGAGGTGCTGGACGCTGTTTCCCCACCTCTGAGCACCATTTTAACCCACATGCAAAGGGAAATCTTGAGGCTTGAGCCCTATGCTGGTGGACTCGTGAAGGCTTTAGTGCATAAGAGGAATTTGTAAATGACACGATTGTAATAATTTGTATGTAAAACAGCTTGTCCTTCACCTACCAATTTAATGCAGCCAATCGCAATTCCCAATCTCTTTTTAGGAGAATAGCTTGAAGGAAAACCCGAGGCTGCAGCCCATCTGTGCTTGTAAGTTTCTATTTATTGCAAAATAATTTCCCATTGCTATTTTCTAAACTGCTTTGACAGAAACAAAGCAGTGCATTGGAGTGCTGGCTTCCCTCAGCAGTAGCCATGTGGAATTGCAGGTTTGACCTCATTTCATCCTCTGAGTATTTAGAGATTGCTTTCATGCCCAGGAACCATAGGAGAAGAATATAGATTCCTTCCAGAGTACATTGAACTTGGAAACAGTAAGTGACCTCTGAAGCTGAATTCTATAGCCACAAAAATAAAAAAATTCTTTCTTTAGGAATGAAAGAAACAGGTTTAAGATCAACACCAAGAGAACAGCTGCTCAAATAAAAATACCCAATAAAGTGGAAATAGAAAAGCTGTTTCCGAATTATATCGTTTTGAAAAAAAAAAAAAAAAAAAAAATCATTATTTCTGTGATTCCCTCATGCTTTCCATATCTATGTTGCTATCCAACAGCAGAGGCTGCAGAAGTTAAAGGATATGAGTCCATCCTGCTGTCCCTTTGCAAACACACAGGCACAGGGAAGCTGTGCCTGCTAGGACTGTTACTAGATTCTATTCCAGGAAAAATGGGCAAATTCCCACTTAGTTAATGTGATGCCCAAAGGGCATTTTCACAGAATGGGAGGGAAAGAACAGAGCAACTTCCAGCTGTTGGTTTGCTGGAACAGCTTTTTCAGAGGCTCATGTAGAGATTGCTTCCCCTTAAGGGTGTCGTCAGAGCTTTCCATGAGGAATGGGAAACAGTCACAGCAACGGAAGTGCAACCAACACTTTGCCGCTTCTGTGGCACTCTGTGCCATCTTCAACCCACTCAGTGGGTTTCAAAGGGCTTTTCAAACACTTTACATCAGGCCATAAATGTGTATCCATTAGTTACCCACCCACAGCATCCAGGGGATTGGAAGCAATTCCTGAGGCTAACAGGAAAAAAATAAATCTCACCATTTGGAAGGTGATAGCATAGAAGTAACAACTGCACATGTCTAGATAAAAATAGATGAATACTGCAGAGGCCAAATTGTCTTTTTGACAGATGATATGAAGATAGGGTCATAAAAACCTTCTCTCCATAACTGCACCCCCCCTTGATTTATATTAGGAATAGTGCCAGGAGTCATTATGGATTTAAACACAGCATTTTGCTGCCATGTGCTGTGATGTTTCCAGCCAGATTAGGAGGCAGCAAATGGAAATGGCTCATTATGCTGTCATTTTCCAGGATAGGTGTGAGGAGTTTGCACACCTTGGCATCTGCATCATAAACCCTGTGGGAGTGATGGCCTCAGGAACTGTCACAGGTCAGGGACCACTCTTCTGACTGAGGCCATGCCCTGTGTGAGGGCTTGGCACAAGCATGGTGCCTGGAAAAGTTGAGAATGCTTTCTCCCTTCTCTTTGTCCCTTCCTCCTCCTTCTCCAGAGCACTTCATGATTCCAGGAACAGCTGTTGCAGTGATAATTGTCTCAGGTCTTTGATTTGAAGAAAGTATAAACTCATCACAGCTAATTTTAAGGCATGGAAACGCTTTCCCAGCATAGGACAGGAGATATTCAGCCACAATCAGATACTCCAGAGCCTGCCAGCAGGAGCTCTTAGGAGAAACGTTACCCAGTGGAGAGTCCTGGTGTTTGTGCCCAACTCACCCCATCCAGTGCCACACACGGCTCAGGGGTGCTGCTGGATGCTCCCACCTGGTCCTTCGCCCCTGCCAGAGTCAGCTGTTCCTGGAAGTGAAAAAGTCCCGCTGCTGATGGCTGGTGGGTGGCGGGTACCAGGGACCAGCAAAAGCTACTGCCATGTCCTACCTCTGCTTGAAGGCACTCCCCAAGGCAGTGAGGCTGTGGGAAATGCTGACTCCTGCAGATGGGATCCAGTGAAAGGCAATCCAGTGCTTGGAAAGCCAATGACATGCTTTTCCCCAGGAGACTCTGTTAATACCCAGGAAAAATTGAAACTGCTCAGGTTCTGGAAGCTCAAGGTCACCTCTGATGCCACCATCACCAGCATTGTCCACAAGAGGCCACACATTCAAGGAGCACAGCGATGGGTGCTCCACTCCCCAGCCCATCCCAGGGGATTATCCAGGGTCACCCCAGCTGCAGGTGGGGCCTGGACGTAGGAGCAGGGCATGAGGCAGGATGGGCACAACATCCCAGCTCTGCAGAATGAGGCTCTTTTCCCTCCTCTGCAGAGGATAAAGTCAGTTGTAAGCAGCCAAGACAATTCAGCTGGAAGTGAGCAGGTTGTTATACCTGGAAGTTGATTTTCATAGCTTTTTTTATATGGTGCATTAACAGAGTAACGAACCCTGTTACAGTTTCATAAACATGATTTCAGACTGAACACCCTTGTTTCAGGGCTGGCTCATGTTCAAAGAGCAGGACAGCCAGCTGAGCGCTGACTCAAGAAGCTGGGAAGTAGTCTGAAAGTAAAAAGAGAACCATAAATGAAGCAAAAAGCTCTTGCCTAGGTTTGGGCTTTCTTACAGTTCAATGTTCTAGTTAAATGCACCAACTGATTTTGGGGCACAGGGGAGGATGGCTGCAGAGGCAGCTCCTGATGGGACAGCGTGACCACCTGCTCACCATGACCTTCTGTGTCGCTTTTATTGGCAAAATGAATTTAACCTCCATATAATTAGAGAAAGAAATTAGTTTTGACCTCAGCTTCATACTTCTCAGCTTAATGTGTATAATTGTTTTGCCAGTCATTTATTACTGTCAACATTTCCAGTTGGGGCAGTGGGGAGCAGCAGTGGGAGGGCAGGGGGGATGGGGAGGTTGGGCATGTGCAATAATAAAAAGCTGTTTACAATTGCACTTTAATCATAGATACAGACCTGGGGTGTAGAAAATACCACTCTCCTCAGTCATCAATGGTTCACAGGGGTTTTGGAGGGGAAAAACATTGCTGCATCCCCTGCCTTGCCCTTGGTCTGCCTGCTCCAAGCTTCTCTCCTTCCAGAGGTGCTCCAAGGCAGGTACGTCCAAAACTAATGAATTATTGATCAGCAGATAATGGGAGTAGCTTTATTTCTAATGGCTGAATTGCTTATTGATCCGCTTCACACGCAGAGAGTGGGAGGACTGAACATTCACCATGTGTTATTGCCACTGCACCCTTGTCTAATTAACACCCCCCTTGTCTAATTAACACCCCTCTGGAGTGTGTGCTGGAGAGGAGCCTGTGCTCAGGACCAGGACTGGGAGTCTGTAAATCCATCTGGGTTTAAGTAACATTAACAATGAAAGAAAACCCAGCAGCTTTAGTTAATAATGGAGAGAAGAGAGGAAAAAAGGAACTCCCTGTGATGGACAGGCAAAGCCTGGTAATTCCCTGATACCACAGCATCTGGCATTCACTGTAAATCCCAACAGGATGAAGTAAGAACCAGACACTGCTTGGAACTCCATGCTATTTGCAAAGTACAAAAGAGTTCTCACTCTTGGATATATGGAAATCAGACAGGTAGAAGAAACAGGGGTTAAATGCTGCCTGATAGTACAAAGTGTTATGTGGAAATGGATTTTTTTTCAAGTTCTTAACTGGCCGTTGTCCTTTAACCCTGTGAGACTGAACAGGTATCTAAGCTAGCATTAGGATTTGCATTTCAAAGTAATATGTGCAAAAATAATCCTAGTTTTTAGCCTTCGCAATTTTAGCTGAATAAAACAGATTGACTCTGGGTCCTCAAATTCATTCCACATTTCACCTCCTCCACACCCCCTGCAAACCCTCATTGGGTTCCTCCTTCCTGCAAAGCCCCGGAAGCCACAGCACAGGGTTTTGTGCCTGACAAACTGGGCATCCCTTCCCAGGTGCTGGCTCCCCAGCCCGAGCTGTCCCCACAGCTCCCATCCCCTACTGACACATCCCTGTGCCAGCCCGTGGCATGAACTGCCTTCCTGCCACTGGTCCCCGGAAGAAGAAGTTCATTCAAAGTGCAAAGCATGAAAGAGCAAACACAAGCTGCGACTTTTCAAATGAGAAGGCAGGAACCTATCTGGTGGGAAGGGCAGAGCAGAGGAACTGAGGACACTGAGGACACCTGGTTTCTAATCTCCAGCCTTCCCTCGATGTGTTGTGTAGCCTGGGGCAAGTCACTTAATTACCTCTTGTGTGGCATTTAACCTTGCACTGAGATAAACCAGCCACATGCTCTACAGCATTTCTGAAGCTTGGGAATGTTTTGAGATCCCACCACATCATGCTGGCACTGGACAGCCACAATCCCCAAACCCATTTGTGGGCACATCCCAGTGTGGCCCTTGTCTCCAGAGCTGGAGCAACCAGGAGCCTCTACCTCCCTCTCCATGGTTTCCTGCAGTGAAAAGCTTTGGATTTGCTGAGACATCTGGTATTTCTGCACCTACTCTTGCCTTTTGTGACCAGCAGCTGATGTTTGACCCCAGGGGCTGATAGAATGTCCTGTAAAGCTGGAGACAGGCAGAGTGGTGCAAACCCACTGATGCTCAGTGTAGGCTCATCAGTAGGATTTTAGGGAGATGTGCAATAATATTTATGGTTTAACCAAATCTGAGACCCACAGCTCACAGAGAAGGCAGCAAGAAGAAGATCGATACACTGGCTAATGGATACAGAAAGGCAGTTTAATTGTGTGCTGTGCTTGATAAATCATTTGGGAAGTTAAATACACAGTGAAAGTATTTCAGACCTGCTGGCTCAGGAGGTGAGGAGCCGGATGGCACAAATGAAGCCCAGATGATTAATGGTTTTGAACACCAATGTTTGCCAAAGTGACAAGTCACCAAGAGTGAAAACAAAGCTGGAATATTTGTAATTGAGTTTTATGTATGTCTCCTGTTTGCAAATTGTTTGGAGCAGGTCTTTATTTGAGACAGGAAGTCAGCATGCCAGGCTGTGCATAGGCATCGTCCCTGCAGCACATCCTGTGCTACCATGGAGCTGCCTCTCCCAAGAGATGTGACAAAGCTTAACATGAAAGTAGTGTAACAGGCTGAGAGAGTGGGGGCTATTCAACCTGGAGAAGGAAGGGCTCCAGAGAGAATTTGGAGCCCTTTCCCATGCCTTAAGCAGGGGGCTTATAAATAAGAGAGAGACTTTACATAGGCAGATAAGACAAGGGGGAACAATTTTAAACTAGATAAAGACAGATTTACATTAAATATACGGAAGAAATTCTTCCCTGTGACGGTGGTGAGGCCCTGGCACCAGTTTGCCCAGAGAAGCTGTGGCTGCCCCATTTCTGGAAGTATCCAAGGCCAGGTTGGATGAGGCTTGGAGCAATCTGTTCTAGTGGAAGGTGTCCCTGCCCATGGCAGGGTGTGGGACAAGATGAGTTTAATGTTCTTTCCCACCCCAACCCATTTTAAAATGCATATATTCTTTTTCAGTAAGGACTAGACATAATAGGACAAAAGCTGGAACCTTTGTCTACCTGGCTTTGCTTATGTCTTGAGCCACAACAGGAGTGACTGGATGTGTTCAGCTTGGTCTTCCAAGCCTCATCTATGCAAATCCACCATGAGAAGACATGTGATGATGGTAGAGAAGTCGTTGGCAGAAGCACTGCAGCCACCTTTCCTTTCCTTCTTGGTTTCCTGCAGCAGCTGTGCCTCTCCAGCACCAACCCAGAACCTGGAGCTGTCTCTGTCACTGTTCTTTCTTCTCCATCCTCCTCCTCTGTCCCTCCTCACACTCCTCTCATCCTCACACCCACCACTGGGTCCTCCTCAGATATGACTGTGCCTTTCCACGTCCCCTGGCATAGTACCCAGGCTATTGTGGTCCTAAGCAAATCTGTTAGGGGCAGAAAGGCCATTCTGCAGCCCCTGGTACGAGGTCAGCCCCTGTCTGCTCTTTCCCCCTTTCTGGATCCACTAAGTACACTTTAGTCCTCCTCCCTTATCTCATTCCCCACCTCACTGATTCCTCATCAAACCGTTTCAATTAATTTGAGCCTGCAGTTCTCTGCCCTGTTATCTTTCCCCCCCTCATTTATGAATTTTAAATCAACTTGTTAACAACCTATTTAGTTGCATAGTTTCCCTGTAATAATCCCTGCCCCTGGCCGATTGAGCATTAATTCTGGAAATAGCACACTGAGCAGTCAATGGCACAGCTGTGCTCAGACTGCCAACAGTGGCTGCAGTGACAGGAAAATGACTTTATACAGACCAGTAGCCCAGTGGCCATTGGAATTTGGGCTACTGGTGCTTTGTGTCCAGCTGGTGCCCAGTGTTCTCCAATCCAGACCATGCCACACCATTCTGGTGTAGGCAGGACCAGGGCAGCTGTGGCTTGGTGCTGTGCAGGGACACGGGGGCACAGGACAACTTCATTGCCAGGCAGGTAGCCCTGTTATCTCCTCTGGCCCTTCCCCTACACCCATCTGTATCCAACCTCCCAGCCCAGAGGCTCTGGAGCCATTTGTGATGCTGACAGGTACCATGTCCAAGATGGAAACTGAAGAAAAAAAATCTATAAATAATTTCCTAAGGGTTATAATAGTGGATTATGGATTAACAGGAGAGAGTAGACTAAACATAGGAAGCACTGGAGGCCATAAATCCTGTAAATTAAGTGACTCTGTGTGTCAAATTATGGTGGCTATGTGCTCAGGTCCTTGTGAGGCAGCAGATGGATTTTCTGCTGTGAGGAAATTTTAATTCTCACCAATATCAGGGCCAGGCACTTGCCTTCAGCTTCCCAGGAAAGGTTGAGGGACAGCAATGCTGAATCTGTGGGTTTCCTCTAGGCTTCACAGCTGAAGGTCATTTCAGTGAGATGCTCAGAGTTCCATCTTTATGAAGTTTAATTCCCTTCCCACACTTTGCTTTCATTCCTTCTTTCTTGTTTCTCTGAAGCCATGGAGAGCAGCACTTCCTAATTCAATCCCGCTGTGCATTCATCCTACTTGTTCTACTTGCACAGAGACATTCTGAGAGTGCTGGTACTTATTTTTCCCACTTTTTCTTGTTTTGGTTAGTTTAGTTTTTTTTAAGTTGAAGGCTAAAGAAAGCTGTTGTAGAATAGAATTGTAGAATCATAGAATCATCAGTGTTGGAAGAGAACTTTATGATCATCCAGCCCAACCATTAACCCAGCACTGCCACTCTAACCCCCAAGTCACTAAACCACATCACCTAGTGCCAGATCCAGACATCTGTTCCAGAGATGATGCCTTCCTGGGGCAATCTGTTTCAGTGCCCAACCACTCTTATCCATGAAAAAAAAAAAAAAAAATTAGTGTCTAATCTGAATCTCCCCTGTCTTAGTTTAAGGCCATTTCCTCTGGACCTCTTACTCTACTCTTACAGTAGAAGAGACCAGCTCCCACGTCACTACAACCTCCTGTGGAGAGTGATAAGGTGCCCCCCGAGCCTCCTCTTCTCTAGACAAAGTCCATTACCTCTACCAACAAACTAGCCAGAGGACCAGCACCGAGCACGATGTGTCAGCAGCAAGTGTTTTACTTTACTTTTAGAACATGCCCTGTTTTCTAGCCTGAGAAGAGAAGACTCCAGGGAGACCTGAGAGCCCCTTCCAGTGCCTAAAGGAGCTGGAGAGGGACTTTGAACAAAAGCCTGGAGTGGCAGGACAAGGGGGAATAGCGTGGCACTGTCGGAGGGCAGTTGGATGGGATGCTGGGGAGGGCTGGGAATGATCCTGGGAATTCTCGTCCCGGGAGCTATCCAGGCCGCAGGGCGCCCTCTGGCGGCCCCGCCGCGAACGGCCGCAGGGAGAACAGAGCGGTTTGACCTTTGACCTTGACCCGTCCGCTCGGCCCCGCCCGGTCCCCCCCGAGCACCCCCCCCACAGCAAGCGGGACCTTTCTGCCCACCCATGTGGGGATCCCCCACGCTGATGCATGGATGCTCTCTTTGGCATCAGTGTAGCCATGGCATCAAAAAGCTATTTTGGGGAACTGCGTGTCCCTATTTCCCTTCTGACCTCCAGCATCGTGGAGTTGCTTCTCTGTCCAGCAGCCCAGAGTCCTTGCTGGGCCAAGCAGGTCAGAGACCCCCTCTGTGATTAGCCCTCATCAGGATCCCGAGGTCTGGGTAATAGGCAGGAGATGCTCTGGTGACTAGAAGCTTAAGAGCCTACATGGACACAGCAGTGTGGGCAGCATGTGGAGTGGTGAGGAGGGACGATGGCCACAATGGGCTCCATGCCAGCCCCATATGCCCATGGCAGTGGCAGGAACACCAACAGCATGGTGGTTGGGGTGCATGGGAGGCTTGCCCAGAACTGCTGCAGTTCTCCCAAAAACCAACAGCTCCACAGCCCCTGGCACATGTATGCAGAGGGGACAGGACTGTCCTGTTCTACCTACTCTGTCCCACCCTTGGGAATGGGGGACATCTCACCATACCCTTTGGGAAGCTGTGGGTACACAGCCAACACCCCAGTGTATCACAAGGAGCCAAAGCAATTACTGCCAGGGTGGTGTTCTGGCAGAGCAGGAACATCTGATCCTGCTGGATTATAAACCAAGGCAGCCTTAACTCCTGGGAAAAACAGTGCCCGGCAGCCAGCTGTGGTGACTGTCACTGCCCTGTCCAGCAGATTATAATGTCCATTCAGAAATAATTACAGTTAGTAAGCTGATATTCCAGGGCAATATCCCATAACTGAACATAATGATTTCTTGGTGTTTGGCTGAGTGAGAACTAGACATTTCCAGCTAATGTCTTGCTTTGCCTTTTATTTGGCAGCTATTAAATCACCCCATCTTACTGTTTCTTCCCTTTATGCAGGAAGAAACTTGAAAGAGAGCTCCTAAATTATTTTCTAGACATGCTCAGGCTGCACCTGAGCAACACGGGGATGCCAAAATCTCTGCCTGAAGCAGAGCAAAGGTCCTGGGTCCGCCCAGAGGAAAAGCCTGAGCAAAGTGCAGCAGTTTGTCCTTGGCAGTGTTTGCAGTGAACACAGCTTGTGCCCCACAGAGTCACCCTGAGCATGTGCTGTGCCCCATCTCCACGTGGCATTGGGGCATCCCTCACGCCCTCTGGAATAGTTCCATGACAGGGGGGTATCCTTCACCACCCCCTCCCAGACCTGCTCTATGACAGTGGGGCATTGCTCAACCCCCCACCCTAACACAGCAAAGGGCTCTCATTAATAGAATATAATGTGCACTGAAAATTATTTATGACCATCCCGCATTGATGCTGTCTCCTTCAATTCAGCTTTGCTCCTTTTAAGGGGCTGCTGTTTTTCCTCAGAGCCCAGCCCAGGCAGCAAAGGCTGAGCCATGGCCCCCTCCATCTGCCCACTCCTGTACATCTATCCCTGTGCCATGTCGTGACAGGCCACAGACAGGACTCTCCAACATCAGGGCTAAATCAGGCTGCTCGTCGCACAAGGGTGTTCAGTCTGTGCCAGGGCACAAACCTGGACAGACCCCTGTCCCACAGGCAGCCCAAGGTGGAGGAAGAGAAAGACTTCCCTGCGGGCCAGGAGCTCGTCCTACAGATTCCTCCTGCTCCTCAGCTGCAAGCAGGATGGTTTGAGTGATGCTGGAGGAAGTGTCTCCACAGCCATCGCTCATCTCCAAGCCTTTGTGGGAGTCAGGATGGGCACTGCACGGTCATGCCTATATACCCACCTACAGCAGGAAGGTGGCAGCTAGCAGCAGCAATATGGGTGGCACTGATCACCCTGCCATTTCTTGGAAGCGTTGAAGGCCAGGCTGATGGGGCTTGTAGCAACCTAGTGGAAAGTGTCCCAGCCCATGTCATGGAGTGGAATGAGTTTTAAGGGCTCTACCAACCCAAACCACTCTATGATTCTGTAATTCTCTCTGCCCCTGTCCCAGCCAGGGCAGACAGCCACAGTCAGACGCAGTGCTGGCTATGGGACCAATAAACCTTTGCCAGCAGCTGCCCACCCTGCCAGGCCCCACCAGCACCTTGGCAGCGGCTGGGAACAGCAGCATTTGTTTGCAGAGCAGCAGTCCAGAGTGCTTGGACAGAGATGCACACTCAGCATAACCCAAATCTCCCAAAAGAACTGAATAAAGTCCCTGGGCAGAGTAGGAGCAGGCAGGGACCCAGATCCCCTCTTCATGCTTGTCACATGAATGAGCTCTGCAGGCAGGCTCCCCTCTCCCCAGGAAGGGGATTGCCATGCGTTGCGGGGCGGATTAGGCTGTTTTGGGAGGCTGAGAATGTCTGTGGGTGAAGGGCTGTAGGGCTGCCTGGCCTCTTACAGTACCACAGGCACCACGGCCCCACAGACTGGGGAAAATGGGCTCAAGGCAGCCATTTGGGCATCCCCCAGGGAGGCGATGGAGGACGGCCCAACACCACAGCAGAGGCAGCCTCCCAGCCCATAACCACCGTATTCAGAAGGCTCCCCGGTGAAGTGCCCCCACATTCCCTAACAGAGGAAGAAAGGAAAGGAGGGAGGACAGCTGAGGTCTGCCTGCCTCATCCCAGTTCCTAACTATCAACAGGCCTGGCTGCCACCAGCAGTCAGCAGCTGGCAGCAGTTCCCAGCCAGCAGCTGGAGCACACCCTGCTCCTCTAGGAGCCCTCCCAAATCCCCCCAGCTGCTGCTGAGCATTCCTGGCTGGCAACTTCAGATGTTTGGGAAAATAAACTCCAGGGGAATTAGCTCCCAAGTATTTCCTCAATTCTGCTCGCTATGAAGAGAATTTTATTTTGCTATCCCTGGAGGAAGGAGGGCAACGTGGCCAGATGCATAGAGGAAACCTGTGGAAGAATGGCAGGAATCTGTCAGCAATACTCCCAACTACTCACAGCTCCTGGCCTGGGGAGCAAGGAAGCACACATCCCCCGTGGATGTACTGTGGTCATTTGCAAAGGGACCACATCCAGCAGATCTCCATCGCCTCCAGTTAGGCAGTGCAATGGGTTCAGCCTGCAGGGCATCCCTGGAACACAAGGGCTGGTTTGAGCATCCACTGCCCATTTACCCATCACCATGGGTAAAGCCAGGGCTCCCCATCTGCTTTTTCGAGCCCTGTGCCTGATTTTAGCTCCTGTTTTACAGGTATATAACACTGAGACAGGCTCTGGGAGCCCAGGTCACGTACTTCCCAGCACTGCAGATAACGTTGCTTGCAGAAATAATGTGACTAAATATAGCTCTGCTGCTCCTGAGAGCTGAGCCAGGAGAGACGCTGGGACAGGCCCTGCCTGGTGGGAGAGGCTGGCCCAGGGCAGTCTGTGCCCTGAAGGGGTGCCATGCCTGCCATGGCAGCATTGGATCAGAGGAACAGGTCCCACAGGAGATCCTGGAACAAGGACAGGGCTGACACCCAGCTCCAGATGGGGCATGGAGGTCACCAGTACAGAACAACCAGGATTTATTACTGAAGTGTTCCCAGCCACATCCAAGCAGCAGGAAATTATTTAAACAGTTTTCCTTAGAAGCAAAGTTGGCTTCCTGCCCTAGCTCTGTGAGCCTCTCCCAGTGTCTCTGGCTACAGGAACACCCATGTCAGCTGTGGACACAGCCCAGACAGGACCCCCAGTGACCACAAGAGGCAGGGACCAGCAGAGAAGGGCTGAGCACACTCTGCATTACACAGGACAGATGCTCTTCTCAACAGGCATCACCAATGCTTGGTATGGCAGAAGAGCCCAGGCCCTCCTGCAGCCCTGAGTCCCCACCAGAGACCATCCCACACACAGAGGGGACCTTGTCTGTAGCTATAAAAACTTGGATAAGAGGGCAGGTTTTCCCAGGGGTTGGTTACTGTGATGTGAGCCCATCCCTGTGGTTCACCAGGCACCCCAGATATAAAAATACAATACCTGGCTTTACAATATCACAGCTCAGTAACTGTACAACATCCACTTTTGCAAAATACTCCCCTGGCTTTATAATCTACAATCTTAATAAAAAAACCAACAATCCAGTCTGCTTTATGACATATTTAGACCCAAAAAAGGCAAAAGGGGCCTTGCAGACAAGGGAGAGCAAGGAGAGCAGTTGCAACGCAGGGCTTTAACCTGCCACAGGTTCATAGACCCCAGAACAACTCCCTCAAGACCACCTTCATTTAACCCCTCATTTAGTTTCAGCCCCATACAGATGTAGTTCCACTCAGTTCAGAAGGAAACAGACAGCAAGAGCATCTGCACATCACTCAGACTTTTAAGTGCATGTCCCTCCCCCTCACAATCAAGGGAGCTCTCAAGGGTTTTTATAGGTTTCTAAAATCAGAGTGCATGAGGACACTATGCTGTTGCCATCCTAACTGCCAACCAAAGCCTCCTCTTCCAGCTGAAAAGGGGCATCTCACCCTCTCCAGTATGTGTCCAGCTTCCACAGGGTGCTGGTGCAGCAAGTGGAGAGCCAGGCCCCGCCACAGCCCCTCTCACCCTATCCTCAAAATTGACCCTAAATTTGTGTGATCTGGTACACAGAAATCTCACTTCTAAGAAAGAAGTTCAATATTTGATGGTTAAATTGTAAAAAAACAAGTTTATTTGAAAAAACTCAAGCCTCTTAACATGAATTCTGATCAACATTTACTAGAACTTGAGAGCCATTAACCTGCTCCACGTACGTTGAGATATTTTCCAACACTAAAAAATAAAAAATAAATACGTACAAATTCTTTCTTCCCCCATACGTGTCCTAGATCTGAGAGGTTCAGCATCCACCGCCTTAAGATCTCAGTTGAACAGAAGCAAGTAAAAGAGGTTTCTCTAACAGATAAAAGAGCAAAAGCAGAAGAAGTCTCAGGGATGTACCATCTCCACCCACCTCACCACTCTGCCCAAGGTTAGGCACCCAAAACACTCAGCTGGATGGGATGCTCTGGTGGAAGCCCACCCCACGGGCAGGATGGGGCAGCACAGCCAACAGCAGCGTGAATGCCAGCACCACAACCTGAGCCCATTTCACATCACCCAGCACTGGGCTGAGAAGAGGCACTATTGAGGCAGAGTGGGGAGGCAGGGGGGACCCCAAGGAAGGCTTGGGCAAGCAGGGCTGCCACAGCCCTGGAGTGGGTGATGTTGCCCAACAAGAGCCTCAGGCATCTTTCTTCAATCTGAATATCCCGTGAGAGAACAGCTACAAAAACAGGGATTTTAAAGAACTACAGTAGCTAAAGTGTTTTTAAAACATACCTAAAGACCACCTAAAGAGCCAGGAGGCACTGGGCATGGGGGTTAAGGAGCACCTTGCCCCATGCCTGCATCTCCCCTGCAGAGGACCTGCAGTAAGAAGCGTGTGAAGCAGTATTCATCCAGGGCCGGCCCTGAAGCCCATTGTGCTTCAACAAATCCAGTATCCTGCTTTTTATGGCTTTTTAACAACAAAACTCCCCAAAGCACACACATATCTCCCCCCACCCCCCAACCCCAAGCAGAATACAGAGATAAAGCACAGTTTAGAGTTAAGGCTTGTTCAGATTCAGCTAGATATGGAGATTGTAAGGCACATATTAGTACATTCATGTTACTGTTAAAAAGCCAGACTATAAAAGCCCCCCTGCCCCTGGACACACGAGGATACTGCATGTGTAGTCCTGTTACCTTTGTTTAACACAGATGGAAAGACAATTCAGAGCCTGTTTAAAAATGAACACCCGGTTTAAACACTTCTTACGGCCACCCAGCGCCAGCAGAGCTCTGCCCTGGCCACCGCACCAGGGCAGCAGCGCTTCCCCCACACTCCGGGATTAAGACCGGTCCCTCACATGCGGCTCTCCTCCTCTTTGACACCATCCTCCACATTCTTCTGAGGTGAGGGGGCCACATCATTTTTTGCCTCTTTCTGCTTCCCAGCCTCATCAATGTTGGTCTCTTCATCCTTCCCTTCCTTCTTCGCTTTCTCCTCCTTGGCCACCAGGCGATAGTTGATGCCCATCCCGATGAAGAGGTAGATCCCGGAGATGATCAGGACAACCCCGCAGGCCCAGTAGGTGTACTTGTAGTCACCATACATGTCATTGAGTTTCCCTAGAAGGCAAGGGAGGGTACAGTTTAGCAGGAAGCCCCCAGAGCACCTCAAAGTCATGGAGATATTCCCAAGAGCAACCCAAGCCCATCACACTCACGTTCAGACAATGACCTGTCCCACATTCCTTTATTCCCTATTCCCCTACCCTGTGCCAGGGGTTCAGATCCCACTTCCTTGGCCATTCCTCAGATGCTGGGGTGGTCTCCTGACCACTGCCCCATGGCTCAAGGGAACCCACCATCACTCAGCAAGTCCAGACAGGACAGCCAGAGTCAAAGAATCATAGAATCATTAAGACTGGGAAAGACCATTAAGATCATGAAGTTCAATCACCAACCCAGCACCACCCCATTAAAACCATGTCCTCAAGTGAGTTCTCCAGGCACAGCACACCCTACCTAGCATAGGGGGTCCCAGAAGAACAGGGCAGCACTCCACGATGGTCACCAGGCCAACAGCGCTGGAGAACCGCTGAGCTCCCACCAGGTCCATCAGGGTCTCAAACAGGATCGAGCTCAGCCAGCCAAAAGCAAAGCCAAAGAAGCCAGCATAAATGCAGAAGCCAGCATAGCTGGTGGACATGGGGACCAAGAGGTGGCAAACCCCATTGTAAATAATAGAGATGGCAAAGAAATACTGGATGCGGGGTCTGACCCACTTGGTGTTTGCCACCAGTCCCATGGAAGGTCTGGCCACCATGTCCACGAAGGCCAGTATGGAGAGCAGGAAGGCTGCAGAGTCACTAGCAATCTTCTTGCTCTTTGCATAATTGCTGAGGAAGACCAAGGGAGCAAACAACCCGAAGAACATGATTACATTGCCTGACAGATAGAGCAGGAAGCCCCTGTGTGTGAACAGAGATAGGTCCAAGAATTTGTTGATTGTCTGGAAGAATGAGCTCTTCTTCTTGGCCTTTCCATCAATGAGGTCCGTGCTGGTGTCACCATCATCCTTCTTCCCTGCTTTCCCAGCCTCATGCTGCCCTTCCTTATTGGCCTCTTTCTTCAACTGATCCGGCTTGGGACCTATGGGCCGCATCAGGGATCCAGCCACGCAGCAGTTCAGCAGGAGGCCACCCAGGATGAGGAAGCTGCCACGCCAGCCAAATATGCCAAAGAAGAGCTGGTTGACTGGTGCCAGGGTAGAGAGGAAGACAGGGCTGCCTGCCATTGCCAGCCCATTGGCCAGTGGACGCTTCTTAAAGAAGTACTTGCCAATCATGGTTAAGGCAGGGTTCAGGTTGAAGGCAAGTCCAAGGCCTGTAGGAGAGAGATAAGGGGCTCAAGGCTTGGATGCCTCCAGCAGCATTGGCAGAAGGGCTGGTAGGACAAGTGGGGTTTCAGTTCTGGGGAGTTCACAGCTTTATTTCCAACTTAGAATAATGGAATCATTTAGGTTGGAAGAGCCCTCTAAGATCACGGAGTCCAACCATTGCCCCAGCACTGACAGGTCCCCATTAACCCATGTCCCCAAGTGTGACATCCACATGCTTTTTGAACACTTCCAGGTATGGTGATTCCACTAGTACCCCAGATAGTCCATTCCAACAGCTGATCCACCCACTTCCCAGCTGGCTTGAGCAGGAGTCAGCCCCTGCTGCCAGCTAAAGAGGCACCTAGGCAGTGACAAGAATCAGAATTTACGCAAATTCAGACATCAACTAATAATTACTGGGTTGAAGTTGCTCCTTTCACTGCCCCACTAGGGCAGAGCTATCACTTACCCCCTATGACCCCAACACAGAAGTAGAGCTCCTCCACCGTGTTGCAGAAGGAGGCTGCAATCAGCCCACAGCCGGAGAGGCAGCCGCCTGCGATCATGATGGGCCGGCTGCCATACTTGTTCACCAGGATGCTGCTGATGGGACCTGAGCAAATAAAGGAGATGCACCCAGAGAGGAGTTATTTTTGCATGAGAGACCAAACACACACATGCAAGCACACTGCAACTTTACTGCCAGAGGATTCCAGCTTTCACACAGCGTTGCTTCTCCCAGCGAGGGAACTGGAGTAAGGGGAAAGGACAGGAGGTTCAGAGGCAGCTGGAGATAAGAGAATCACAAAATGGTTTGGGTTGGAAGGGATCTTAAAGATCATCTTGTTCCAGCTCCCTGCCATGGGCAGGGACACTTTCTACTAGATTAGGTTGCTGCAAGCCCCATCCAACACAGTCTTGAACATTTCCAGGGATGGGGCAGACACAGCTTTTCTAGGCTTTTCTGTGCCAGGGCCTCATCACCCTCACAGAAGAACTTCTTCCTAAATATCTAATCTCAACCAACCATAAGAGAGAATTGCTGAAGCACAGAAAGCTTTGACTTCTCTGAGCAAGTTGCCTTCTGTGGGCTGAAATAGGAGCTGCCCAGCCACCAGCTGCCCCCAGAGACAGGGCTTTGGGACAGGCTGAAGCCACCTGCCTCATGCTGTACTGTGGGCTCTGCCCTACTTGTGGCCATGCATCCACCATGGGCTGGGGTCTCAGCCACAAAGCAACTGCACATCTCCTGCCAAAGGTTTCTGATCAAGACTAGATGAAGCTGTGAGGAAACACCTTCTCTGGGTGCAGATGAAGCTCCCCAGGGCTTGGGGAGAAGCAGCACTGCCTCAGGAGAAGGGGTGCTTCTGTTTTCACTGCTGCCTCTAATGCAGACAGGGCCCAATTGCCCTTTTAAGTGCTTCAGTATCAGGAGCTTTAATCCAAAGCAAACAGTGATTAGAGACTGCCAAGCATGCTCTACAGACACTAAAACATATTTAAATACACTGAATGAACATCCATTGAATATTAACAGACCTTGCTTTGCCATTAACAGACAGAGAGGTTGTCAACATGTTATTCATGGGTCCTCAGATGGTACTTGACCTTTTTGCCCAGTTTAAACAAAGCCTGGAGCAGGTTACAGAAGCCTTGGTGCTGCAGAGGCTGCTCCCAGCCCCACAGCATTGTGCTCTCTGCTACCAGAGCTCCAACACAATGCCACCAGGGATGGACCATGGCTCTGGTCCTGTGAGAGGCAGCAGCAGCAGCACCTGGAAGCTGCCACATCACAAGTCCCACAGAGCACTCAGCACTTTGCAAAACCTGGACCTTAAACTCAGCAAACATGATGCCCCTAAAGAGCCTAATGGCAGCCACAGCCTTTCTTCCGGGAAGTCCACCTGGAAATAGCAGGCTCCAAAGGCAATCAGCAGGAAGCCACCCAGCTGGACAGTGCCAGCTACTCTAGGGGCAATTTTCCCCACCCCCCCCTCTTTTTTTTTTTTTAAAGGAAAATAATTCACACCCATACCTATTTTCTAGATTCACTGGAAGCATTTTTGACTAAACATTACCTGATCTAACTTGATTGCTCAAGCTGTCAAAGACATGTAAGTAATGGAATCTAACCCCAACGTGGGGCTGACAAAGGAGCATTTGACACCATGACATCCATGCATCCCAATGGTGACTGCACAGGTTAGCCGTAGGGAAACGTGCTGCTTCCTCACACCTAGACCCACAGGACAGAAGCTGCCTCAGCTCTGTGAGATTCTACTACTCCAGAGGATGAACTACTTTTTCAGCCTCCAAGCAAGCAGGTGTCCTAGGAGACAGGGAAAATGGGATGCACACTATGACTGCTCCAGTGCAATTCAGATTCTGTAAAGGGTCTGGTTTCAGGCAGGAATGAATGGGGCAGCAGCGATTCCTGTACTTCAGCAGCTGGAGGATGAATAAAAAGTCCTGAGATGGAAGTGAATCAAGAATCAAGCTGGACTCAAGAATCGAGTCCAGCTCCTGGCTCTGCACAGGACAAACCCAACAATCCCACCTTCTGCCTGAGAGCATTGTCCAAAATGCTCCTTGAGCTCTGGCAGCCTTGGGGCTGTGGCCACTGCTCTGGGAAGCCTGTTCAGTACCCTACCACCTTCTGGGGGAAAAATGCACCCAGGTAGATCTGGGGTACTTTCAGCGTCCCTGCCACCAGCATATGGACAAGCAGCTCAAGACCAGCAGCTGCTGGAATTTAATGGCAACAGTTTAGTGGAAGCAGGAGAGACAGTATCACCATGGAGGGAGGGGGACAAGGGGCCAACCAACCACTACTCCTCTACTGGAGAAGGGAGTTCTTACCCCTGCTGCCAGGCAGCTCCAGACAGTGCCCCCAGAAGAACCAGCTCTGAACTATTGAGAGAGGAGGAATGTCCCAGATTGGTTCTCATTAAGGCAGTTACACAGTTTACAAGCTTGTTACAACATTGGAGCAGGGAAATGTGCTGGTCGCTTCGCTAGCTGAGCGAGGACAAAGCAGAGCCTGTTCCCTGCAAAGGAAAAGCCTCGTGCTCAGCCGGGAGCTGACATCAGCTCCTTTGGATACACAAATCCAACAAGGCTGCAGGCAACTCGCCAGCTGGGGACTGGCAGCAGGGACAAGCTCCTATTTGCCTCTGAAGTGGCCACAACAGCAGGCTCACAGTGTTTCTTTCAGCCCAGCACAACACTGTGTTTGCAGGCACATACAAGACCCCAGGGTGAGACCAGGAGCACTCTGCATGCTCCTCATCCATTAAAAACATGCATAAAGTACTCAGCTTGAGAGTTAAAAGCCTTCAAAAGGCAGCTTCTGAAGGACAGGGGAGGGAGGGGAGCCATTTTAGTTTAGATGGGTTTCCCTTATTCTGCTCATGTCTCTGTACTTCCAGTGCACACTACCATCCTCGAACAGCACAAGCTGCCTAAAGCACTGCTTGGCACCAGCAAGCAATAACACATGGCACGAGGCTTCAGTGCACTCAAAGCACAACTGAGCTGACGAGAAACTGAGGACAGATCCCTACATACACCCACTATTCCCTGAACTGAAAAAAAAAAAAAAAACCAAAAAAACCCAATGTCTTATCTGAAAGTGCCCCTAAGAGCAGGGCTGCCACATGTAGCACAGCAGCTCCCTGGCCTTCAGGGGGATGTTGGGAGTACATTCAGCATCTACAACCCACTGTAATAAGGACAAGGGCAGAATTACACAAGTCATAATTCCCCGGAAAGATTTTATAGCTTTGCAGAGGAGGACAGATTAACCTGGTTTTTGCATTCTGGGCATTAAATGGAACTTTCTGAGCAACCTCCTTTAAGAAAACTCATTAAGGGAGGTTTTGCTCTCAGATAAGGAGAGAATTCAAAGTGTTAGCAGAATTTTGGTTGTTGTCACTACAGCCAGGTGGGAATCACCAGCCCCAGCAGGAGAGCAGCATCTTGTGCTGTGATGCAGGAGCACAAGTACCACTGCCTCCACCCCACTTACCTCCTGCATACATAACAGCCAGCATGATGGAGGAGATCCAGGAGACTTTGCTGCTGGAGGCATTGAAGATTACCTCAATCTCTTTGAAGAACACAGTGATAGATTTGGGGAAGGCATAGGAAAAACCAATGGAAATGAAGGCTCCGATGACCACAGCCCATCCCCATCCTCCTTCAGGAGGAGTGTATCCTACGGGGCCTCCAATGGCCGGTGGCATCTTGAATCAAGTCGGCGATGATTCCGTTGGGGATCAAAGATCTGCAAAGGACAAAGCATTGCCTCAGCTGAAAGCAGAATCTCTGCTCCTGGCAAACAACTGCACAGCTCAAGCTCTGTTAGCAAGGCTGACAGTGCACCAGTGCCCCCACCACCATGAGGAAAGTTGATCCACGAGGTAAGAGCACCCCAGGATCACCAGCAGTGGGCCACTCCGAAGCACACACTCGGATTGCAGCTGGCCTTTAAGAGCCCAGTCAGCACACATTTTTAAGTGACAAGTGTAAGACGTGACACCCTGACCTAAGCTGGAAAGGGCAAGCAGTGTCTGTGACAGCAGCCAGGACTCATCTGCACAGGCAGAGCTCCCACAGCATTTCCAGGAGTGTAACCCCAGCACTGCAAAATCCCAGGAAGCCCCAGGCCACCTAGAGCAGGAGCTGCACACCAAGGTTATTAAATGCAGACACACTGAGGGGAAGTAAGTCCCCATGCATGAGCTGAACAGGACACTCCTCTTTCTGCTGAAAAAGGGCAGTTGGGTGTCACAGCACACCCACCATCCCCAAAGGTCAGGGGCTGTGGCTAAACTTAGCCTGAGCGGTGACCAAGGAAGGCTCCCATATGCCACCAGAGAAGGGGGAGGTGGATCCACACAGAGCAGTCCCAGCAGAGCCTGGTTCCCCTGAGGCTTGGCCCTGGCAGGGCACCTCCAGACCCAACTGCATCCAAACCCTCCTCCTCAATCAAAAGGGCTACGGCAGGTTTCACAAAGCACCCAAGTATAAAAACAATTCACCTAAAAAGTTCAAAACTAGAAGTGACTAGAAAACAAAATAATCAGGAAAATGTCATTCAGGTTTGCTGAAGTGTGGAATCCCCTTGCAGAGGTTCATTGGGAGCAATCCAGAGGCCATCAAGGTCAGGCTGTTCATGCATGGGCCCACACAGCAGCAGAACTAGATCACACTCCAGAGCTGCCATTACTCCAAATGAAGGCTGGTCCAGGCAGCTGAGAGCAGCACAAGGCATCACAGCAAGGAACTGTAGCAAGGGCAGCTGCTCACAAACAAGGGTCATAACATGCAAAGCAACAGATATCATTACCAGCCCCAGAACTCCTGTGTACCCCCCAGTGATTTCAGAAGGCATTTTCTGATGGACTGCAGCCCTCCCCAGCCTCACAGCCAGAAATAGCCCCACCTCGCTCACCCATATTAAGCACCACCAGCCAAGGGGACAGTATTAGGCTCCCTTCACCAGAGCCCACCCCTCACTCCGCAGCTCTCTGCTGCTCAGGTTTGCACTCGAGGAAAAAGCCACCTTTGAGCAGGAGAGTCTTTTCCAGAGCTCCTGAGGTCATACCAGGCAGAGTGACAACTTCAAAGCAGTGTGGTGCTGGCTCAGAGAGGTGCAGCCTCCTATTTATAGCCTGTATCCACCCCAGCTCACAGTGATTAGCATCTCATCCATGGCTGCTGACATGCCAGCGTCTACCTGGCACATCCCTACAGCACACACTACAGGACTACGGGCTCCTGCCTTTTCACTCGCTCTGTGTCACTTGGTGCACATCCAAGGCTAGGATCCCGGTGTCCTGGTCGAAGCGCAGCTGGTGATCCAGAGTCATGGGGAGATCCTGCTCCTTCCTACCTGGCACTGGAGGTACTGGCAGCAGTTATCTGATACAGCACCAGGTTTGCCAGAGCCACCTGACACCTGGCTGCGGTGATGCCCCAGACCCACACAGGGCGAGAGGAAGAAAAGCACAGGAGGTCGGATTCTGTAAGCTGCTACGACTAGTTTAGCGTGATCCAGACAATGATTTTTCACTGGCAGGGTATTTTCCTGAATCCTGGCCAGTGCAGCACATGACCATCATGAGCAGCTCCAAGCCACCCACCACTCCAACAAAGGAATCATTGACAGGACGCTGCCCTTGGCACGTCCACAGCTGAACTATGCCCAGGAGCCAGAGCCTATTTCTTCCGATTTCCTCTCTGGGACTCAAGAGGATGAGCCCATATCTCTGGTGTCTGGCTGCAGGCAGAACCCTGGGCCAACACACACCTGTGGGCACCCAAATGGGACCAGCCACTGAGGGAACAGCCAGGCTCCACAGAGACTCCCAATGCAGTCTGGTCTCTTAGAAAACAGAGCAGCCCACCCACCTACCATGAGCACCGGGAATTGCTGAACACACCCTCCCCACAAAAGCTGCACACTGGAGCTTCTGCCACCTCTTGCTTTGAGTCACACTGAGCTTTCACAGCCTTCAGTGAACCCTAATGCATCATCCAACCACACTGATTTATCCAAAATATTTTTGAAAGCTCAAACTACCAGGTGTTGGCTATAAAAGTGCCCAGCAAGGACTATAATCTACTTGTGAGCACTAATTAAAACTACAGGCAATAAAAGCCATCCAAGGCAAAGGCTGAGGAGGTTTTGATGAGGTGTTGGGGATTTTTCCCTTTTGTTCCTGAGACATATACACTGGTTTAATTCTTTCACTGCTCCCAAGGAGCTCAACTGCTCCAAAATGACTGTGGCTTGGTTAATTTATTTTTTCTTCCCCTACAAGCAGCATTTCTCCTCCTGCAGCTGCTGAGGTGGCATCTCTCTGTAAAATAAAAGGCTTCTGGCAGGTTAGACATGACCTCTCTTGCATTGCTGAGGCACAATGAAAAACCTTGAGCTGAACAAGGTTTTGAGACCAAAGATTCCCAAAGTCTGACGCCAGAGATTTACACAAGGAGTTTTGCATGCCACAACACTCTTCCCTGACTCACTGAAAATCCTTATTAAGAAAGACCAGTTTTAGAAAGCTCATATTTCAACTGCATTAGGCTTCTTGATGATTTACTCCTTGCCCCCACACAGAAGTAGCATCAAACAAGCGAGGAAAAAAAATAAAGCACATGTAAGGCAGCCAGCCCAACTAGAAAGATTCCTTCCCCTTTGCAAAAAGGGAAATAAAAAATCCAAAAACAACCAGAACACATAGTTATGACATTTTCAGCTCTGTTTTGGAAGAGATGCAACATGTAAGATGTGATCAGAAATCAAATTCACAGCTTCCAGGCAGCCAGCTACGGTTTGCCCTATTAGGAAATAAAATAACCATATTTGCAGTAATTAAGACTGATGAAACCACGTAATGACTGTGAGTATCACAACTGCTACCTATAAAAGGTCCTGACTAATCTGCAGGAATGGGTAGCCTACAGCCACCCTCCCCTGCACAGCAATAGTGAGAGCAGGAATTGAGACAATGAGGATGGTATCACCTCAAAACAGGTCCCTCAGGACACTAAACCCCTGCCATCTCCTAGGTCCCACCCACAAGCAGTTATCCTTTTTCCAAAGGGGCCTGGAACAGTAGGATTTCAAGACTTTTAGTTACATAATGCAGTAAATTGCTGCACTTTCAAAAGCCCAGATTGGCAGAACTCCAGCACAGAAAGACAGAGGCTCACATTTATAGGGCACTGCAAATGCCCCAAAATATTTCTGGGGCAAAGCCTTTATTTAAGTGGTTCACATTGCTCCTTTTTGGGGTCAAAGGAAGAGGGACATTCCCTCCATCCAAGCAGAGGCCCTGCGCCCAGGTATAACACACCTCTGTCTCTACTCACACATCCCTCCAGCTCAATGCTTCCCTACACACAGTGGCATCTGCTGCCCTTTGAGCTCACAAAGCCTTTCCCCTGGAGCAGGGCTCTCAGAGTGCCTGGGAACTGGAGCAGGGCAGGCAGGGAGCCTCAACTCTTGCTCCCTAGAGCAGGACAAGCCAAGAGACCCATGTCTTTCTCCCACAACCCACCAGCAGCCTAGTGCCCACACAGGTTTGTGCTGCTGCCAGTAGAGGTTCATCTGGCATCTTAGCAGGTGTGAAATCTACAGTGGCTCATCCCAGCCCTGCTGTCTCTGCTTTCTGTTCCTCCTGTGCTCCCCCAGCTTCTGAGATGGACATAGCATTGTCCAGAGAAGGATCTCCACAGCAAAAAGATGTCCAGGGATGTCCCAGCTATCCAACGGCCATTTGGGTGCCTTGTGCCCTTGTAAGCTGGACCCAGCCTTTGGTCTGGGAGTGCCATCAGTGAAACACCTAGGCCAGGCAGGATGGGCACAAAGCTGCCCCTTGTTAGCAGCAGAGATTGCACTCCCTGAGGGAGCTCTTCCCTCAAGCCCTCAGCAGAAAGGGGGATGCTGTTCCCCAGGCGCTCATTCCCATCAGCCCAGCCCAAAGAATTAGTCACACCAAGCCCAGCTCACCACAAGAAGCTCTTCCAGTGCTCAGCACAGGGCCATAAGGCCATAAACACCCATGGGACATTTGCCCAACATGGGGAGCTGGCAGGCTCCCAGCATCTCTCCTTCTGATCCCTGAAACTAAACTGAGACCTCTTGCTGGGGAAATGAAGGGGCTGGCAATCACCAGCTGTTCGCAGCCCATAACACTCTATAGCTTCAAATTTGGCCTTTTTCCGGCCTGAAGTGAGATGAAATAAGATTGTCAGGAGTTGAGACACCACTTTCACCAGTTTTAAGCGGGTTTAGAGCATTATGCACAGAGCTCTAATTCCAGCAGGCACCCACAGCCAGGGTTTAACCTGGCAGCACATGGCCTACGTGACTCCCCAGCATTTCCAGGGGCTCTGCATCAGGACAATAGTCAATTGAGGCCCTGCTCAGCCCCAGCCTTTGCTGCTGGGGTGAGCCAAGGTCAGCAGCACAGGCAGGGCTCACTCAAGGCCAGCAGCCCGCACAGGCAAGCTCAAGGTTTTGGCCAGAAGCAGCCCAGCACACTCAGCGCCTCTTCCCACCAGGAATGGCCAATACACTCCCAGACATGCCCCGGTCTGCCGGCCCGGTGAGCCAACACCAGCACGCAGACAGACAGACGCCATGGGGCACAGCATTGGCAGCTACCCTCCTCCAGCTCCCCCACTGGCAGCACAAGCCTCAGCCCGCAGAGGCACAGATCATCCTGCTCACCCCACCGAGCACAACCATGGTCTTTCCCTGGACACTCACAATTGGTCCCTCAGGTGGACACAGCCCCTCAGCCCCCAAAACACTCCCAGCATGGCACAGGGCAAGAAAGGCTGCAAGCTGCCCTGCAAAGTGAGATGTTGGGATACTTTGTTGGCAGCTTTGAGGGAAGCCAACCAACCAGAAATAGGAGCAGCTATTTGTGTCCACCAGAGAAGCTCCCATCTGGGGCTGCTGTGCCTGGTTGTTAGCATCAGCAATGCTCAGTAAGGACCAACCATCTTACTGGTGTGAGAAAGCATGAAAACAAGCTTCAGCAAGCTACCAACAAGCCCAAGGGAGAAAGCCTGGCTTATTTCTACAACAGAGCCTGGCTGTAGTCATGGCTCTTCTAGAGCCCTCTAACCCAAAACCCTGCAGCCAGAGGGGTTTGCAGACCAGTTACAAGAATATTATGTGAAGTAAGCAGCTCTTGCATGTAGTCTGGGCTCACATCAGCTTCAGCCCCCAGCACAGCACCTACAGTCCCCCCTCTGACTGTCCTCCCATCCCTAGGGAAAGGGATTCTCACGGCACCAGCTGCCAGCCAAGCCCCTGTCTCAGGAGGGGACAGCAGATGCTCAAGCCCCTGCACAGGGTTTCCCAATCACACCCTGAGTACAAGCTGTGCTCTGCCAGGACACAGAGTTGATCCTCCCCACACTAGCGGTGCTCAGGAACGCTCCCAGGACACCCTGTGCCTGCCCAGAAATCCTCAGAATGAGAAAAATGCAGTATGGAATAGCATCAGCATTTCTTCATTAGAGACCTGCAATGCCAGCCAGAGACAGCTCCAGGTGTCTTGGCAAAGCAGGGGGCTGCAAAAATCACAAAAAGTCACAGCAGTTTCCATCACAATGAACTGGCTGTCCCTTCCCTAAGAGCAGGAGTCTGAATTTTGATCCCAGCCACTGCCACATTATTGCTACCTTCAAGCCCTCAAACCACAGATGAGTAAGCACCAGGATGGAGGTGGGACATGCACACCAAGGACTCAAAAGCACAAGGGCAGAGGTGGGAGAAGAGGTCACACCAAGGACCCAGGAGTACACAGGAGGAAGTGGGACACTCACACTGAGAACCCAGCCCTCAAACCAGGACCAAGGCAGCACTTCATAGAGGCAGGAGGAGGTCACACCGAGGGCCCAGTAGCACTCCAGTGATTGTGGTTTCAGTAATTAACTACAGCCCCACATGGATTTCCCTTAGCTACAGAACTACTCTGCAGCGGCTCTAAGGACAGTGAGTCATACCGGTAACACTAGTGAGAGGCTCCCACTTTCTTAAGAGTCTGTTATAGGCTGATTCCAGAGGAGGAAACGGGAAAAGCCATTAAAGTGCAACAGTAGATTTGCACTAGAGGGCTTAATGTGATGCACCTCCCAAGCCTACGTGCAGCTTTTCAACTCCTCATAAAGGTGATATAAAATGACAGCATGAAAATCAATGGGTATTTTCCACCTTAGCCGCCAGATAAATCAGGCCAACTGTGCCAAATAGGAGCCAAGAGAAAGCACACGCGACCATTCACACCTTTTCCAGGTAACACCTCCTGAAAGGGAACAATGTTTCACACCTTCCCAAGGAGCTAGGACAGCCACAGGCACCCCCACAGAGAGATTTGCCATACACCAGCAGAACTTGTTTGTAATTAGGAGGTCCTTCACCCCAGCGGTTCATCTAAGACCAAGGAAGTTCCTTCCCAACAAAGGCTCTATCAGGAACTTGGGAGTTTCTTCACACCCAGCACAGCCCAGCTGCTCCTTGCCCTGGCCCATTTCTGAGCACTGCTGACACAGCCAAGGAAACCTCAGTGCAAAGACACTCAGGGGAATCCAACAGCACTAAATTACCTCACTTAGCATGAAAATGGGATGCCTGTGCACCACAAAAAGACTTAAGGCTCACAGAAAGGCACAAAACCAGAATCATTATACCTGCTTCCTTGTGATGCAAGAAAGAAGAAAACCCACCTTTTTCCTCAGAAAAAAAAAAATTGAAGCTGGAGAACATGAGTGACCGTTGTGTAAAAGGTCCACATTTAAGGGGCAGGGTGTGAGCACTCAGGTCATTTACTGTTTCAGACACAAATCCCACCTCTCCTGCCGAAGATACAGTTCACAATTTCCTTATGATCCTCCTGTTCACACTAATCCCCTTTGCCTGAGTCAACTTTCAAACCCTCCAGCACTGTTCACTTTCATGATGCATTTGTGCACCCTTCAGCTGCAGGCTCCTGCCCGACCTGCAACACCCACCCTGGGTGAAACAATCCAGCAGCATGTCTGGAGCCCAACCCCGCTAAGCTCACCCAGCATCTCACCCTGGGGCCAGCAAACACCTGCCAGATGTCACCAGGCTTCAACCAGAGCAGACCCCAGGACCAGAGCTGGTAGGTGCCGGCTCTGGGAGTGTTCTGGCAGCCCCTTGCTGCCCAGCGAGTGTAAGCTACCACCGGCCACCACTGAGTTCCAGCAGCCCCAGCTTCCTGCTGCTGGTCATCGCAACGCCTCGCTGACTGACTGATTCACGCACCAGATGCACGCCCCAAACACGTATGGGCCATCAAGACCTTACTACCACGTCGTCACGGAGCAAGGCAGAAACGAGCGCTAAAGGCACCTTTCCTGCAGCCGGAGCACGGTTCCGCATCTATCCTGCGCAGCCAGCAGGGGATCACGGTGCTGAAGGACTTGGGTGACTCACCCACCTGAGCAGCCTCGAATACCCGAGGTCCAGCTCTGAGCACCTGCCAAGAGGAGTCACCTGAAGGCCGGTATGAGCGGCATCGCGATGTAGTGCTCACCCAGATGCTGAAGGCTGCACGAGTGCTCCCCATGGGGACGGGGGGGGGGGGGGGGGGGGGGGGTAGCCCCGTTCACCCCAATACCGCAGACCCACTCCCAGGACGTGGCTCCCATGCAGCTTCCAGGCCCTCCCTGCCTTTATCAAGAGCCAAACACAAACAGCGATCACCTCTTCCCTGCGCCCCGGAGTTTATCGAGCACCCTCAAACGGTGCGGAGATTCCTCCGCGCGGCCCCACAAACACGCGGGGGGAGCGGCCTGAGGGGCCGGGCAGGGGAAACGAGGAGCTCCCCAGGACAGGGAATCCCCACCTAGGGCAACGGGGCTACCCGGGGCCACCACCACCCACCCTCACCGTTCGCCGGGAGAATGAGGCCTGGGAAACCCCCACCCCAGGGCGCGACTGCCGGCGAGAGAGGGACGAGGGCGGTCGGGGCAGGGCACTGAGGGATCCGCACCACGCGGCCATACCAGAGCGGGAACAAAACATGGCTCCCCCCTCTGCTCGGGGGCGGGGGAGACCGAAGCGGCGCTTCCAACACAGCCAGAAACGGCGGTGTGGAACCAACTAACCACCGAACGGATGTGCTGCGCGGCCGGCCACAGAGGGGTGCCCCCGCCCCAAGAACGGTCCAGGACCATCACCGGCTCCAGGACCTCACAGCCGGGCCGGGAGCTGCGGCCCCGGGGAGCGCGGAGCCGCCAGAGTGCGTGGGGCTCCCAGAGCCGGGGCCCGACCCCGAGGCCCCCCCCCCCAGCTCGCCCGTCCCGCCGCGCCACGTGGGCCGCCCGCGCCCTACCTGCGGACGGTGCCGGTGCCGCCGCCGCCGCCGCCGAGTGCGGCTACCCCCGCCCCCGCCGTTATAAGGGCGGCGGGGCGCGGGGGCGGGAGCGGGGCGTGCCCGGCCGCGCTCCGCCCCCCCGGCGCGCCACGTGCGCCTCGGGGCCCCCCCGACCCCTGCCCGCCCCTGCGAGCCCGCGGCCGGCGGGACGGGCCGTGCGCCCCGGCACGTACCGCCCCGGCACGGACCGCCCCGGCACGGACCGCCCCGGCACGGACCGCCCCGGCATGGACAGCCCGGCACGGACCGCCCCGGCACGGACCGCCCGGCACGGACCGCCCCGGCCCCATGGGCCCCCGGTGCCGCCGGGACGGGCTTTGGGGCCGAGTGTGCCGGGAGGCCGGCCCGGATGACACTGCCCGGCGCAGCGGCAGCGCGGGACTTCCCTGAACTTGTCCCACGGAGTGACTCGGCGCGGGAGTTCCACTCGCTGGGCAGGAACAGAGGGTCCCCTTGCCCCTCACTGCCGGGCCCTCATCCCTCCCGGGGGTCCTGAACACGCTCCCGGGAGTCCTGACCCCACTCGTGGGGTTCCTGGCCCTGCTCTTGGGGATCCTGGCCCGGCTCCTGGGGGGCCCTGACCCCACTCCCGGGAGTCCTGGCCCTATTCCTAGCACACCTGGCCCTGCCCCTGGTGGTCCTGGACCCTTTCAGGTGCAGATTGCTGCACAGTGTCTGTATTAAAACACATCAGCACCTTAAAATCCATTAAAATCAAAATACATTGCCTGATGATTGTGCTTTTGTGTTCACCACAACATTTCTTAGCGTTGCTAGCCCTCACTGGCATCTGTGCTCCCATGAAGGTAAGGACACACTGCTAGGAGGGGCATTTGTGGTGGATCACAGTTATTTCAGCTGGGCCTTTGTACCAGAGATGTGAAGGAGCTGGGTGCCCTCACCATTTCACTCACAGTTTGGTTCTGCAGGATAAAACAGTCCCAGGCTCTACGTGCCAAATGGTGCGTGGGGGATGTGCGTGGGAGAGGCCCTTGCTGGCAGCATGTTCCCATCCCAAGCAGAGCTCCTCATCTCTGCATGCAAACCAGCCTGTGGCAGCCGTCCTGCACAAAGGGACTGCACGTCACCTGGGCATGTTTTTCTCTGGCTGCTGTCTCCCAAAGCCTAATGATGCTATTTGCCTTCTGGGTCGCATGTGTAATGCTCTAATTTGTTTCACAGCCAAAAGAAGAGTGGTGTAGTTCAACTGTGAGTTAAGGAAGGGAAAGAAGGGAATAAACAGTGACGCTCCACAGATGGAGACAGAGCAGCTGTGGGGAGGTACCAGCTCTTCCATATCAAAGGAACCACTGCTCCTCCATCACAGCAAGCATGGTCACGGGTGTACTCTGAGCGTGTCGAGGCACTGAATGGACCAGGTGCACTTAATAAAAGGCCAGGGACTACAACCAACTCTCACCCACTTCTGAGGTGAGACGCTGTAAGCCAAAGAGTGAGTGGGTGGGAGAATCTCTTGATCCATCTGTTCCTGTGTGACTGAGCAGGGAGAGGCCTGTGCTCTGTTTTGCTTAAACAACAAGATAAATAACAATTCAAAGGGGCAATTTTGGATCAAACTCAAAGTGCCACTTGGTTCTGCTGTTAAGATCCTACCTAGGCTCAAGTGCTCTGCTCCTCTGGGGACGAGCAGCAGGAAGTGCTGTGGTGAATCCCAGGTGGGACATGGTCTTCCAGTCAGTCTCCTTTGAGAAGACCCAGTGCTGCTGGGATGAATGAAGCCAAAGAGCATGTCCTTCATCTGGTACTGATGTGCAATGCCCCAGTGTGGGGGTTTTAGAGCAACGTGCAAAACAAGAGGCCGGGGATAGCAGAGCTCAAGTGAGCAGGGAGCTGCCAGAGCAGTGATGGACTAGAAGGGCAGGTGAGAAGCTGCAGGACATCTCTGCTGTTCCTGTTCCTGCTGCTCCTGCTTCTTCTCCATCTTACTGAAAATGGGAAGGAGCCCTTCCTGCTGTGTTGCTGCATTTTTGTCTCCTTTAAAAGACGGATTTAATAATAATCCTATTAGGAATTTTTTTCTTGTGAGGAAAACAGGATATTGTTTCAGGATATTGGGCAACAAAGCTGTCCTTGAAAAGCAACACTAAGCAGCCTCGCAGTCCTGTTTCTGATTGCATTTATGGTGGACACTAATCAAGTTCAACATCCGGGACAGCCAAACCATTTCATTTCCAGAATGTGAGAGCGGCTTCAGGCAGAGCAGTAAAAATTCAGGTTTTCTGTGTTCCACGGTAAACACTAAGGATCTCAAGTAATCTCAAAACATAATCATTAGTTCTGATTTCTCTTGGAATTAATGTCTGTAGCAGATGTAGAAGTCTAGTCCTCATCTGTCATGAATACGCATGTCCTGCTTGATAAGAGAAGTAGCATGAGTCCAAATCCAGGAATTCTTGGAAATCTCTTCGGAAAGTCTGTTCTATTGAGATATCCATCCTAGTTTCCTGACTAGGCTTTGGAAAAGGGTTTTTTGAGCTTTTGGATTGACATTTCACTTCAACTGAGTTTCCAGGCTCTGAGTTTACCCCATGACAATGGAGGTGGAAGAGAAGGCATCAGATCACTATCCTTACAGAATGTGCAAGTTCTCCTCCGTGGATGATATAGGTATGACATTGTTCAGGGGTGTATTGGTGTAACAGCTTCTGTCATTGTTTAGAAAATAATCTGCTTTAGAAAGAAAGGGCCTGCTAAGATGTTCAAAATGGCCACTATCGACATGGAAGATCTCTGTGATTGTGTTCATTTTTATGCTCATTTAGATCAACACTTTTTACCTGTTTGGACTCCCACTGCTGCTCTGTTGCCACCTGTGTCAGGTCCACATACTTGTCCCCCAGCGATGCAGACCAGCACTTAACAAGGTTGTGTCTCCCCAGAGATCCCCCTTCGATCCTGACACTTGTGGCCATGTCAGAGAGACCTGCATTTGCCAGCATGAAGAACCCCATACTTGTTACCTAGTGGCAGTGGAGATAATTCCTTATCAAAATTGGCATTGGGGCACCATGTGACCAGTGAGTGGTGAGGCAGACAGTGATTTGGCTCATGAGATGATGTGAGGCCAGCAGAAAGAGGATAATCTCCTGTAGTCTTTCTCAGAAGCCCTGACCAAAAGGGACTGCCACCTCCCTGTGAGCTCCAGGGGAAGGGGAGTGAGGAGGATGGTATGGGGTGGTGGCAGTCAGAGACAAGTGGCAACAAGTCAGCTGGTCCTGCTGTTCCAGATGGGAAGAGGGTAACTGTGCCCTGTAGGGAGTTTTGCCTGGTGCATTTGCTTTCACCTGGCTTTGCTGCATCCTGCCTAAGAAAGAGAAGGCTGTACTGGCTCCTCCATCCTGGCAGCTGCCACTCCTGCTCTTTGCTGCCAGGAGAAGCATCCTTTCCTTGGAGAACTTGCCTAGAAATAAGTGAATCTTGACCACATGGAAACCACATTGCAAAAGCTGAGATGTCACCATTGCTGTAGTCCTCCCTTGTTCCTTGCACTGTGCCTCTTCCTTGTGCTCTGGTGTAAGAGCTCCCTGGTTCTGTTCAATGGGCCCCTCATGCTGCAGCCTGCACAAGCATGTCACCTTCCGCCAAGGAACTTATCTGGCACAAGAAATAGTATCTCTGTTCCCCCCGCCCCTCCATTCCTGAACCAGAGGAAAGGGAGGCTGTTCAATGTCATTTTTCCAATACTAATTCAACACTCTGTGAGGACTCTGTGAGGACCTTTGTGAGGTCTCTACCCTCTCTTCAAGGAGTATGTGGGCTGTGTCCTTCCCTGATTGCTATCCCATATGCTCCCAGTGCAGTGACTTGTTCTTTCCACATTCTCCGTCCTTGTTTCCCAAGTGCTGGCTGCCTGACTAGCATGTCTTGGCAACACCAGTCCTCACTCAAGCAGGTAATTCATCCTTTAGGGTCTATAGCCAGTTCTGCCAGTGCCTCCAGGCAGGCAAGGGAAGGGGCTAGTGTTTCCTCTGGAATGAGGGGCTTGGTGGGTGAATATCACCCCAGGGAGTGAGAGCCCACTGGAATGGAGCATCACCACAGAGGAGACACAGAGGTGAGGCTGCTGAATGAACACTCAGCTGCATCCTAGCCACACTGTTGTTGTCTTCAAGCTGGGGTCACCCAAACCAGTCTGGCC
The DNA here is from genome assembly GCF_026979565.1 of Vidua chalybeata. NCBI lineage: Eukaryota > Metazoa > Chordata > Aves > Passeriformes > Viduidae > Vidua > Vidua chalybeata. The sequence goes on from NC_071553.1 coordinate 7,010,570, forward strand.
AGGACAAGATCCTGTTCTGCTACATACACCAGATGCTGGGATCATCTTTATCCAAAAGCCTTCTGGCAGAGCTGGGGACCCCTGAGGCAAGAGGCAAGGGTACTCGGTCAGGCCACGGCGGTGGGTGTACTTCTTGCCTTGTCCAGCTCTCCCATGGGATCTCCACTGTCCCAGAACATGCTGTTTTAATTACTCTATTCCTGTTCTTGGGGTGGGGAGGAAAAGGTGGGGGCTTGGCATCCCATTGGATGGGATGGCCATTGGGACGTCCCGACCCCACAAGTCCCTGGGGAGGCAGCAAGTGCTGAGACAAGTACGTGCTGAGAACAGACAAAACCACAAACCCCCGTATTTGTCCAGAAATCTGCTCAGAATTGCTTTGGCCTTGATGAGGCTGGAGGATTATTTTCCTTAGGTATTTTTAGGATCCTGGCAAGTACCAGATGACTGGGATTTCCTGGCTGGAGCACCCAGCTGATGGACAGCATGGAGTCTGCTTCTGCCACTCCACCTGGGAGCCCTGACTGTCAGTGCATCAGTGCACTGGGATGGCCAAGATGACAAGCACTTAGGAAGGAAGGCACTTGTGGAGAGGGCCATGAGGTCACCCCTGGGCCGTGTGTACAGCTCCTCAGGGCTGAGCACCTCTCCATCCTTGGGGAAGGCACTGAGCCCTCTCCCCCTGCCAGGCCAGCACCAGTGCAGATCCCCATGCTGCTCTGTATCCTGGGTTGCTCTGTATCTGGAAGACTGTCAGGGAGTAAAGGCAGAAGCTGCAGTGAGGAAGGCAGGGACATGCGCCCATTCTCCTGCACCAGTAAGGGGAGTGCAGAGCCCTCAGGTGAGCTCCTGGTGGTTCAGATTGGGTTTCTGAGAAGGACCACCTCTGGAATAACACTTGTGCCTGTGCAGTGAACATGACACCACTTTGGGGCCAAGGGGAGGCAGAGGGGACAATAGTCTGTGTGACTCTCTCCTGGCATCCCTACCCAGCTGCCCTGAACTCTCTTGCCCCCATGGATGGCAGCAGCATGAGGACCCTTCAGCCCCATTCTCCCTCTCTGGGCTGGCTCAATACCTGAATGTTCTCCCAGAATAGCCCCCCCCGCCAGAGGCCATCAATGAAAAGAGAGAGAAAGGTGGTACCTGCACCACACTGCCAACAACGCCTCAGCCAGTACAGCTGCCTGTCTCTTTAAATGCCCAGCCCCCAGCCCATCAGGCTGCATGGAGGTGAGCAGGGGAGACAGGAGAGGCAATATTGGCAGTTTCTTCGTGGCTGAGCGTGTCACTGTTTCCATCTTTCCCTTGCTGGCAGGGCCCAGTGGCAGGACGGCCACTGTGTGCTCACATCCCACACTGTGAGCACACAACCTACTGTGTGCATGTGTAAATACATATTTGTGCTGCTTGTTTCCAAAACCCCTCTTGTTCTGTTCCCAAAGAGCCTGGACTGACAATGTCAGGAAAGCCTCTGTCCCCCTGGCTTTGTTTGACCGTGCTTGTTTGGAGGAAAGATCCCCGGAGAGGAGCTCCCTGCTGCTGCGTGCCCTGACACAGGTTTGCTCCTGACAGAGAACGGACCCCAGTTCTGAGCAGGGAGGATACCCTGCAGGCTCTGTTCCCTCCCAGGACCCTACCCAGCATCATTTCTGACCCTGGGCAAAAGGGAGCAAGGAGCAGTGCCTGTGGCTGGCTCGCTTGGAGATGGTTCTTTCTGAAATGGGTCAGGTGCCCTCCCTGCACAAACACAGGCCTAAGTCCAACACCACCAAAGTACACTAACAGTTGGAGGCAGCCCTTGCCCCAGAACAGGTTTTGGGGACTTTGCCTTTTGCTACCACGGAGATGGGATTTCATGTCCTGCCAGCAACAAAACTCAGGTCAGGATGCAGGTGGCTTGTACTTGGGAAGTTGCTGCTTCACTGCCACAGGCACCCTCCTCCCACCCCATCCCACTAGGATGGTCTCCCCACTCTGCCCACCCACCCTACTTGCTCTGCCCTTTCTGCAAGTCATCACAGAATCATAGAATCATAGAAACATTCAGGTTGGAAGGGACCTTACAAATCATTTCATTCCACCTCCCACAACAGGCAGAGAAGCCACACATTAGATCAGGTCCCACTCTTCTCTCTGAAATAGTGTTGTCCGTGGTGGTGATCAGAAAGAAGGCTGTTTTTGGGAAGAAAATATATTTACAGAGCCCAAATCCTACCTTCCAAGTCAAAATTACTGGAGATAAGGTTTGGACACTGTGAAGTGTCCATCAAAACTAGCTCTCACCAGCAAATTCAGTTCCACCTTCTCCACGTATTGTGCTGGGTTTGCGCACACTCTGATGACAGCTCTATAGGCAGGAGGAGTTACATAAAGCAATTTAATTAGTTTTTTGTGCAAGCCAGAACTTCTTCATCTGGGCAGGTACCCCATGAACTGACTTTTGACCCATCGTGGCGGCACAACCACCCATGGCTCAACAGTTACATAGGCACAGGGTGGGTGCACCATGCTGGCTCCAAAACCTCTAAGCAGAAAATAGTTGCAACAACCACAGTTACAAATCCCTGATCTTCCATAATCAGAGAATAGGGTTAAATGTGCCTAATAAGCTCATTCTAAATTGCCATTAGTGCTCTAATAATAGCTGATAAACCAGTCTTTTGTGGGACAACAAACATTTCTGTTATTCCCCAAGGCCAGCTTGGGGATAGGATAAATAAAGCCAGCTCTTGTTTTAAAACAGGAGGTCATGCTTCCTCTTCGGATAAAGGCACTTCTACCCTTTCCCTGGTTTACAGGCTTAAAGAACAAAATTGAGTGATACAAAATGTCAAAGAAAATTAGATTTTAGAGCAGGAACAGCTGAAGATAAGTCAGACAGACTGGCACTGAGCTCCCTCCACATGTATGTTTAGCAGATAATTTGTTATCATCCCAGTTCAAAGTTAACCTGCTGGAAAGCTGCTGCGGGAGAGTTGGCTGATCTGCAGTGTTTCAATTTCCACGTTTCAGTTGGGCGCAAACAAAAAAAAGCTCAAAAAGCTTGTTTTTGATTAAGCCTGTTGCTGCCGGGTACAAATACTTACTTTCTAGGTGGAAGTTCATTAGGGCACAAGCACCAAATATGATTAATCACAAAGTGCCCAGTGTCATGGCTTGGGTGGTGGCAACTCTCGATGCTGCCCTGTGATTTTCACTTCTCTGTCCTGAGGTGGAGGGATGAGGGAGGAGGAGGATGACAGAGTTTCCTTACATCCTCTGTCTTTGGGGATTCAGGCACTAGCTCGGGTGGGCCAAAGTCTTAGACCCCTGCACCAGCCGCCCTCCTCTCTGAGTAGCACTGTGAGTCTCCCTGAGTCCCCATTTGTCTCCAAATGCCCCAGTGCAGGGATACAGGGGCTCCTTCAGCTCCATCTTGTTGGGTCTGTGGCAGGAAACTGTGGTCAAGGCTGTTTGCTTGCCCTGGCTCATCTGCTATTCTTACACACCTTGCGGGGGTGAGCTGTGTTTTCACTGTCTCAGAGATGGGATTTGCCTGTTATGCTTTGGAAAAGCAGCCAGCTGTGGTGTAGGGAGCGGGAAGGGAGGCACGTGGTCTGGGCTCACAGCAGATATTTGTCGTAGGGTTAGCAGCAGCTGCAGACCCTACTTCCAGGTCTCCTGCAGCATCCCAGCCCCCTTTGCCTTGTGGGATGCCCTGACCATGCTCCCCTAGGATGCCCAGGGCTCAGGTCTCCCAGGATGGAGAATTTCCCTCTAAGTGTCTGAGCTCTGCCAGAACCAGCCCAGCACCTCTGCTGTATTCCAAGCTGCATGGCCACCTCTTGCCTCTGCCCCAGGAGCCCATGCTGTGGGCAAGAACCTCAGCCCTGGTACCGCCAGGGCAGGAATGGCCACGCTGCCACCTGCCAGTGCACCCAGGGACTCAGCTCTCTGCCACAAAGCCATGGCACCCTGTCCCAGCCTCTTGTGTGTCTTGGAAAATCCCAGGTCCCAGCTGTCACCAGCCACCCTTGACTAAATGACCCCTCCTCTGCTGTCTGATCTCAGATCAAGCCTCAGTAAACGTACATGCCGGGCAGGTCCTCATGTGTCACCAGCCATGGGCCCAATAGGGCTGCATGTGCACATGGCTGTGTAATGCCATAATGAATTACGCTGTGACATGACCATTGTGAAATAATCCACAGTATCATTCAGAAAATCCCAGGATCCAATTACCTTTCCACATGACACCCCTTCCTGGGCATGGGAAGGCCAAGGGGCTGCAGCCTAGTGCCCTGCCCTTCCAACAGCCTCCTGCTCGGCTCCTCCACTCCCCTGCACCCCTCTGCCTCCTTGTCATTTAGGATTACCAAAGTTTGTGTTTCTCTGCAGGAGCCCCAACCCTCTGCCAGGCTCTACTGCATTTTCACAGCCGCCTGTTCGCTCCCCAGCACTGCACAGACCCCTTGCCCTGCCAGCCCCGGCTCCCTCATCACCCCAGCAGCCCCCATCCCGGCTGAACTGCTGCTCTGCTGGCTCAGGCAGTGATACCAACCTGCCCAGGGTGGGGCAAAGGGCCAGTCTGGCTGGTCGTGGGCTCACAGTATGTGGGAGTGCTGAGCACACTGCAGTGTTGAACCCAGAGAGCTCCGGCGTGCACCCTGCCTTCCACAGCAGCAGTGTTGTTTGCAAACATTGTTTTTCCCGGTCATCTTCCCTGTCCTGGCATAGCTGCTCCCAGAAGCCAGAAGATCCCTTTCTGTGAGAATAAAGCCCGGGGCACAGGTACAGCCACACTTGGCGGCCCAGCAGCGGTGCCAGGGCACGCACGATGCCCCGCGGCCGGCTCGGCGCGCTCCGCTGCAGGCACCACAGTCACTCCTGGCCCTGGCAGGTGTTCAGACACCAGCGCTGCTGCCAAGTCAGGCAGGGAGTGTGGCCAGCTGCAAATTTCAGCTTCGTTTTTGGAGCCTTTGAATCACTGGCCAGCTGCCAGGGTTGTTATTTGTTAGTCTAAGTATTTTTTTCCCAAGTGAATTTCAAGCTGGTCAGAGGAGCCAGGCCGAGGAACTTGGCAGAGGGGCTTTCGGTATCCTCAGTGTGGGGGGAGTGGGAGTGAGGGCAGGATACTGTAGAGTGGTCTGCCCTGCCCAAGAGAACCCAGGCAGCAGGACAGCGGGCTGCATCAGTGCTGGCAGAGCCTTCACACCAGGAAATCTCTAGTTTCACTTCCCTCGTGGGGGAACTCAGATGAAACTCACACTTACAGGGCAGATTCCATGGATCATCCTGCTTGGTACAGAGTCTGCGCTTCTGTACATCCTTAATGCTGCACAGGTCTCGGTGAGGTTTCAGAAGCTGTGACCCTAGGCGTGGATCCCTGCGGTGAGCAGGGGATTAATATTACCCATTTCTGTCTGAAGAAAACCAGAATCCCACCTGAGCCAGAGATGAGGCCATACTGAAGCTGGGGCTGTGTCCCATCTGGATACCAGAACCCAGGAGCTCTAACTCTGGCCCTGCTCTCTACTGCTATGCTGTCCACCCATTCTCTGGCGTGGCGGGATGCGCTGAGCTGCAGCTTTGTGCTTGGTCAGCTTGCACTTGCTGAGCCCAGGGTGCAGACAGCTTGCTGGGAAAAGCACCTGGCTCCCACACCCATTCATGTGAAGGTTTGGGCAGAGTTCACAGGGAGCTCATACTTACTGGGGTGGCCCTGGGTTCCAGGGAGAGCCACCACAGCACCTGTGAGCCTCCCCAGTGTCATCAGCCTTGGCTTCCAAGGCTGTGTGAGGAGAGACAGGAAACAAAACAAAACAGGGGCAATTTGCAGGGGAAGAAATTGCATTTCTACCTTGGAAACCTGAGCCTCTGGCTTCCAGAGATCGGAAAACAAAGACTTTGGGAGGGAAGGGCTGGCAGGTCCTTGGGAGAGCAGAGAGCCATGGGGCAGGGAGCTGTGGGACAGGGAGCCATGGGATCAGGGATGAGACTGTGGCCCGAGGGAAGTGCCAGCAGGAGGGAGCTTGCTGGGATCTGGCAGGGACGGCGCACAAGCAATTGGAGCGTGTCCTGTCATTCCCCCCACACTTCCCGTCTTCCCATCACCTTTCCAGCCATTGTTCGGCAGCCCCGGGGCTGAGGCACAGCATGGAGAGAGGCTGTCTTTTCTCCCTTCCTGCCCCTCCACCTCTCCTCCCACTCCACCGCCTTGCAGGTGATGTCTGAGCCCTACCACCAGGCCACATGCCACCAAGCTCCTCAGGAATGTGTGCTCTTGCCTACCCCAACATCCCACCACTGCGGGGAACAGCAGCTGGCTTATCCCAGGACAGTGTGGCAGCAACCAGCACCTCCCCAGGAGCCAGTCCATGGCCAGGAGCAGGACCAGGATCCAGCTTCACACAGCCAGAGACACCACAGCTGTTAGAGGGTCTCCGTGGGCCTCTCCCTTTAGATGGATAAATCTTCCATGATCCCATCTCCAGGCAAAGCCATTTCTGTCATGTTGTCTCATTCTCCTGACATTACCTTGATGGATTTTGTAAGAGACCTTTCTGCCAAGTTGTCTGAGTGTCTTTTCTGTGGCTCAGCAGTGACCACTCACTGGCCACTGCAGCCACATCAACCTGTCTCTTCCAAAGGCACTCCTGGCCCACCTGATGGCAGATTGAAAGGCTGTGCCTGCCGATAGAGTGGGAAAATGTCAGTGCCCACCTAGTACATGGCACAGTGGCCTGCAGCTCTGTGCTGGGGGGACACTCCAGACCCCTGGAGATCCCTCTGTGTGTAGGGACCCTGCTGACATTTCCCAGCACAGAGCTGGCAGCCCATGAAGCCTCATAGACAGCACAGGGGGCACGTGGGAGCCCCCAGCACCACAGGTGCAAGTCCCACACGAGCCTGAAAGATTAATGACCTTTACCCAATGTTTGCTTTAGGTGGATGCTCGTGCTCCAGGGCTTTGCTTAGATAACAGTCTGGTATGAGAACAAGCTCCCCTGGTGAGATGCAATTTGGAGAACTTGAATGGGGGCTACAAAACTAGTTGCAAATAAAGAGATTAAGATCAGTATTTGTCCTTTTCTTTTCCTTTTTCCTTCCTAGTGGAGCAAAAATATTCCTGTTTATTGCTACAAACCCTTGGGGGCTGTGTGGTAAACTCCCAGTGGGAATTACTGTCTCAAGAGATCAGAGGTCCCGAGAACATCCCCTTGCCAAATTTACAGTTAGTTTTAATTAGCCTTGTTTATCTCTCCCTGCAGTGGTATTTGGGGAACTAGCTCAGGTCAAACACAGGGCAGTTCCCTTATTGTTACCAGATATCCAAAATCTCCCTTCAGGCCACACCAAACTGTCACAATGTGGACACCTTCCTCAGGCCCCTCCTGAAGCCTGGCTCTGGGCTCCTGCATGTCTGCAAGGAGGAGTAAATGGCTGCTGGGAAAAGGTCAGGAGAGGAGGAGACCCTGTTATCCCACTCCCAGCATAGCTCCCGCAGCCCCCAGCCACCCCAGCCACTCAGCTGCGACGCCTGTGCACTCGCACCCTCCCTGCTCTATATTCTTCCTAAGAAAATAAAGCATCACTGTCCTATTAATTATGTGAGTTCTGGAGCAATATTTTTCCCAGAGTCACCTACTGGTTCACGTATTCTTTTTCCAGGCAGCTTAGCCAGTAGCCTGGCAACACGGTGACCTTATGCTCTGCTCAGCTTTGAGCATTTTATTAGCCACACTGGACTCTCTCCACTGCTCCATATTGCTGAGCCCCTCATTAGTACAATTAATAAGCTGCTGCTGTCAATTCAATCAAATGCCAGGCTCGACAGCAGGAGAAAGCTTTGGCAGATCAAGTAGGGGAGATTCTGGGTAACACTGGGAAATTGTAGGAAACCTTTCATCTCCCTTAAGGAGCCGAACAAGAATGGAATTGTGGGATTGGGATTCTCTCAGGTCATGTTTATTTATCGCTGGCTCGTTAGTATAATAAATCAGGTCCCTTGTCACTTTGAATGAACTCATAGGTTTGCTGGGAGAAACTTGGCAGAACACCTTGATATTATTAGTGATGGTGTGGACAAAGCCCCCTGAAAGGCAATGCCCTGGCTGGGGTGTACGGGCACCTCACACGCACTCAACCACTGCACCCCACCAGGGACTGGTGCGGTCATGCCAGGGGACTGGGATTGTCTTGGGACACCACCCGGCATGTCCCAGGTACTCAGTAGTCACAGGAATGGATGATTCTCCCTGCTCCTGTGCTTGCTCCAGGAGACATGCATGGTGGGAGACATGCCCATCTTGGCCCAATGTGTGTTGCCAGTGCGGAGCACTGGGCAGACAGCGTGGGCGACGTTCTGCACTGGCAGTCATGTGCATCAGGCACATGTGACAGCGCTTTGCCTTTCACACCTCTCTGTGTCCTGCCAGACTTTGTCCTGGCTCTGACGTCGGTGTGCTCTTTGGATCCCATGCTGGCTCCAGGAGCTCCTGCCACAGCAGAGCTGGGAGGTGCTGCAGCTGCAGGGCACATGAGTGGCAGGCGAAGGCCTTGTGCTCACACTGGTGCTCATTTGCTGCACCAGTGTGGCTGTGGCTCCTGAGCCTGCCCTGTGTCCTCTGAGTGAGACCTACCAGCAGCAAGGAATGAGGAGGTGGCTTTTACATTTCACCTCTCCGTGAAGTGGGCACACCCAGTGGCCTACCAGAGATGCTGGAGCGGTCACAGTCTCCTTGCCTTGATCCGATGCTTTTCCACACCAGAGAAGGGGATGTGCGGGTTGGTTCCTGCACTGGAAATAATGCTGAGTGACAACAAGGAAGAGTTGTGACTGGTGTCATAGTCTGAGTGCCCCAATATAGCAGCACTACTAGTGTATGTCCCAAAACCCTTCCTCAAATAAATTCCTCAGGAAATCCTTTGATCTGGTCTGACAGTGAGAACATGAATATAGCTTAAAGGTTACAAAATAACCATTCTGTTTTATTGTTTAATATAAAACAGTGTTTAGTCTCTCTGATGTGATAAATATTAAACTGTTCATAATTTTCTTTTCATAGACCTTGTCTATGAAGACCTGCACCTTTCACCGCAAGTCAGTTCTATCATCTTTGAACTGGACCTGCACCACCCTTGAAATGCAGGGATTCCCAAATCAGCTGTGTGCGGTTGAAGCATGCCCCATCTCCATCCCACCCTGTTCCTAGTCCATAAGAGCCTGGGAAGTTCCTGGGGCCATGCTCCCAGTCATTAGCTCTCTTGACTTCAGCTAACCTATAACTGTTGAAGGAAACAAAACAAACTGCTGGGAGGGAGAGGAAGGGCTGTAGGTGTTGGCCACATGTCAGTGGAACCAAGCCACACTCCAGCTGAAGATGCTATTGTGTTGCAGTGATTTCCCTGGAAAAACAGGCCTGGAGATCTCCTTACTGCTCCTGGGAAGCACTTGATGACCGGGAGGGTGTGGATTTGGGGCACCTGGAAGGCTGTGGGGGTGTTGGGGGCTTTTGACAACGTTGTGAATGTGACCCTGAGCAGGCATGACTACAAACCTACAGGACTGGACAAGGCACCAGTGCCCAGCTCCAGCACACATGGCTGGAAGTGCCAAGGCTCAGCTCTGGTTCCCAGACAGACAGCGGGTGTCTGCAAAGACATGCAGGTGTCTTGGAGAGGTCCAGGACACAGACACAGCAGCTCCTCGGCTGCTGCCCATCAGCAGCTGCAGATTGGTGGTCCATTGGCCACCAAACCCATAGACTGGGAACCAGGAAGGAGATTGTGGCAACGGGGGTGTCTCGTGTGTGCTCCAAGCAAGACCTGTGAGCCCTGGAGGCCCATGGCTACTGCTCTTTGGGCTTTGTCACCCCTTACAAGGGCAAAGTTCAAAGTTCTCTCCTGGTCTGTTGGCAGAGTGGATGTAAGAAGGTTAGTGTCCTGCTCCTGGAGCAGATGCACAGCAGACTGCTGCATTCTGGGGGTGTCTGAGGGAGGCAGCAGTGCCACCAGCCCCCTGGCACTCATCCCTTCCTCCCAGGATATCCAGTGGCCTGGATACTGGGGCCATGGGCAGACACAGCCAGGATCGCCAATTTGCATCTCATCCCTCAGGGCTCTGGGATGGTGCAGACACCCTGAGAATGGACTGGAGGAGACAGGAACATTCCAAGAACCCCAGACAGAGCTCAGACATCTCTGTGCCATGAGGAGGGTCTGTGAATGATGGAGTTCTCCCCATGGTGCCAGCCCTCTCCAAAGCTTCACAGGCAAATCACTTCAATGTTTTTAAATGTTTGGCTTAAACCACCACCCAAGCATCCCATGCATCCCCAGTCACTGCCCACACTCAGCATGGTACGTGGAAAGCTGTCTGGGGACACAGTGCTGTCCCTCTCCTGCACCACAGGGGAACCTCCTGCATCTGCCACCCTTGGACAGTCCATAAATTCTCCCTCCCTCCTTATCTTTCCCTGAGCAGCAGGGGTCTTGGCATCTCCTTAACCCCTGTTTCCTCTTACAGTTCCTGTTGACTCAGTGGCCGTGGGAGAACAATGGGGGCAAGGGCAGCAGAGAGACAACCTGTCTGTTCTTCTGGCTGTCCTCTCACTTTCCTGGGCACAGCTGGGCCACAGGGACCTGCGGCACAGCTGATGAGGTGGCAGCACCAGAGAGAAGCTGGGGCAGGGTGACCCCACAGGAGGGCCACAGCCTGAGGAGTCTGGCACTGCCCCATCCCAGCACTGCAGCACTGGGCATCCCACAGCATAAGGCCACCCTGCACTGCCTGGATGCTGGTGGAGATGTCCCAGTGAGGAAAGGGATGCAGAGCTACGTCTGTGCTGATGAGAACAGGGCTGAGAGGGCAACAGGGGCAGGTAGAAGAGTGGCTGGTCACGGATTTGGGGGAGAGAAGAGTTTTTATTGTGAGTTATTGGCCAGGCTGGCATCCTCTGCCCTCCAGCAGTGTCATTGGCACAAAGAACGATATTAAATAAAGAGCTCATTTCAGGCCGTGCTCGTCAAGGCCAGCAGGTTTAAAAACCTCCCTGAGTTTCCAGCCTGCGAGGAGCAGGGAGGTAAGCTCAGCCTTATCTGGAGGGAGTGCTGGTCAGGAAGAAAACTGTGTGCTCCTGAGGAGCAGCTGGACGCCCAGCCGGAGGTGCGGCAGATACTGTTCAGCCAAGGTCAGAGTCCCGCTCTGACACAGCCACCGACAGTCCCGAGGGCGGTGTGGAGTTAGCAGACGTGATGGGCTGGGAGCCCAGCACCTGCCAGCACCTCTGGCAGCCCCCGCACCTCTCGGCACCCTCCGGCACCCCCAGCCCACAGCCGGCAGCGCTCGGCTCAGCACCCCAAGGCCACCCAGGCTCCTCTGCTGGGGCTCGTGTGCCATCCAGTGGCGAAGGCTCAGCTCCAGCACAGTCTGAGTCTTCCCACGCTGCAGCTCAGCGCCGCGAAGGAGAGAACCATGCTGGGCTGGAGTCTGGAAAACATCTCACCGTAGAAGCTGCAGACAGCAGTGGGATGCGCTGAGTCTCCATTGCCACCCAGTCGGGAGGCATGCCCAGGCCAACGATGCTCCTGGCAGGGGCGGGGGGCCTCCTGCTGCTGTAGCAGGACCCCAGGCTTCCCCTCGAAATGCTCAGGGAAGCAGTCCAGATGCTGGGACAGGAAAGCGGCCCGAGGGGGATGAGCCGGGCTGGGCTGCAGCAAAGCCTCCTGCACCTACCCTAGGGATCCAGGATCGACCTGTGCTGGGGAGTGGGGAGACTCCTCATCTCAGGGAGACGTTCAAGTCCTTCCATGGCAAGTCCCTGACCACTCCATCTGTCTTGTCCCAGCCAGGAACAGGAAAGGGATCGAGTGCCTCCTCCATTTTAAACCACACTGACACTGATGGCTGGGCTGGAATTACCTCCAGCAGGGTTGTTTCAGCTGTACCCTCGGGTGTGCCACTGCTACCTGCTCTGCAAGGGCTTATGCCCACTTTAGCACAGTGACCAGGACTGGGCTTTGAAACACCTGTGGGCAAACCTGGGCACACAGGAGGTGTTCTGTGTATAGCACTAGCCCTGCATGGGCAAATGGATTCCAGAGGCATCGTCCCAGAGGACCCTCAGAGGGGTGTCAAATCTAAATGGATACTGTGGGCAGCTGCACAGATGTTGGAGCCGTGATGGACTAGGACTGGCAGAGGGAGCAGGAGAGAGAGTTTTAAGGGAATTGCCTGAGAAGACAGGGCCCCCAGCAGTGGCAGCTGTAGCTTGGTGAATCACAGCAGGCTCCTTTATGCTCCAAAATGTTAGGAGCAGCTCAGCAATTAAGACTGGCTTCTATTAATATGCACATTTCTGCTGCCATGGCAATAATCTTATAAATTCAAATTGCACTGGAAACTATTGTTGGAGAGACCTGTGCTGGGCCCTGGACTTTGTCTAAGTGGATTCTCCTAATTGAGCTCTCCTGAGCCTGTGGCCCTGGACAGCCAGGGGCAGCACTGCCAGTGGCCACCCTGATGCAGGCAGCAGATTCCCACCTGGCATCTTGCCTGTCCTTGCTCAGCCCTTTTTCACAGATCATAAAGAATATCCCGAGTTGGAAGGGACTCACAAGGATCATTGTGTCCAACTCCTAGCCCCAAACAGGACACTCCAAACCTGTGACCTTGGCCAACCTGGAGGCCATGGCCATGGCAGTGGGGTATGGGAGCAGCCTGAGACCCCTGTCAGGATGTGAATGGCATGGAGGGGCTGCAGAGAGCCCAGTACTGGGCATGCAGCCAATGGTTTGGTCTGTGCCCAGGTGTTGGCAGCCAGGCTGGGCGCTGGCGATGACCAGCGCTGGCGATGCTGGTGTGATCCAGGTGAAGCCCTGCAGGTCTGTTTGCCCTCATGCTGGCTATTGGAGCACAGACCCAGGCCGTGGTGCCAGTGGAGCCGCACAGCCTTGGGGAGACCTGTGAGGTGTCTGTGAGGGGACACCTCAGCAAAGGTGCACTGCACCCACAGCCCGGGGAGAGGATGACACCCTCGCGGCAGCACCTAGTTCGTGGGGACACAGAATGGGTCCGCTCGGAAGGGACAACAGTGGGTCATCTGACCCTCCCTGCAGACACCGACACCCATCGACAGAACAAGCTGACGTTGCAAACGGTTGAAACGAAGCTCCTGAAAACACCCACCCTCCGCGTCTGCAAGCCGAGGTTGTTATCGGGACTCTCTGGCCCTTCCCCTTACACCTTCTAACGGAAGGTGGTGGGGAGCGCCTTGCGGCGGCGGCGCCGCCCGCACCCTGCCCTCAGGCCGCTGGGCCACCCGGGCTGAGGCGGCGCCCGCGCGCCTGCGTGCTCCGCCCCGAGAGCCGCGCGCCGCCGCGCGCGCTGGGTGGGGCTTGAGGTGGTGCCTCGCTCTCCTGGCCCCGCCCAGCGCGGGTCGCGAAATCGGCCGGAATACGTCAGGGGCGGGGCTTGTGGCCCCGCCCCCCGCCGCCTGCGCGTTGCGGTGGCTCCGGGCGGGGCGGCGCGGCCGGGCCGGGCCGGGCCGGGCCGGGGGATGCGGGGAGCGGGGCCGGCCGTGCGGGCCGCCCGCGGGGCGCTGCCGCGGGGCCGGCCTCTGCTGTTGCTGCTAGCGGCGGCAGCGCTGTGTGCGCGGGCGGGCGCCGCCGAGCCCTGCGCCGCGCCCTGCTCGTGCCGCCGCGGCCTGCTGGACTGCAGCCGGCAGCGCCTGCCCAGCGGGCCGGGCCCGCGGAGGATTCCGCCGCTGCCCGCCGGCACCACGGGACTGTGAGTGAGCGCGGCGGGGCTGCGGGGCCGGACGGGCATGGGCTGTGCGCAGGCCTCGGCCTGGCGGGGGCGGGAGGTGCGGGCCCGAGGCCCGGCGGCGGGAGCGGTGCGAGGCCCGGGCTGAACGGCTGGCAGGGCTCGGGGCTCGGTGTCCTCCTTATCTCTCTGTAACTCCCTGACAGGAGGGTGCCGCCAGGTGGGGGTCGGGCTCTCTTCCCAGATAACAAGCGATAAGACAAGCGGATATAGTCTTAAGCTGTGCCAGGGGAGGTTCAGGTTCGACATCTGGAGGAATTTCTTCGCAGAAAGAGTGATTAGACATTGGAAGGGGCTGCCTAGGGAGGTGCTGGATTCCCTGGCGGCGTTCAAGGAACGACTGGACGTGGCACTCAGTGCTATGGTGTGATTGACAAGGTCTTGTTTGGTCATAGGTTGGACTCAATGATCTCGGAGGTCTTTTCCAACCTAATTGATTCCGTGATTTTGTCCGCGGGATGTTCTCACGAGGCCCGGAGCGCTGCGGGCAGAGCGGCCCCGGCAGTGGTGCCCCGGGGGGGAGGCAGCTCTGCAGGTGGGGTCTCACTTGAGCGGGGCAGAATCGTCCCCTCCTTTGCTGCTCATGCTGGGGGATCAGCCCAGGGCTCAGGGGGGCGGTATTCTGGGCTGCAGATGCACGTTTCTGTTGAGCTTCTCATCCACCAACATCCCTAAGTCCTCCCCAGAACTGCTCTCAATCCATTCTGTCTATCCTCTGTTGTGGCTTTCAGGATTTTGGCACATGAAGCATGGGTGAGGTTTTTTCTTCACTAGGACTACTCTAGCAGTTCTGAATCTAAATGAGCTATAATGTACACCAGCTGTTTTAAATTAATCAAAGCCTAATTTTTTTCACATGATCAAGTCCCTGATGTGCTTTTCTCTATTAGTTCAAGTGGCACTGAGGACTAAAAATTCTTTTTCCTAATTCTCAAATTACTTGCAGGTGGTGCTTCCAGTGTGTGTGTGTGTGTGTGCAGGTTGGTTTTATTTTCCCTTTTTGTTTTTAATAAAGCCAGCAGAGCAGAACTTGGTTTTCATGATGGAAGTTCTCAGGCAACTAACTTCATTTTTCCTCTGAAGTTATATCTATTTTGTGGTTAACCTGGTGGGTGATGAAAAGCATTACGAAGTTAGGGAGTTAGGAATGTTTTTTTTTATGTCTGCCTCTTAACGTTAGTTTCTTTAGAGCAAGGAATGGCAACCCTGTGTGTAGGGACAGAGAGAAGCACAATGCTGGTGGTCGCTGCCTCTAGTCCCATAGTGGTAGGTGTGTTTATATGTCCTGGTAGCCAGAGAGACAATGAATAGAAGTAGTTCAGGTATCAGTTAATTAATTCAGCAAGTTCCGTTCACAAGAGATTTCTTGGGTGAGCTCAACTGGCTGCCCGCATTCTGCATCAACACCTCTACAGTGCCACAGTATTGTCAGCTTGGCTGAATTAAGATCATTCTTCATCATCCATAATCGGTTTGGTATGTGTTCTGTTCTATTTACTTAAGAGATGAGTACCACTTAAACTCAAAATGACTGTTTGGATGATGTTATATACAATACCAGATGAATCTCTAAAATACAAATTTTGCATGTTTGCTCTGTATTCTGCACAGCTTGGGCCTCCCAGTTACAAAGGCTGCTTAAAGATAGGTTCTTTGGTTTTGGCTTTTCTAGAACAAGGGAATTGCATCTGGTTCTCCAGAATAGCAGGAATCTTAGCTGTGTGATTAAATGACCCCTAAACACAGAAAATCAGCCAATGTGTTTCATTCTGTATTTTGTAATCAGTTGGTCTGTTTGAAAAAGAAAAGCATCAGTAGCAGAACGTAGATATAAATAATGTCAGAATCACTTTAAATATCAACCCTACCCAACTTCTTGAAAGCGGACTTATTTGTTGTAGTCCAAATCTGAGTAATAATAGAAAAATACTTCCCTGTGTTTTCTGAATTAAAATCTTAATTTCTAACTCAGTAATTAGACAGTAGGGCTTCTGGGAGGGATAGCTGGATATTAGCCCATCCTCATCACCCAGGCCCCATGGCTGTCAGTGTTTAGGAGGAATTTGGAGGAATTCAGTGTCCTGAATAATTTTAACTTTTGGATAGTCCTGAAGTAGTCAGGCAGGTGGACTAGAAGG
The DNA here is from genome assembly GCF_026979565.1 of Vidua chalybeata. NCBI lineage: Eukaryota > Metazoa > Chordata > Aves > Passeriformes > Viduidae > Vidua > Vidua chalybeata. Next base: position 7,026,515 of record NC_071553.1, read on the forward strand.
TTGTTGAAGGTTCCTTACCCAGCTAACATATTCTATCACAGTCTTCCTGAAAGCCTTAGAAAAATCAAGTTTCAGTTTTCTATGTGTATTAATCTTGCTTCCAAGATCTGTGTTAGTGCCTGCTAGCTGTGCCTTACACACAGGTTGGTCTGGCTCAGAACCCATGGCCTGGTTTTGCTCATTAGTGGAGTATCTACACACCTTGAGGGGTACGTTGTTATCTTCCATGTCCATTGTCTCCTTCCTCCATCTGTTGTGCACCAGTTCTTTGGAAACAGCATGGCTTAGTACTTCCTGCTCTGGTTAAACACACTGCTCCAAGATTAGACTGCCAGCACTGGCTGGGTGCCTGCATGTTTGAAAAATTCAGGAAAGTCTACTGCTGGGATTTGGGATCATATCTCCCTCCACCTGTCTGTGCCAGCCTCCTGTGGATGCCCAGAGGCTGGGGCTGAGCGGGGTTCAGGGGAATGTGGGCAGCTGGAGAGAGTGTCTTGAATATTCAACCCCCTGAGGTGGGAAGCCTGCTGAGGAGCAGCTCATGCTTGGTTGTTTTTGTGTTTTTCCTAGTGTTTAGGGCTGGTTGAATTACCACATGTACTGAGGAAGCAGAGCTGCAGAATAGTTCTGCAACTGGCTGCAGTTCTTCTCTCCAGGTTCTCTTGATTTTTTTTTTAATTGTTTCCAAGCCCACACTGCTCTGTTTGTATAATTTGCATCTTGGTGTAATTAAAAGAATACATTAACAACTGTCTGACTTGCCATGACACCCAGTATTTTAATAATTCAGCCGAATCTTTACACTGAACCTGAGTGAAAGTTAATGGCTACAGCTATACTGTAGTCTATCAATTCTCAGTTCATGTTGTCTTTTAGTAGATTGTGTTGTTACAGATCAAAAATAGTCTGTCAGAGCTCAAGGAGTGTTTGGACAATGCTCTCAGCCACGTGGTGGAATTTTGGGGTTGACCTGTTCTGGGCCAGGAATTGGACTTGATGATTTTTGTAGGATCAGGTTTGACCCTCGGTGTATTTGGAGTCAAGCACAGGCCCAAAGCTATTGCAGGAACAGAGGAGTGTGTGGATGCTGTGGCTTGTCCAAACCTGGTTGTCAATGGAAATATTTTGAATTATACTCATTTACATTTTAATATTAATTTTAACAGAGAAATACAGTTTTGGTTGCAAAGTGTGATTTTGTCTCCTGCGTCAGCATAGCTGCTGCCTGCCTGATAATCTTAAAACTAACTGTAATAAATACATACAATGCTACTACAGCAATGATGAAAGGATCAGTGATACAGGACCTTACCAGAGAAGCTCACAGGGAAGGGAACAGCTTTGCTGAAAACAGCTTGTCATAGCTCTCTCTCAGTTGGAAATGGGGAGGGAAGCATGATGCCTTGCTGCTAGGCTAGAACAACTAGCTGGCATAGAACATTCTGAGCTAGAAGAAACGCAAAAGAATCATTGAGTCCAACTCCTGGCCCTGTGTAGGACACCCCAAAATCCCACCCTCTGCCCAAGAGCATTGTCCAAATGCTCCTTGCACTCTGGCAGCCTTGGGGCCCTGACCACTACCCTGGGGAGCCTGTTCAGTGCCTGACCAGTCTCTGGGGGAAGAACCTTTTCCTGATAGCCGACCTAACCCTCCTCTGACACAGCTCCAGCTGTTCCCCTGGGTCTTGTCATTGCTCAGAGAGAGCAGAGATCAGAGCTGCCCTTTGGGAGGAAGCTGCAGACCCTGGTGAGTCCTGACCTCAGTCTGTTCTTCTCCAGGCTAAACAAGCTGAGTGACCTCAGCCACTTCTTGTATGGCCCCTTTAGACCCTTCACCATCTTCATAGCTCAGAGACATAAGCTGTGTCCAGTTATTCCTGCACTTGCCAACAGATTTCCGACTGTGGTGAGGGCACCAGTCTTATTCTGCAAGCGTAGTGGCAGTGTCAGGTCTGTTCAGACACAATGACTCTGGATCTTGGCGTGAGCTTTGGGAGATTCACCTCTGTGCTGGACTTGTACCAGCAAAATGTGACATTGATGAGTTGGTTTCACCTTTTGGGCTGACATTTACCTGTCCTTTCTGGTGTCAGAAAGGCTGGGACCATGTTTCCATCACAAACCTGATTTTTTTGGTCCATCTTTAACTCACGTCATGACTAGAGGCAGCCTGTGCTCAGAAATGGATGTATCTGTTGCATTTATGCACCAAGTCCAAGGCAAAAGTAAAATACTGTGTAAAGTTACAGCAATCAGAATAGCACCAACACCCAGTGTGAGCATTAAAGCTGGATTTAATGATTCTTGCCCATTGAAAGAGTCCAACTCCTGCATTTGATTCCTATAAGTAAAACCAACTGGTGCTAAAGCATCTGTCTGTAAGATGCCCAGCCTCAGGGTTCTCTCCGCTCCAGATTGTTTGGGAATTTTGTGTATATTGTTCCTTTAAAATAAGCCTGCCTTGGCTAGTCGGCATCTTTGGAAAGCTGAGAAAATGGGGATTGCGCTGCAGGAAGCAGTTCAATAACGGGCGTTTTGTAAGAAATTATTCTCATGTCTCTGCAAAGTTTTTCCTTCTTACAGTGGACAAGTGTTATTAAAGAGTTATAAAGCTCTGGATTAAAGCCAAAATTCTCTGGTCAGGTACAATCTTCCTATCAAGAAGCTTTAACAAAAGTTTTTTTATTCAAACAGAGAAATAAAACTGTTTAGACTTTTAATTGTGAGTGACCACTAAAACAAGTTCTTTTCTTTAGTGAAGGAGCAGCTGTATAAAATACTTAAATGCAGTTTCGAACTTGAGATTGCATAAAGTATCCTTGTTTTGGGTTTGTTTAGGTTTTTTAATTATTATTCCAGGAACTAAATAACTTTTTACTCTGTTCTCTAGGGATTTAAGTCATAATCATTTATTATCATCCAATTGGAGCATTGATTTATCTGTCCCTACTCTCCAAGAAGTGTAAGTTGTTTTTTATGAGGATAAAGTCTTAAGATATCCTACCTAATTCTAATTAGAATGTTTTATTGCCTGTCAAGATACCTGGTCTGTCTTGCAGAAATATTCAGAGTAAGTTAATAATGCTCCATGTTGGCAGCACGTTTTATGTATAAAACTCTTGTGTTGTGAGCAGAAATCTTTCCCATGAAAGATCAGAAGACCAGTATTTTTAAAGAGAAATGAGGAATATTTGTCTTGGCTATAGCTGATTTTAAATGAAAGAGAAGTAATAGTATCCATGAAAATGAAAAAAGCTAGCATGTTTTGCTGTTCAAATTGTTCAAATTATTGGTATTTAAGCTCTTGGGCGATATTTTTTGTCAACTACTAAGTATTGTTAATACAGTAAAAATTTGAAATGCATTGATATGAATTGTTTCTGCTGTGTACAGAAGGATTTTTCTCCTCTTTGACGTGTCAGTAATTTTTTTTTTTCCCCTCTATTTAAGGAAAATGAATTACAATGAGCTAAGTGAAATTCCATATTTTGGAGAAACAACTTCCAATATAACTGTTCTCTCATTGTAAGTAATAGCTCATCTGCCTTTTTCTTGTTTAACAAATGGGAGAACCAGGTTAGAGTTCTGTTATGACGTTGTAGGAAAACATAATTTTTTTTCTTGAAATACTGCTCATGTAAAGAGCATCAGGGAATATGTAAGCACTCTTTAAAGAAATACAAATTATTTAGACAAACAAGTCACCCTAAATTACCAATAAAATGCAGTCAACCAAGGCAGGCAGTTTGAAGGGGTGGGATTCAGTCAGGAATGACACTTCCCACAAGGACCAGCTCATCTATAGGCCTCAGAATTTGAATCTGTTCATATGCCATGGTGGCAAATAGCTCTTGGATTTGCGGTATTGCTTTAGGAGTTAACACTTTTGGAAGCATGTTATGCATGTCTCATTCATGAAGCTCACTAGTACTGTTGATATACAGAATCCTGTTGCTGTTCCAGCCGTGCATCCAGAAGGATGAAATGCTGTGATAATCATATTTATTGCTGATCTTTTTCAGGGTACACAATACCATTCCTGAAATAAATGCTGAGCAGCTCCAGGTCTACCTTTCATTGGAAAATCTAGATCTTAGTTCTAATCTTATCTCAGAAATTAAAGCCTCTTCCTTTCCACGAATGCAACTGAAGTACCTGTAAGTATGAGTGATCTACTGTCTCTGGGATTCCTGGCTCTGCAATGATAATGTTGGAGACCTCATTTACTCTTAAATTAGTGTCTTAAAGTTGGCATCCTTACACAGCTTTGAACTGGTAGCAGTGCTTAATGGAGCTACAGATGTCCTTGAAATAAAATAGCTTTCATACCAATCTGTATTGTATTTTCCCAAATAACATGGAAAACAGCAATTGCTGTTGTCAGAATGCAGGTACATAAGCTATCAGGAACAGGGAATAATTTCTGCCCTGTTTGAGTAGATCATTTATTGAGTGGACATTGTGTTAACCACTTCTAACTGAAACATGGACATGCAGTAAAAATCAGCTCCTCACACCAATTCCTTTGGGAAAAAGAATTTAGTTTGGTGATTTAAATTTTTCATGTGACTTCACAACAAAGGTCTTGGGTTCTATTAATCAGTGGTTGCTCTGAGGTACGTGCGCCATTGTGTTCATCAAATTCTCTGTGTTCTGAAAGACCTCTTTCCTTCTTCCTTCCTTCCTTAGGAATCTGAGTAACAACAGAATAACTACTCTAGAAGCAGGTTGCCTTGATAACTTATCTAGCTCACTAATGGTGATAAAACTGAACAGAAATAGGATTAGTATGATTCCACCAAAGATCTTCAGATTGCCTCATGTGCAGTTTCTGTAAGTAACAGTCTTGAAACCATCAAAACAGCATTTACAGCTGAGCTGTTAATCTCAGCGTGTTCTTGACTGTCACACAGTGGTGCTTGTTGCAAGGTGTCTTAATATTTTACTGTCATCTTTATGAAAGGGAACTGAAAAGGAACCGGATTAAAATAGTGGAAAGTCTTACATTCCAAGGATTGGAATCCTTAAAGTCCTTGAAGATGCAGCGCAATGGGATTAGCAGACTAATGGATGGAGCATTCTTTGGCCTGGGTAATATACAGGAATTGTGAGTATGCCTGGTTGTGGAATTTCTTTCGCAAAAAGAAAATGGCTCTGGGGAGTTGTGTCCTGGTTCCCTTACATCAAGGCTGTGCTGAGATAGTGATGAAATCATAGGAAAAGAGTATAATTTTCCCATTATTTTCATGTCATGTCTGGTTACTTCAGGAGTGGAAAGATACACTTCCCCATTCCTGGAAGTGTTCAAGGCCAGGTAGAATAGGGCTGAATAGGTTGAATAGAGCAACCTGGTCTAGTGGAAGGTGTCCCTGCCCATGGCAGGGAGTTGGAATTGGAAGATCTTTGATGTCCCTTCCAACACAAACCAGTCTTGTGATTCCATTGTATTGGTCCTCTTTCCAGCTTCTTCCTGCATGGTGATCAAGAATGGTTGCCTCTGTAGTTGCTTTTTGCTGGTTTTCATTTGCAGTCCCCATAACATGGGGTTGTTCTTTCCTCTGTGACTTTAACAGTGTGTATACAAGAATGTATGATGCAATGTTAGCAAAAGACTTCTTTTTAAAAAATAAGTTATTTTTGAGAATATAGTTTTGTTTCTGCCACTCGATCCCTGAAGCTGGCGTTTAGTTACTCAGTTCTTCATATACTTTAGTTCATTTTTTTTTAATTCAATGGGATTGAAAGAATCATGCATTTTTTGTTGTCTAAGGCTTAAAGTTAGTAAATAATTTTGAGATCCACAAGGTGAAATTTTATAAGTAGATGTTACGTTGATTATCTATTTGGCAAATGTTTTTTCCATCTAATTCATTAGAGAACTGGAACATAATAACTTAACAGAAGTAAACAAGGGCTGGCTGTATGGGCTGCGGACATTACAACAACTCTATGTTAGCCAGAATGCCATCACCAGGATCAGCCCAGATGCGTGGGAATTCTGCCAAAGACTTGCTGAGCTGTAAGTCCTGGGCTGCTATTCATTGGGGATTTTTGAAATGTTGCAGTTATTGATTGGCAAGAATGAATTAGCAAAGGAAGTACTCCATTTCCTTGCTAGGCCCATGGTAATGATGTATTTTAATTATAAGTATTCTGTTAGAGAAATTAGAACACAATAGTTAATTGAGACAGAAAGTATCTTAATAATTAATCCCCCTGCTTGCTTTTAAAGTGTGTGTTGAATGTTTTCAGAGACTTGTCATACAATCAGCTCACTCGCCTCAAGGAATCTGCCTTTGCGGGACTTGGTTTATTGGAGAAGCTAAACCTGGGTGACAATCACATTAATCACATTGCTGATGGTGTTTTTAGAGGTCTGACAAATCTTCAAACCTTGTAAGTACAGAAAACTTCAAACAGAAGTTTCAGTTTAATGTAGTTGTAGTTTAAGTGGTGCTTTTGGAAGTAGAGACAATGGATATTGCACTGTGGGAGCCTGAGATCATTGTTGGTGCTGTCCTGACTGCAGGTGTGGTAGGGGTGGTAATCTTTTGGCTTGCCAAGATGATAGCATTCCAGCCCAGCTAAAACAAGCTGACCAATTGTAGAGGTAGTAAGAAACAATGACTTGGTGACCTTGAGTGCTCAGATGTGTGTCCTGCCGTTTCTGAGATGTGTGGGTACCTTGTGAATACAGTTGTGGAGCAAATAGCCTGGAGCTCTTTATTCTAGAGGGTTTCCTTAGGTTTGGAACCTCAGAAACCGAGGACTGAACCCTTTTGCGTTGTAGAAGGTGAAGTTTAGCCCGTCTTGCTCATGTGCTGAGCTCACAAACATAACGGGGTGTAGAGTTGCTTCTTGCTGTTGAAGGCACAGCTTTGCACTTGCTAGGACCATTTTTGGCAGATCTGGGATATTTCTGAAGAGACCCAGTCCTGTCCCATGTAGGTCTGAACAGTTGTAATTATCCTAAACAACAGTGCTTGAGAAAGGAGTAAAAATCTATAACCCCTCTGTCGCTTCATTAAATAAATGCTTAAATAAGCAAACTCACCAGAGAGATTCATGTAAGAAGTCATACTCTGTTAACCTTAATACAACCTTTTAATGAAATAATTAAATTTAATTTCTTAGATTTGGAGTAGCATGAAAAAGAATAAGAGCAGATTAATTAGCAGGTTGTCCTGGGCTCTCAGGGGTGTCAACAGTGAGGGCCCGGCCCTTTGCTTTGGGACTGGAATCTGCAGAATGGAGAGCAGTGGCAATTAACAAGGCTCCAAGCATTAGTGCCCAGCCAGGCATGAGGAGCCAACTCCTCTCTCACACAATGAGGGGCTTTTCTTTTGGGCTGCTCAGTCATTTTGCTGAGTGGTCTGAGTAGTGGAGTGTAAAAATACCTCAAAAACCAGGAGATACCATGTGGTTTTAGTTCCATTGTTGGTTGTGTGCTGGTTGCTTGGTGCTACAGCTGGTGTACATATTTCTGTATGTTCAGCTCCTGACACTCTGTGGTATAGGAGAATAAACTGTAGAACTGTACATTAACTGCAAGTTAGGGTTACAGATGTATCTAAGAGCAGCATTGAAGTTTTATGTATTGTCACATTATTTGCTTCATAATACTGTGAGCAGTTTGGCATTTGTAGTCTCCAGCACTCACAATATAGCATTCTGAAGCAGACTTTGAGATAATTCTAGAAATGCTTTAAATCACAAGAACTAGCATCTTGGAAATAAATTTGGCATATTATTCATATAGCCATTATTAGCTCAGTTCCATATTGGGTACTGTAGCTTGAATAATTTTCAAAGAGGAAAAGATGTAATGTGAGCAAGTTTCAAGGCCTTATTTGTTCAGACCTTGTGATGCGTGAAATATGAAATTATTTTCTTTTTGTCCTAAACTTGGAAGTGTATAAATACAAGTTGTGAAAGTGACTGCTCTGTGTGGTTTTAACAAGACTTCTGTATTTCAAAATAAAAAAAATAAGAAAATTGTGTGTTACCACTGATGGTATCCTGGAGGTTGATCTCAGTCTCTTCCGCGATGGTGTTCTACACAGTTACAGTCTCAATAATGGGAAACTAGATACTTCATTTTCCCCTCATTAGCACAGGGAAAGAGGTGTTTATATGAGTGATATATACAGTTGCCTGTGTATGCAGCTAGTTTTGTGTCAGTTGACTCGTTTGGAAGCTTCTTCCAGCTGTTGCATAGAATACTAGGTAAAACACAGGGTGGACTATTTTTTATTAGCGTGATTTCCTTTAAATGCACTCCTCTCTGTGCATGGTGGTATCAAAACAGATGCTTTTGGCTCAGTCCATGCCATTCAGGCTAAAAATGCATGTGAATTTATTTCATTTTCTTTCTGAAGAGCATTTAATCCTCTCCAAACTGTATTGCTCTATTGCTTTTGCTGTTCAGACCTCTCTTCTCTGTGAGGGGCTGAAGTGCTGTGCTGATGTCAGTCAGAAATACCATTAGATGATAACAAGATTTGTGAACAGAATATCAACTTCATTTTGAGAAGCCACCAAGGTGTGCCTGGCAGGCCTACACTGTAGCCTGGGTGTAATTCCTTAATATGCTAATGCTGGTGTAAGCCTGTTACTTGTGAAGATTAATGCTGCTGGTGTATTGGTTAATTCCCTTACATGAACCAACTTGCTTCAGGAGCCTCTCCCAGCTCCTGGCAAATAGTCCATCACATGAAAAGTGCTAGTCAGACCAGGGCTCTCCTTAAATGCCACATCAAGAAGTTGTGCTGCAGAATTTGTTTGTGGTGCTTACTGCAGCGCTTATCATGAAGTTTTCCCTTTTGCCCCTCTGAAGTGAGAAATTAATCTCCTGACAAGTTTAGTTTTGTGAAAGAGACCTTCCAGGTGTGCCAGAGCTGCATACCTGGCCTGTCTTCCCCAGCTCACCAGTAGCCCTGGTCATGATGATGTTCCAAGTCTTCTTTCTGAGAAATGTCTTCTCCTGCAGGGACTTGCGGAACAATGAGATCTCCTGGGCCATAGAAGATGCAAATGAAGCTTTTGTGGGACTCAGCAGGCTGGATAAACTGTATGTATTACAAATTAGGGGAACAACAGCACTTCCCAGGCATGCAGAGAGAGAGAGAGTGCAAAATATTAAGTAATTGTCAGTCAATGACATGAGGCAGAAAGCCCTTCTCACAGTGTTTCCACTTGCGTGTAACTACCACTTGATGTAGTCCTGGGTTCCTTGTTCAAGAGCATCGGATCCATGTAGCACTGCATTTCCTTACGGCACCAATTTGATGAGATTAAGCATAAGTGTTTGACTGCATTTATTATTGAATAAATTACTCCCTCTGTGTGATGAGTGTCATTTTTTGTGCTTCTTTGGTTTGGGTAAAAGTTTATACTTATCAAAAAAACAACCCCAAAATACAAAGTATTTTTGAGCAAATTTGAAACACTATTGCATTAACAAACTACTTGATACTTAGACTGTGCACTTTTCATCCAGTGCCACGTGTTTTGTAGGAAGCTCCATCCTGTGTAGTTACAAACCTTGTTTATAAGAAATAGCCTGGTGTGAGGGTGCAGTCCAGGAAGTTGTGTGGTGGTAGCAGGTTGGTATTAAGAAGTTATTGCTTCATTCCCAAGTTCTACTTATTGCTGTTTCATCCTCCTGACTTAAATTATCTTCTGACACATTTCTAACCCAAATCTCTAAGTTGAAAATAGGAAAGAAGCCCTGTTCTCGGGAAAATTAGTTGAGCCTTTAAGCTAAAAAGAATAGTATTAAATCCTGTATCTCAGCTAGAATTAGAAAAAAAAAAGTAGTTAAGAATTAGAAAAAAAAATGTAGTTAAGCATCATAGGGTATTTCTTTTGGGTCTTGTTTGTGAGCTCATATTGACATTCAGACTGGTTTCTGGGCCTTTATTTTCAGAATCTTGCAAGGAAACCAAATTAAGTCAATTACCAAAAAAGCATTCTCTGGTCTTGAAGGACTTGAACATCTGTAAGTATTTTAATTTGTAGAACTCCTAATTATGTGTCAACTTCAGTCTTGTGTTCTCTGTGAGATTTTCAAGTATTTAACTGAAGGCAGCATATGAAATGACACTGACTCCTCATTGTGCTCTTTGCTTAACTTACAGAGATTTAAGCAACAATGCAATAATGTCCATCCAAGAAAATCCCTTTGCCCAGGCTCAGCTGAAGGAGCTGTAAGTTCATAACAATTATTTAGAGATTTTTTCCAAGCCCTACCTTGGAAAGAATTCTTCAGCCATTGTAGAGTTGTTTGAAGTTGTCTGAAATGTGCCTGCTTTCATCATGAAATATTTGCAGCAATGCTGGTAAAGTATCAACTCAAAAAGTTGGTAGCAGAATATTTAGATTTAAGGTTTGATAAAATCTTCAACTGCATTTCCTTAGTTGCAATTAGGAGGAATTAACTTTTTCTTGCAGTACTGAACCATTAAGCTTTTCCTATCCTATGATTTTGCAGCAGTCTCAGCACTGCATGTAGGCAGTGAACAAAACAAATAATTCATCAGGAATCTCTCAGGGGGATTAGCAAATCCTGTGTTTTTCTTCCTGTTTTTTGGGGCTAGGGAAGGGCTTTAAAATTCACAGCTAGACAAGATTTTGTATGTGCTCAGCAGATGTTTAAGCTGATAAGGTCTCTTATGGTCTTCAGACATCTGAAGTAATATAATGTGAAATGACCTTCACACCCAAGACTAATACTACTGTAGTGCACTACTTTCTGTGAGGTAAAGTCTCTGACTCTTGTAATCTGGTCTAAAATTGTTACTCCATTAGTTAACCTTGGCCAGATGGATTTAACAAGATCTGCTGCTGTGAGGAGACAATTTCAGGTTTTAAAGTTGCCTTCTCTGATGTATTTAAAAATGATGAGTCATTGATATGTACAGACAAAGAGCAGGATGGAATTCTGGCTTGTTTGGTGCCTCTTTTCTCCCATGACTGGCTGCATCTTAGGACAGATCACTTCTTGCTAAATGCTGGACTGTCTCAAGTCAGTCAAACTCATACTTGGAGTATGGCAAACAAAACTCAGCCCCCCAGTGTCTTGAAGTCAGTTCAGAGGTGGCGTCTGGCACTCCAGCAAATGAGTAATAATACTTAAGAAACTTTGAAAGCGGATGGTAGGAAAGAAGAGACCCATCATTGTTTTCTGTTGGTAGGTTTTCTGTGGAGCAGAAAACATGGAGTTTGTTTGAAACAAACATGGAGTTTTGTATGAAACAAATAACTTTTGGCCTTAAATATTTATCAGCTGGCATTAAAATGAGAATTGAGGCTTCTGCTCATTTCATAATGGCAGTTGTGCTTAGTTTGAAACATGGAGCTGCGCTGCAATGTTATGTTCTTTTAATTGCTTTAAAGAGGGATGAGATAATTTTAAAGACAGGCCTAGTGGTTTTGGGATTGTTTTTTTAGAAGCTGAAACTGAGTTTATATTCTCCAGGATTAAAATGAAATGTTAGGTTTTAATGCTGACATAGAGGGACTGATTCTAGCATAAATACCCAAGATTTTATAAAAAATACCTATAGGTATAAAATAATACTGTAGATCTGATGTGTCAGTATGTGTATGCTTTACGTTGCTTTGCTGTGTGAAATCACACGTATGCATGTGAAATAAACTTCACTCACCCTTTTGTTTTGCCCTGTTTCTGCAGAGTGTTAAACACAAGCAGTTTGCTTTGTGATTGCCAGTTGAAATGGCTGCCCCAGTGGCTCAGCGAGAGCCATTTGCTGCAGGCTGTCAGTGTCAGCTGTGCTCACCCTGAGTGGTTGGCAGGACAAAGCCTTCTCAGTGTGGACCCTGATGACTTTGTTTGTGGTTTGTATTTTTAGTGACTTTTGACACAAAAGCACAGTAACACAAGTCTTGTTGCTGAAATCAAGCTGTAGTGCTGGGGAGGTACTTGGTCCTGGTCATGGTGCCCATGTGGGCCCATGTACATCCCTGAGTCTGCTGTGAGTTTGGGGTTTAATTCTGCATCTCTTTGCTCTGTTTAGTGGTGTTTGAGCACTGAAGTTAACTCGAAGGAGTAGTGCTGTTGGGCATTGTTTTTTATTTAGCTTACTAGTAGGAATGGATTATGCTTTCATTCTCCCTGCTTATGTGACTACCTTTAGCTTTGTAAGGTCTGTTTGACACTTTCTTCCTGCTTCTTGCCCATATGTCAGAATATCACAGAATCATAAAATAGTTTGGGTTGGAAGGAACCTTAAAGATCATCCAGTTCCAACCCCTGTCATAGATAGGGACACCTTCCATGAGAACAGGTTGCTCCAAGCCCTGCCCAACCTGGCCATGAGCTCTTCCAGCTCTTCCAGCCACAGCTCTGGGCAAAAATTAGAGTAGTTCTAACAGTAGTTCTAAGGCTCTGGCACATTTCCTGGTGCTCCATAACTGTGATGTTTATGGTGGCCTCAAACTCTTTGCCCAGAGTCTGTGTGAAGCCTGTGGCAGGCCTGATGTTTCCTTTTCCTGGTGAGCAATTTTTATAACAGTTATTTGTGTATATGCAATTCTTTCATTGCTTTGGTGGGAAAGGCTACAATAATAATCGTGTAGGTGCACACACCCACTTCTCCACTCCAGTACCACCACAGTGGGGTCTGACAGAGCTCTGCATGTGTCTGTGAGAGTGTCTTTGCTGAATTTATGGATATGGAAATCAGTTCCATCAAGTGGGATGAGTTAGTGAAGTTCCAGCTTGTTATGCTTTGTGCTTGTAGAACTTCAAGGCTCTTCAGGATATTTAAACTATCTGAAAGTAAGTCTCAGTCCTTCATAAAATGGCCTGGCTCTTCAGCTGAGTGGGATTTTTGAGTGTGATCTAAATAAAGCAAGTTTCAGACAAGTTGGACAAAAGGCAGGGCTGCTCAGCACCACACTTCCACACTGATTGTTTTCAATGCTGATTCTTCTGCCTCCTTCACAGCTTGATTTCCAGCTCAAAACAGCTGAATTTGTGCCCCTCAAGCAGGACATCTTTTCCCAAAGTTTTGGTTTTGCTTGCATTGTCTTTTGAGTGAGTTTTCTTGCAATATTAATTCAAGTTCAAGAGGAAAGTAGCTAATCTTGGCGCTTTTCTTTTCAGATAATTTCCCTAAACCACAGATCAGAGTCCACCCAGAGAGCACGGTGGCCTTGCGAGGCACAAACGTGACCCTGATGTGCACTGCTGTGAGCAGCAGTGATTCACCCATGGCCACAGCCTGGCGCAAAGACAGTGAGGTCCTCTATGATGCTGACGTTGAGAATTTTGCCAGGTACCAGCAGCAAAGTGGGGAGGTGCTGGAATACACCACTGTCCTGCGCCTCTTGAATGTGAATTTCACTGATGAAGGGAAATACCAGTGCATTGTCACCAATCACTTTGGCTCCAATTATTCCAACAAAGCCAAGCTGACTGTCAATGGTAAGTGATAATGGTAAAAAAGGAGAAACACTCTGAACCTAAAATTCCATTAAGTAGCTACAAGTCTATTTTTCACTAAAGCTGGCCCAAAATACTCTTGCAAATATCAATGGGATTTAGACATATCACACATCATTTTAAAAAGCTGGAAAGAAGTGATTTTTTTTTTTTTTTGGTGGATGAAAAGCCTCTATTCACTTTTTGAAAGTGGCATTTATCTCCCGTACTTTATTAGAACACAATTAGTTGTTCATCTCGTTAATTGGAGGTGGAATTCTTCAAACTAAAAGCTCCCTCTACTGTCTCCTCAGAACTCAACACCTTTCTCACATGTTTGTAAAACTGGGGAAGACTCATCAGAAAATAAGTAGTAAAAACTCTGAAAAGTCAAAAGCAAGGGTTTTTTGTTTTTTTTTTTTTTTTTTAGCTATCATGATTCTGTTTATTTTGAGGGAAGGGGAGGTAAGAAGACAATGTTCACATCAGTCAGCAGACTACTGATCCCCACAGTACCTAGAGGTGATGAGATGGAAGCTTACCTTCCCTGTTAGCAGAGAAGAAAAATAGGGGCAAAGACTTTTCCCTGGATTCTTCCCATGAGAAATCATCTTCTTCACATCAGGAACTTAATGGCTTTAAACTGAAATAGAGTATGTTTGCATTGGATATTAGGAAGAAATTTGTCCCTGTGAGGTTGGCAAGGCTGTGGCACAGGTTGCCCAGAGAAGTGTGGCTGCCCCATCCCTCTTAAGTGTTCAAGGCCAGGCTGGACAGGGCTTGGAGCAGGGGAGGGTGGAAGGTGTCCTTGCCCTTGGGCATGTATTGTCTTAAGGGTGTCTTCCAACCCAAAGCATTCTGTGACTCTATGAACATTGTAGATAATGTATTTAAGTTTTGGGAGAAAGGCTCTTAGAAATAACCACTGAAAATTTGTGCAGTTCTTCAGAAGAATCTGTTTCTCTCTCTTATGGAGTGTTTCAGATATGTTTTCAAATTTCCTCTCTGCTGTGGAGCTTTTGCTGCATTTTACCTGATAATGAAAATGCTGAATCCTCTTTGATCCAGAGCTCCCTTCTTTCCTGAAAACTCCCATGGATCTCACTATCCGCACCGGGGCAATGGCCCGGTTGGAGTGTGCTGCCGAGGGCCACCCCCCGCCACAGATCTCCTGGCAGAAAGATGGTGGCACGGACTTCCCTGCTGCAAGAGAGAGGAGGATGCACGTCATGCCTGAGGACGATGTGTTCTTCATTGCAAATGTCAAGATGGAAGACATGGGGATCTACAGCTGCATGGCCCAGAACATTGCTGGGGGACTCTCAGCCAATGCTACGCTGACTGTGCTGGGTAAGTGTGACTGGCCTGTGCTGGCAGATGGATCCCTGCTCAGCTGCAGTAGAAATGTAGCTTAGCTATAAGTAGCAAGTTGAAATGGTGGAGAATGAAGTTAAAAGACAAAGAGCAGCACTTCGTGTGATGTTTACACAGTGAAGCTTTAGAAGCTGAGTTGCAGAGCTACCTGGTGGAGTTGGAGTTAGTGTGATCTTTGCAGTGAGCTGAGGGCCATATCTTAGTCCAGCAGTGTAGATCAAGCAAGTAATTTGTGTTACCTTATAGCAAATTTTGTCACAGGTAACAAACTTGCCACGAAGAAGACCAGTGGGATCTTGGGATATGTGAGAAAGAGCATTGCCAGTAGGTCAAGGAGGTGATCCTGCCCCTCTGCTCAGCCCTAGTGAGGGACATCTGGAGTGCTGTGTCCAGTTCTGAGCTCCTCAGGACAAGAGGGATGCAGAATCCCTGGAGCAAGTCCAGCAGAGGCTACGGAGATGATGAAGGGACTGGAGCATCACTCTTACAAAGAGATGGTGAATGGTTGGACTTGATAATCTTAAGAGGCCTTTTCCAAGCTAAATGATTTCATGATTATGTGAAAGGCTTAGGGAACTGGACTTGTTCAACCTTGAGGAAAGATGGCTGAGAGGACCTCTCATCAATGTGTGTCCATGTCTGTAGGGAGGGGTCAGAGGATAGATCTGGCTGTGCTTAGTGGTGCTCAGCAATGGGACAAGAAGCCATGGGCAGAAACTGATGCACAGCAAGTTCTGCATGAATGTGAGGAAGAACTTCTTTACTGTGCAGGAACAGGCTGCCCAGAGTGGAGTCTCCTGTATTGGAGATGTTCCAGAACCGTCTGGATGCAATCCTGTCCTGTGTACTCTGGAATAACCCTGCTTGAGCAGGGAGGTAGGACCAGATGACCCACTATGGTCCCTTCTAAGCTGACCCATCCTGTGAACTATGCTGAGTAATAATGGAAGGTCAATTCCTTCTGGAGTGCAGCATTTTTTGAAGACACTGACTCTAAATATTATGGCCAAATTTAGAATTGGACTGGCACAGGTTTCCTAAAGCAACTGTGGCTGCCCCATCCCTGGAAGTGCCCGAGATGCTTGGATGGGGCTTGGAGCAACTTGGTCTAGTGGAAGGTGTCCCTGTCTATGGCAGGGGATGGGACAGGATGATCTTTGAGGTCCCTTCCAACCCAAACAATTATAGGATTCCACGATTCTTTGAAGTTATCTTACAATTTCACTTTTTGTCCCAGAAACCCCTTCCTTCATGAGGCCCCTGGAGGACAGGACAGTGACCCGAGGTGAAACTGCTGTCCTGCAGTGCATAGCTGGTGGCAGTCCTGCCCCTCGCCTCAACTGGACCAAGGACGATGGTCCCTTGACAGTCACCGAGCGGCATTTCTTTGCTGCAGCAAATCAGCTCCTCATCATAGTGGATGCAGGACTGGAAGATGCAGGGAAGTACACGTGCATCATGTCCAACACACTAGGCACTGAGCGTGGCCATATTTACCTAAATGTCCTGGCTTCCCCCAACTGTGATTCTTCCCAGAATGCCATTGTCCATGAAGAGGATGGCTGGACAACAGTAGGGATCGTGATTATCGTCGTTGTGTGTTGTGTGGTGGGAACGTCCTTGGTGTGGGTTATCGTCATCTACCACATGAGGAGAAAGAATGAAGACTACAGCATCACTAACACAGGTTAAGTGTAAAATCAACAGTTTCTGGTCCTATTTTTAATCCAAAACACTTGAAATTTCTGGATTTGTTACAAATTGATAAGATTAAAAAACTGAAGATTTCCTTCTAAAATCCCTTCAGGGTTTTGCTCAAATTCCTCCATTTTAGAAGTTCTTTTAAATACCAGAAGTGTACTAATTCTGTTCCTTATACAGTAGGTTTGCCCTACATTGAGGGAAAACACTAAAGTTTGGAAGTAGATGTTTGAATAAACTTAGAAATGTTTTCAGGGCCTGGAACAATAGGTGTAAAGTTTCTTTCTGGCCCTGTCAGCTTTGAACTGGCTGTCTGGATTTGTAATTACTGGGTAGAAAAAAGATACCTATATGCAAGTTGAAATTCTGGATATTCTTGTTAATGTGGGGAATAGTGCTTGGGTAGTGCTTTCAAGGGTAATACCTTGAAATGTTCACACTGTTTAATGTTGCCAGTGTTAATTCTGCCTTGCAGAGGAGATGAACCTACCTGCTGACATTCCCAGCTACCTGTCCTCCCAAGGAACACTGTCTGAGTCTCAGGAAGGCTACAGTAACTTGGAGGCAGGGAGCCATCAGCAGCTGATGCCTCCAGCTGGCAGCTACATGCACAAAGGCACAGATGGTAAGCAAAGGCCTCAGGTGTGTTGCCAGTGCCTCATCAGGATGCCAATGCACAGTCTCATCCTCACAGCTTAAGCGTCAAGATAGATCTTTATCCTGTTTCTTTCCTTTGGCATCTCAAGAGCCCAGGCAGAAGAGGTGGAAATAGATTTTGCTTGGAAGATGACTAGCTGTGACTCCTATCCTTGGTATAAGGTTGGCTGGTTAGTTTGTTTTAAGGTTGGTTGGCTTGTTACAATCATAACTAATGGGTCTACACTATTTCCCTACCTTGTTTGGACAATTTTCTGGATGTTCATGTCATTGAGCTTACAGAGATGCTTTCTTTGCCATCAAAATGCTGAGGACTCATCATTCCTTATATAGGCTGGCTTGAAAATTGATCCTCAGTGTAAGTTTTTCACATCTGTCCATGATCCCTCCAGCCCAGTCCCACTGCACTAGGGTCTGTATCGGGAAGGAGTTGAGAAGCAGCTCATCTAAGTGACAGGTTTATCATCAGCTCTGATGTGGGTGGGCATGCAGGGGCAAGTCAGGTCCAAGAAGGATGTGGGCATGTATCCTGGTTGAATCCCTAGGCTGTTTCACCCTGGTGCACAAGCTGGCTGGACCTGCATTGAACTTTTTTGCCCATGCACTAGGGGAACATGTCTACGGTTCCCCTGGTCAGCTTCAGAAGGGGACTGCTGTGGAGAATTTGCATGGGGGAACCCGGGGGGTTTCTCATGTGACCTCTCAAGCTGAGTACTCTGTTACTCCCTTAACTGTAAAAAGACCCTTCAATCTGTGCTGCTGTAATAAATGATCATACCAGGACATAAAGCCTATGGAAATCTGGCATCCTCATTTTGAGAGTATTTTATTTTTCTATTGTGTTCATCAGGTAGTGCAGCACCATTAGTGATCTGCTCAGATTGCTATGACAATGCCAACATCTACTCCCGGACTCGAGAGTACTGTCCCTATGCCTTCGTCACCGAGGAGGACTCCCTGGATCAAACACTTCCGAATCTCATGGTGCAGATGCCCAAGGAAACATACACAGCACGCGCCCAGAATGAAACCAGTGCTCTGGGTAATCTCTTAGCAGACAGAGATGTGCCTGTCTTCCTTACCAACCGTGACAAAAAAAGTGATAAGAAAATCTCTTCCCAGCAGATTATTGGTGCGTGTCCACTTTTCCTTTTGTTGCTTTGTATTTCCTGATAACTTCGGCTTTTGTTATGCTGCCCTTCACTATTGACACAAGTGCCAGTAGTTTGTGGAATAACTCACACTTATTAACCACTTGTTCTCCAAATGTTGCATCAGCAAGCAACAGCTTGCATCCAGTACCTGAGATTGAAGAGGGTGATGTTAAAAAGATAGAATTTCTTAATTTAAGGTTTAAGTTTGTGGAATGTGAAGGTTTAAGTTTGTGGAATGTGAGCCTTTGCTTATACTTCAAGGACATATATTAACCAAAAATTGGAACTTCACATAAGAAATTCAAATAGCCTTTCTGTTTGAGCTGGCCTTAAGTTCAAAGAACTCACTAAATTGGTTATTTTTCTGTTGACTTTCTTCCAGATCACCTTTTTAAAAATTCACACTGAAGCTCGGTGTGTTTGTGGTTACTATAAGAGATTGCTGGAAAAGGAGCGCATCTAGTAAAATATACTCTCAAAACCAGAGAAAATCAGTCCAGAAGGATTGTAATTGCCAAGTCACAGAGCTCAGATCTTTTTAAAATCTGAGTGTGATTGATCTCTGCTCTTTGTGAGCAGTGACAGCACCTGAGGGAACAGCTGGAGCTGTGTCAGGGATGGCTTGGGTTGGGTGTAAGGAAAAGGTCATTCCTCCAGTGGGTGGTTGGGCACTGAATAGGCTGCTCAGGGAATGGTCATGGCCTCAAGGCTGCCAGAGCCCAAAGAGCGTTTGGATAACACTCTCAGGCACAGGGTGGGATTTGTTGGGGTGTCTGTGCCAGGCCAGGAGTTGGACTCAATGATCCTTGAGGCTTCCTTCCAACTTAGGATATTCCTTGATTCTATGAACTTGCTTCTGTTCATCTTCTGATTTTTCTCCCTCAGAGCCCTTCCAGGTTCCTCTGTGGGGAGGCAGCAAAGACCTGTCTTGCTCTCACCCGCAATTCCTGCACCATCCGTTGGCCCGCGAGGCCCCGCAGCCACTCCGGAGCGACGGTATAGCCAACCATGACCGGGACCGGGCATCACCCAGACCCTGCCATAGGCTACAGGAGGAGAACTTTGATTTTAACAGGACACGGAACATTCATGACCACAGTGAAACCACATAAAGCACTTACAAAGCCTTGAAAGCAAATCCACGTTGACTGACTGTATTTACTACCTCAGTACTAACCCCAAGGCCAAAGATGCTTGTGTATGTGTCTGCAAGTACTAAAGAGTCAGACTCTCTTGAAGGAGATGGCACATGCCCTTTTTTCTGCATTTTTTCCATTGGAAAATGGCAATGTGCACCAGAGAACACATGGAAAATTAGTGCCATCTACAAAAATAGCATTTAAACATGGATTGTGTGATGCTGGACGCAGTCTTTGTGGTGGTGCATGTTTTGGAAAGCTCTCAAGAACACGTGTAGCTATTTCACAGTGCTTTGTCTGCCTGGAAACAAACCATCAGGGCCTCCTCACAGAATTCCCCCAGAACTGTAAGCATAAAACTCTTGGCCAGCTTTTCCTTCCTTAGACTGTTGGCAGGTGTCTGTTGGCAGTCTAAATTTGGAGCTTGTTTTCTTCTATGAATAATGGACTCTAGTTGTAAATAAACTCGCATTTATAAATATTTTGTATACACTAAGCATATAAATGTGTTGACTGTAATGTAAATTATTTTTATTATGCCAAAGTATGTGTCATACTGTTAGTCTTGACAGCTGCATATCAAGCCATATGGGGAGCTTGGGGGGACTGAAAGCTTGTTTGTGAGGGAATAGAGCTGTCTTTGTTTTGAAAAGTGCATTTACATATAGATATGTGGTAGAACTGTGATATTGATGAATTTCATTGTTGCCTACAACTGTGTGCCTGGCTGACCTGGCTGCAAGCTGATCCATTTCATGATAGTAGCAGAATTTCAAGGTTTATCTAAGCTTTTATCTATAAAAAACCCCTTTGTATTTTATCTGCTGAAAGGGTCTCCATATGTTTCCTAGCTGACAGTTAAGTGAACTTTTAAAAATAATGTGGTGATGAAAAGCATGAGGTAAATTGAGAGAGCACGTGATAAATACTTACTTCTTCTGCATAGCCAAAGGCATATGGAGTTTAAAACACTGTTCCTTTTCTGTTGTAAAATATCAGGCTACATTGTTGAACTAATAGTTCCCTTAAATCTTAAGTGTGATCAAAATGTTTAAATATTTGACAGGTGAGAAATGATACAATGCAGGGAACCCCTCACTACTGAAAAATCTTGCTGACACAGAGGAAGCTCAGACTCCATAGTTTCAGTGAGATGTGCCTGAGAAAATGAGGAAGAACAATGACATTATAAAGGCTTCCTGGAAAGTTGTTCTGTTTGGGGGAAAATGCCCCTTTTTGTAGAAGGTGTTAAAAGACTCCTCAGGGATGGGTTTTCAGCGGGTACACTGTGCTCTGTGGTCAGGCCTTTAGAGTGAGGTGCTTCCTTCCTGGGCACTGCTGCCTGCTTTGCAGCTGTAGGATTTGTACCCAAATGAAACCATCTGTGTGATACTTTTATAAAGACAGAAACCCCTTTTTGGCCCAGCTCAGTTGTAGGTGTGTGAGAATTCCCATTGATCCATTCCTGGAGAGAAGGGTTTGCGACTCAATTGTCAGGTCTAGTTGTGCAGAATTACAGCTGAATTTAGAGACTGTGGTGAAGTATTTGAGTAAATGAGTGGGGAAACACTGGGACTAATGATGCTTTCCCCATGACTCTTTGGATAGGAATAATAGTCAAATCATTGCAAATGAGTAAATATTTTTAAGTCCTCTTCCCATGCTCTCAAAGCCAGCATGGCTGCTTTGGTAGACAGCAGCTTTAGTGGGAAGGGGATGCAATTGTCCTTGACCTATGGGTAAATAGAGAGAAACACAGATGTGTAAATTTTGGGATTCTGACAGGTGAAAGCTTAAAAAAAAAAAAAAAAAAAAATCATAAGTTTGTTTCTTTCTGGTTTTATTTCCTCCAGACTTTTCCTTCCCAGATGGCATTTAAGGCACAGTGCTTATTCTGAATCCAAAGTGGTCCCTGCTGCAGGGACCCAGCACTGTCAGTTTAAATCCAGATGAAAAAGGTCATGCCATGAAACTACAGCAGCAGCAAAGCCTTATTTTGGGCTGCTCTCAGCCAGTTGTCGCTCAGGCTACTGGTTCAAGGTGCTGCTGGCATCTGTGATTCCCAGCAGTGGGAAAACCACATCCCTGCTGCTGCTGCTCTCTCGTTGCCACTTGGCAAATGCTTGTTCCTATTTCTTTCATTCCTCTCTTGCTTCGTAGGAGCTGAGCTCACACAGATCTGTCACAGTGCAGCTGGCATTGTCCAGACCCTGAAAGTACTTGGGGTACAAGGCCCTGGAGCAAGGGAATTCCCTTTAGGTAGGTGAGACCTGCTTGGCCTGGGCCAGGGCTTTAAAATCACTGCTGTCTGCGCCAGGACTATGCTGGCTGTCAGAGAGTGCAGCTAAAGCTGCTCTGATTTCTGTGAGAGAGTGGCCTATAAAAGCTGAATCCTGAATTAAGACATTTACATCCTTCCGTGAGCATTTAAAGTCCATAAGCTGGTTGTAAATAGCTGATGCTTGTAAGTAGGTGACACTTTGCTGCACTGTGGAAAAACTTCTTTGGTAGACTTGGAGGAGAAAATCATGTGTGTCTTGTTTCCCCTTTGCAGAGGGACAGAGTGGCCTTTCTTTTTTCAGTAAAAACAAGCAATTGCCTCAATCAATGCCAAAGCACTACCAGTACAGAAACTGAGGGGGATCAGAAGCAGCAAGAGCAAAGCTGCTTCTGTTCCCTCTTGCTATTTCCTATTGTCTATTTATATTTTTTTCACAGCAGAATGTATATTTTGTATAGCATATGTAATATATGTTTGTCCATTGTAACATATGTTCAAACAATAAAATGCTGTATACATTGAGTATTCAGTGTAACTCTGTTAGTTTGCAAATTGAATAATTATATTTTGTCCTATGGTATTTAATTTTCATGGGGGGAAAAAATAGAGCAAACTTTGCCAACTGGACATGGTCCTGGGACTCTGAGATTTGGACAAGGTGATGACCTCCAGAGGGTGTTTCCATCTCAACCATTCTCTGATTCTGTGATTCTCATTTCACTTTTCCTGCAGGAAGTACCTGTACCCCTTTTTGGAAAATGGGGGAGGGGTGGTTCTTCCATGGTCGTGTTAACTCTGGGCCAGGAGCCTTGCAGTTCACTGTGCTCCTCACACTTTTCTCCTGCTTTTCCAATGCTGCCCTTCTGCACTTTGGATCCTCTGAAAAGGAGATTTTTCTTTCCAGGAATGAACTGTCAGCACAAGCATCTCCTACATGCCAGCTGCAGGAAGTGCTGCTAGCCCAATCCCTCCTGAAAACCAGCATGAGCTTTTTATTCCTTTGAATAACTCCCTCTCTCTCTCCCTGCATTCTTCTGCAGGTTCATGCTCTGATAATTAATCACCTTTGTCTTCCTGTGCTCTGTCCTGTGTTCTTCACTCTTGTACCTGTTCCCAGATCTCAGCACCATTTACCTTTTCCCAGGTTAACTTGAGCTTCTGCAGCTGCTTCATCCCCTACTCTTGCTGACAGAGATGTTTACACCCAGGGAAAGGGCTCCCAAGAGCTGCATGTGCCTTGTTCCCCCCACCCTAGACACACTGACCTCCATGCTTATTCTGGAGAAGGACTTTGCACAAGGGCATGCAGTGTCAGGACAAGGGGGAAAGGCCTCAAGCTAATGAGGGAAGGCTTAGATTAGATATTAGGAAGAAATTCTTCCTTCTACAGGTGCTGAGGCCTTGGCACAGATTTTCCAGAGCAGCTGTGGCTGCCCTATCCCTTGAAATGTCCAAGGCCGGGTTGGGCAGGGCTTGGAGCAGCCTGGTCTACTGGAAGGTGTCCCTGCTCATGGGCAGGGGTGGAATGAGATGATTTTAGGTCCCTTCCAACCTAAAACATTCAGCGATTCTGTGATTTATCAGCTAACATTCTTGATAATCAGGGATTCCTTCAGCCTCTGCCTGGACTAGGACACTACCTGGCTGGGCAGGGGACAGCAGAGTCACCTGCCCTCTCAGGAGGACCCCCTTATATTTATAAACCATATTGGGGTTTCCCTGGAGCTGAAGCATTCTGAGTGTCCACAGCATTCCCCAGATCCCAGCTTTTAGTGTCCTCTTAAGTACTTTCAAGCCACCTCAATTGCAGGAGAATGGCCTCAATGATCCTAACCAGCCCCACAAGGCCTGATTTATCCAGGAGTGTTGTGGAACCCCACCCCTGTGATCATTTCAACACGATGCTCAGGAAAAACCAGCTACTGCCTTCCCAGGCAAGATCAACTCTCCCTAGCACAGTGTCAGAGCCGACAGCTATTGCAGATAAGATCATGAATAGTTAATGTTCTCAGTTATCCAAGCATATTTAAAAATTAACACAAGCCTGATGCTGATGAGAGTGAAAAACTGGGTCATCAAAGACAGGAAAAAAACAGAAAACAATTGCATTTACCCTTGGGCTTCACTAATGACTGGGTTTTTGTGGAGGATCCTAGTCCTTCCTCTCTTTAATCCTTCAGTGGTTTAATACTGGATGCTTCATTAAAGCACCTTCCCTTTTGCCTGCCAGGTTCTCCTCCCCTCCTTCCCTCCCGCAGAAGTTTGTGGCCCCTTTGAATGTGTCTCCAGGCTCAGGTGTGATGGTTGGTGCCATGAGCATGAGCCTGGGCACCGTGGAGTGAAGGAGCTGATGAGCACAGTGTGGTGGGCAGGGGTGTGTGACATGGGAGGTGAGCAGGGGCAGGGGGCTGTGTGAAGCCCCCTCTGGGAGCAACCCCATGTGTCCCTGGGGTACCTCCAGACATCCACTTGGAAAAGTTACCCCCTCATTTGTGGGTTGATGTCTTCACCTTCTGCTAAATTGAGCCCCAAGTCCCTCAGGTCTGGGCTTAGCAAGGGAATAAGCAAAGAGCTGAGTTGGAAGGAGAAGACAGTCCTTGGGTCCATGGGATCCCCAGCCTTGGGGGCTTTGGACTCCAATCCGAAGGCAGCCATGGCTGTCACCTGCATTGGGAGCCCATGAACTCCAGATTGCTGTTCCCTACACATAGGAAGCTGGAAGATACACAGGGTCCTGTTTCAGAATGAACCCACATATTCATAGGCAGACAGGAGTACAGGGAACAAATAAACTCCAAATCCTAATTTTTATGGCTTTGGCCCTGAAGTGGCTCACTGGGAGCACCAAGAGTGGGGATCACCACCCTGGAGAGCATCAGCTGCCTCCAGCCAGACATCGGCGGCTGGAGCACTAAGTCCCAACAACATTGAGCAGATGATGGCAGAGATCACAGAGGGATGTCTGCTGTTGCAGGCAGTGATGGGCATGTGAACATGCCAGGAATGTTCACCTGGGCTTCCCCAGGTGAGAAAAGGGGTGGTTAGCTCTCGTGGTGCATTGGAGATGAGATTTCCAACCCCCTTTAGGAGGATGGGTGAGCTTGTCCCCTCCAGGTTATGGACACCGAGGGAGGAAGGGAACAGCCCTCTGGAGAACTGGCATGCACCAGGCCCTGGGCTTCCACCCAGTGCTTCTTTGTGTGTCTGACTCGGCTGGTTCTGGATCTGCTCTGAGCTGACCAGGATGGAAATGGGCTGAAACACAGCACAGCAGAGAAGGGACAACCTCAGAGCATGTCCTTTAATCCAAGGGCCTTTTCCTGCTGTGCCCAGAGGCAGTCCTGGCTGGGGTTGCTATTTGGAGGGCAATAGAGCGCTATTAAGGCCACTGTTTATCTCATTTTCTCCCAGTGAGTTGCCATTTATCTGCTCTGTGAGGGACATGGCACTGATTGAACTCTGAGTGGTTACTGACAGGCACAGCCGCAGGGTCACTCCTGCTCTGCCCTCTCCATCTCCTGGTGATGTTTCACATCAGAATTTCTCTCACATGAGGCAGAGCTGGGCTGAGGGAATGGTTAAAGCTCCATGCCAGGAGCCCTGACCAGAGATAAGAGCATCCTCCCTCTTGAATCAGGGCTCTCATTCCAGCTCATCTCTCTTGGCAAAGGCAGATCTTCTTTGAACAAGATCCTCTTGCACATAACTTGCATGTAACACAGGATAACTGCTCTGCTCACCACTTGGAAGGTTTGATTTCACATTAGGTTTAATGTATCTTCTGAAGACTTATCCATGTAATTCGCCCCAGCAGTTGGAAACATTTCTTCTGTCCTTGCACAGATTTATCACTGACACCATTTGCCTGATGCTGGATGCTGCAGGAGCATCTCTTGAGCAGAGTGCTGTGATGTGTGATTTGCCAAAGGGGATTTTGAGGTGGAGAAATAAATGTGCCCTGCTTCATTAATAGCTAACAGCCTGCTGAGAGTATCCCTGGCAGCATGTGTGGCTTGGGAAAGGTCTGGCTGAACTTGGCGAGGAGCTGTTCTGTAGAACAGGAATGATCCCATCCTGAAAAATTTTAATTAAAATAAATGCCCAGGAAAGGGCCAACTATTTGTGCTGTTGCTTCCTGAGCCTCATCCCTGCTAATTAAGCAGTGTGTCAGTGCAAGTGACCCACAGCTAATGCAGCACCCAATTCGCATTTAAATTAAAAATTATATTTTTAAAATAAAGGTTTTGTTAAGTCCTGTTAGTCTGTCTGTCCAGGTATACACATTATCAAACACTTCACTGGTTTTTATTGACTGGCAGCAGCTCTAGGAGCCTGGATAACACAGGAGGCGTCCTCTCTCCCTCAGATGCTCCGACATGGCCAGATCCAGAGAAGTTTTGGCTGAGCCTCTGCTTTCAGAGCTCTGGTATCTCTGTCCAGGCTGTAAAACCTCAGGACACTGCTTCTGACAGTGAGGGGCTCTCGATGTCCTTCCAAGTGGGATGTCATTTTTGCATCTGGTGTTTTTCTGTCCTGTGTTGCCACTGCCCACAGCTGCAGAGGTCTGCAGCTCCTTGGTGGTGCTGGGGCCATGCCAGTGACATTCTGGAGCGGTTTTCCCTCTGCTACTTCCCAATGCAGTACCTGCCCAGGCCAGTCAGGCTGCCCAAAGCAGCTGCAATGTTCATGAGTGGGTTGTATAATGGGTGTCATGACCCCACAGTGACTTATGCTAAGCCAAGTGCCTGGAGGAAGCAGGAGCATCCAGCCTGGGAGAAATGAGTGTCAGGCTCTGCAGGGGTCTGGCTCCAGAGGGGACAGGGGTTTGCACAGTTGTTGACTCCATGTGGAGGGGGGAACCTCAGACAGACAGCAGGATATGTTGTCCCTGTGTGCCTTCATGCTGGGGACTACAGTCTTCATGTGGGGTCCCCCCAGTCCCTCACACTAAGCGTCTGCCTGCAGGATCCACCATGCTGAGGGTCAGTCAGACCCTCATTCCAACACTGGGGGATCGCCAAAGTCCTTAGTGAGAGTCAGGGACACCCTCTCTAGAGGAGAAGGTCTGTATGAGGGGATGGAAGCATTTCTGGGGAATTTCTAGTGGGAAGCATTTCTAGTGGGAAGCCCTCACTCAGCAGAGCCCAATAGCTCATTGAAACACTCCTGCAGCACTGCCTCTCTCCCAAGTCCTCTCAACCACACTTAGAGTCATGGTTCTGGTTCTTGTATTCATGTATTCATATATTCATGTGGTTCATGACACACAGCCCATATTCAAAAGTATATCAGATCAGATCCTCACTCACTGGGAGTTCTCTCTTTCACACCCCCATTTTTTAAATTTTAAGTATTGAGGCATAACAGACTCTTAATGAGATACTGTCTGGGTCATCCCATATGCTTGACAACAGCATTCCCACGGACTGGAGAGGTGCTGCTTGGCTACTCTCTGGGCAGGACCTGGGAGCTTTGGCTGTGCTGGGCAGGTCTCCAGCTCCATTGATGGGATTTGAACTTTGATGAATTACTGATCAGGGGCTCAAATTACATGTGGAGGGCACATAAACACCCATAATTGCAGTGCCCTTGTTAAGGGAGGATCAGGCCAGCCTCATCCAGACAGGTCTCTCAGTTGCTTGAGCCCTGCTGTACTGCAGTATCAGTAATGGCATGTCCCCCTGCTCCTGGATTTGGGGGGAAAGGGGGCTCTGGAGATTGCCTACCAGTCCTGGCTGCTGCACTCTGCTCAGCTCTCATGACTGTGCTGAGGTCCAAGGGCTGCCAGTGCTGTTGCTAAAACATGTTCCCTCTTCCCCCAGTGTCACCAGAGCTGTCCCCATGGGGATGGTAGTCTCCTCTTGGCATCTGAATCCTTGCTGTGGGCTCCTGGGCTGCAGACCCCTGTTTGTTGAGCTGGCACAACCTCATGGAGCCCAGCTCCTCTGGATACCTTTCATCTCTCTAATACCATCAGACATCCTCTGGCTTGTTTTTGTAGAGACTGAAGCTGCAGCACCTTGCCTGGCTCCATCTCCCTCTGCAGCGAGCCTGCAGCAGCCATGCCACGTGTGACCCTGATGCCTGGCTCCCCCTATGCCCTGTGTCTGCTGTGGGCTCATGGCACCAGGTCCTGCCCTGATGAATGTGGAACGTTACTTGCATCATGCACAGTGGTGCTTTTCCCTTCCCTGGGCTCTGTGGCCATGGAGCTGGCAAGTTGCTGAGCTGGCTGAGGTGACACCAGGGTCCTCTCATCCTCCCTGTGACCACATCCCAAAGCTGAGATCCTACGGTGGACGGGATGCCCCATGGGCAATGGAACGTGGCTCCTTGCTGCACTCCTGCCCTCCCTTTCAGCTTCTGCTTGGGTCTGACTGTTCTGATTTCTTGCTCCTGGTTAAGGAACACAAGTTTTTTGACAGATGCCTTTGCCATTATTCTTCCCTTAATGTTGTTGTTGTTTTGTTTTACTGTCAAATTGCATCTTCCTAAAGTCCTTCCCATCCTGTCAGCTGCAGATGAAGCGCACGCAGGGCTGAGTAATCTCCTGGCTCTGTCTGGGGAAATTGCCTTTTATTATTGATAAGGCAGCACTGCCTTTGGAGGACACAACTCTGCCTGTGAGCTGGAGCAGAAGCTGGGGAGCAATGCTCGGCCCTGCCACTGCCTGTGGGAGCTCCCAGGGAAGTCAACTTGCCCCTGGCCTGAGCAGATGACGAAAAGAACCAAGCAATGCTGCAGCAAGGTGGGTCTGAGGCTGGCACCTGTCCTGGAGAAGCCTACTGCAGGAAAGAGGCTGATCCTGCTTGGAGTATCCCAGCTTCTCCTCCTGCACCTCACAGGGAGCAAGGCATCCACTTTCCCACTTTGTGCTTGTCCCCATTGCAGGTGAGTAGTGTGGCACCTGGAGGCATGGCTCAAAGACAAGCCCTGTGAGGACAGGACAGTAGGCAGGGAAAATGTGCCATCCTGGCTGATTTGGGCTGGGGGCTGCTGTGCACAGAGGTGAGCTGTGCATGTCCATGCCCAAGCTTCCATTTCGTTCAATCCCCTTGGGTCCTGGTGGGGCATCAGGGAGAAAGAAATCTGGGTCATGGCAAAAACTCTCTCTCTGAAGAATAAATCTTTATGTGTGCTTACAGTGTGTTCCTGCTCCTGGCTGCATAGGAGGAGCTGCAGTGCTCGGAGCAGTGAGTGTCCACACACGTGATGCAGAGAGAAGGCGTAGGTGCGACAAGGTGGCCATGGGACCCTTGGCCATGGGTGAGGCAGCCATGGCTGGCCCTGGACCTGGCTCTGACTCCTGTGCCCATGGCTCTGCTGCTGCTCTTGGAGGGCCTTGGTTTGTTCCCACTTGAGACTGGCACTGGCTAATGGCCCAGTGGGGTACCTGGTCCCAGGAGCTGGAGGAAAAGGGTAGAGGGTGCTGGCTGGGAAGGCAGCACACAGGGGAAGGACACTGCTCTGAGCACTAGTATCCCCTTTCCAAGGTGGATCTTGAGCTGCTGAGGGCTCTAGTTACACTTCACGAACAGTCCCACCTTTGACACTTCCCATGATGTGCTAATAGGTCCTTGGGACCAGAACAGTTCCTGCAGCATGGTTCAGCTGGTGTGAGCTGTTCCTATCCCTGCAAACAGACCAGATACTGCTGGACTGCTGCAGAACAAGAGGAGCAGGGCAGACCCTGCTCCTAGGTGTGGGAAGTGGCAGCTCGGAGATCCATGAGGCACAGGCAGGTGGTGCATTCCAGGATGCAGCTTTAAAAGAACTGCCTGGATCTTCCCATACATGTTTAAACCCTCCTGTGCTGCATAGGAGTGTGGCCAATGCACAGCTGTTCCTTTGGCCTCTCTCCCAGGCAGCCACACAGGGATCTGTCAACAGTGGGCACAGGGATGACACCACTGGTGCCCGTGTTGCATCTTGGCAGCCTCCACCAGGACCTGCTGCCACCACTGTTACATGCCACAAGCTGTGTTAACCCTGCTTTGTGGGTGCTGTGGGGCAGGACAGACTGATGGTCCCTTGAGCACAGCATCCAGATGCCCAAACAGGATCCAGTTGTGGATCCAGGCTCTTTGCAGCACTGAGTTCATTGTGCTTCCATGAAGGTCATTCCCTTGGTGTGGGCTTCCTCCTGCTTGGCTTGCTGGTGGAAGTCCAAAGTCCAAGGCGGTCCATATCCCAGTGGTGCTGTGAGCAGAGCGCCCAGGCTGGGAAGGGGCTGAGGGTGCTGTGCTAGCGCCCTTTGGTGATGAATTGGGCAGAAAATTGCCGAGTCAACACAAGCCCAGCAAAATACTCTTGGTGGAAGCCACCATAGCAAGCACTACTATTTTGCTGATAAATCTGATTTTTAAATGAGTTGCATGTCAGGCTGGTAAATAATCCATCTCGTAAATTAAGAGAGCTGGAACCAGACTGGAACAAGCAGCTGGTGCTGCAGATACAGCAAGTCCTGCACAGCAGGGAGAGCAGTGGCAGCAGTTCTTGGGAGCACATTCCCTGCACTGCTTCTCAAATTGCTTTTAAAAGTCTTCAGTTCCCACAGCACATTCCATGAGCTTTTCACATAAGCATAAATCCAGGAGTAGCATTGATGGGAACAAAAAGGTTTTATATATATGAACTTCAGAGAGCAATAGGGAAAGCAGGAGGCTCTTGAGGCAACAGCCCTTGGGAGACATGGATCTTTTTGATTTCAGGAGCATTTGCAGCCACATCAGAGCCATTCTGGTGGTCTTCTTGCTCCAGATTCTGACAGACAGCTTTTCCTAGCCTCTTACCACCAGTACTTAAGTAGAACAGATTGTTAATTACTATTAAAAGTCCCAGGAGCTGCACAGTACTCTGTGCTTCCTACCTGCCTGGAACAGATTGGGCAGAAACTCTCTGAGGTCTTGGATACATGTGGCTTTGCACTGGATAAAACTCCCTGTTACCTCCGAGAGCTTTTCATGGGGAAGCCCAGTCCTGAGTGGGCTGTGCTGGGGGCGGGGGGGGGGGGGGGGGAGGTATCTGTCCTGGGTGCAGCCCTGAGCTCAGTGCTGTGATCTGAAGGGGGAGAACTTCAAATCACCATGGCTGATCAGTCTTGAAAATCACTTGTGCTGAGGGCTGTCACTGGCTGCTTGTGGCACATCCCTGTGCACGTGCTAGCCATACAGAGCCCCAAAACATCCTCCCACAAAACATCCTTCACAGATGTTTCAGGTTTCTTTGGGTGCAGCAGCCAGAGAACAGATCTGTGCAAGGGAAGGATTTGGAGTCAGAAAGCACTTGGACTGCGTAGCAGCTGGAGCGCGTCCTGATGAACTGGTTTCCTCAGGGCTGCAGGGGAGTAAACCTGGGGCAGATCCCAGTTCGTTTTGTGAGTCCTGTCACCATCACATCTGGTGGGGACCTGGGACCTTCTGCAAAGCAGGAGCACTGGCACAGAGTAGCACTATTGCAAACACCCCAGGAGTGGGGCTGGAGCTTGGTTTGGTGTCAAAGCTCCAGGAGCCTTGACTTCCCAGGAAGGCTGCTGGCCATCCCTGGAACAGGCAGTGAGTGGCACAGGCTGCTCAGAGCAGCTGTAGTTGCCCCATCCCTGGAAGTGCTCAAGGCCAAGTTGGACAGGGCTTGGAGCAACCTGGTCTAGGGGAAGGTGTCCCTTCTCGTGTCAAGGGGTGGAATGGGATGAGCTTGAAGGTGCTTCCAACGCAAACTGCCCTGTGATTATATGATCTTTGGGCAGGCTGCAAGGAGCAGAGTTGGTCAGTGATTAATTATGTGCTATTGGAAGCAATTACTGATCAACAAAGTGCCTTGAGGCAGCCTGCTAAGCCTGCGGGAGGGAGGGGTGTGAAATAAGTACAATGGCCTCCTTGAACACTGCTGAATGTGTAGGGAAGAGTTAATGGCTAATTAAAACTCTGGATGATTTCCAGGGTGATAGTCAAGGTGCTTGTGAACTGATGTTAAAAGACAAATTCTTCATCACCAATGCAGCTACCATCCTTGTTCAGTTAAACTCTTCAACAGATCTCCCACAAAGGTAATTTTCTGCTTCTCTGGCTTAATTCTATTCATATTTTAGAGGGTAATTGGCATCACTTGGTGTCCTTATATGCCCAACTCATTGCACCTTGCTTCAGGAGTGAAAGTTAATGCCTCTCCATGTAGGTTAGTGCAGCAATTTATGGTGAGGGCTGGGGCCAGGCAGAGGTGGGGACCAGGGGCACCATTGCCACTGCTGCTGCTGCTGCCAGAAGCCTGGTGCTTGCTTCAGTGCAGATTACCCAGTTTCCATTTGAGCTGTTTTCTGGATGCTGTGGTTGGCAGCAGTGAACCCACAGTGCCAGCAGCTGCCTCTGCTACTCAGCAATGGCCAGAGGGGTGCAGGACAGACCTGATTGCACCAGGCAGTTGTGTGACAGCAGAAGGATGCCAAGGGTACACCATGGTCACACGTGGTTTCAGAGTCACAGGGAATGGTGACAGGGCTATCACCTGCCGCACAGTCAGCAAACAGTGCCCAGCAAATGGCAACCAGACATTGTGTTTGGAGGCCTCATTTATGGAGTTGCTGATGAAGCATCAGTGACTTTGATAATGTCAAGGACTAGAAACTAAATGCTTCCACTATAAATCTTGTCTGCTTTAAAAGTAGGTTATACTTTCAAAGCGCTTTAGTTCTTAGGAATTTAATATTTCCATGTCAATTGTAAGACAAGTAATTGGATGGCGAGAAGGTTGTTACTGGAACCTGAGATTAAAGGCAGGATTTGAAATGCTGTGTTGTGTGCAGGTGGGTGTTTTTGTTCACTGCAAATGTGACTCTGGAGGTTTTGCTGGCACCATTTCTGTTTGAAATCATGGAAACACAGAATATCCTGAGCTGGAAGGGACCTGCATGGATCAGCTCCTGGCCCTGCAGAGGAGAACCCCAAAATCCACCCTGTGCCTGAGAGCGTTGTCCAAATGCTTCTTGACCACTGGCAGCCTTGGGCCTGTGACCATTCACTGGGGAGCCTGCTCCAGTGCTCAACCACCCTCTGGGGAAAAATCTTTACCTAAATATCCAGCCTAAACCTCTCAGCACCCATGGAATGGCCCTGGCAGAAAAGACCACTCTCCCAGCACCTGCCATGCCCAGGGTACTCGTCCACAGAGTGGTGTGTCCACGGAGGGAGCAGCTCCAGACCTGGGCTGAATCCTCCCTGGGAGAGGGTTGTTTTAATCTCACCAAGCAGTTTATATCGAGGATATCAAAAGGTCTTTTGGCCCATGCTGGGAGATACTTGGGCTGCTTCTAGCAAAAACTCTGCCTCCTCCTACCCTCATTCACCCCCTTCCTGCCTAGGGAAGGAGTTTCCCACATCCCATGAGCAACATTTCCCTGGTCTGTCCCTTTCCAAATCACAAGCTGCACTACTGCAAGCTGACATCAAGACTCTGAGGTGAGCACGAACTGGCTGAATCCAAGCCTTTCCTGTGAGGCTGCAACCCCAGAGCCCCTGGACATGGACCATAGCTGCAACACCATGGCCATGGATTTCCCTGAAGGGATGAAGCAGCACTGGTGGAGGTCCTGGGGCACCCTCTGTGAAATTGCTCTGCCTGTGCCATGCTGTCACCCAAGGGGTGCCAGAACTGTGCAGCCCCGTCCCAGAGCTCCATGCCCAGCCTGCCTGAGCTGAGAGGAAAATGGGCTCAGTTTAATGACAAGACTTTAATATTCCAGGCTTAAACTTTCTGTAAACCAGCAGCTGCTGGACAGGTGAGCTGGACTCCTGTGCCTAATGTAGATTGATAGCAGATCAGCTTTTCTGTCTTAATTTGCTTATGACCTAGAGAATTAGCAGAGAGGATCTGTTATCCTGCCAGTGCACTAATGACTCTGGCAAGAGAAGGGCTCCCCAGGGAAGCAGTGGTATTTGCTAACCTTTCCGCAGTTTGCTTTATATAATAACACACTCCTCCAAATGTCCTCGGCGTGACTAGCCATTCCCCTTCACTTGCACATGCCTTGATATTTTACTTTTTAAATTTCAAGACTATTGCGCAGTAAGAAAAGGTGCTGAATGCCTCATGTCATTCATCTTCCCTCTCCCTTCAGAGACTATTCTTAGCCACGCCATTGGTTTAGCAATGCAAAGGGAGGTACTTTTCCTTTTCAAGGTCTCTAAAGATTTCCTGTATCCGTATGTCCAGCTAGAAAAGAAAAACAACTTGAATCTGCCTGCCTGTCTACGCTTCAGCTCACTGCTTTTCTCCAAAATGGGTTGCAAGGCTGGCAGCATAGAAGAGAGCCTCTCCAGAGGCATTTTTAAAGGCAATGGGACAGCTGAGCACACGGTGTACTGAGGATCAGGTAGGACACTCCAATGACACACCATCCCAATGAGTGTCACTGCAAAATATCATGGAGTAGCCATGGAAAAAAGGACCTGGGGGCCCTGGACATGCACTAGCCACATGTGCTGGGACCCAGAAACCCCCCTGAGCCCTGGGCTGATCGCACAGTGTGGGCAGCAGGGGAGGGGGAATTCTGCCCTGCTCAGGTGAGATCCCATCTGCAGAGCTGCTTCCAGCTCTGGGAACCAACACCAGAAAGATGTGGAGCTGCTGGAGCAAGACCAGAGGAGGCCACTGAGATGCTCCAAGGGCTGGAACCCCTCAGCTCTGGATCCAGGCTGGGACAGCTGAGGGTGTTCAGCCTGGAGAAAAAAAAAGGGCTCCAAGGGAGCAGCTCCAAGGCTCCAGGGAGACTTTAGAGCCCTTTTCAGTGCCTAAAGGGCTTCCAAAAGAGCTGGGGAGGGACTTTGGACAAGGACCCAGAGGGATAGAACAAGGGGGAATGGCTTCCCACTGCTAGAGGGCAGGGATAGATGGGATATTGGGAAGGAATTCTTGGCTGTGAGGGTGCTAAGGCCCTGGCACAGGTTGCCCAGAGCCACTGTGGCTGCTTCCAGGGTGGGAGCTGTACAAATGGGGATGATGAATGCAGTTTGTCCAAGCTGCCACCATCACTTCATGTGACAGGTGTGTGCAGACACCATTTGCAGCCCTACAGCCTCCCTGCACACCCACCACCCACCATGCCCTCCCCAGGAATCAGTTCATTCCTCAACCTGACAGCCCAGTCCAAGTGCCAGCAGATGCAGCTATTGCTGTTGCATGCTGCCATTTATGAGTGTTTTCATTTCTATAGATTCTTGACATTGAAAGCCCATAATTAAGATAATTAGAACAAAGCCTTGTAATCAGCATATATTTCAATAAGATATTTTAATTTACAGGTGAAAGTTCTGAACTTATTATTTAAATAATATTATCTTTACTGACAGTATCCTATATAGATCTGACTTGCTTAGGGTATTTATGATACTCATTTCTTTTTAATCCCTTTTAGTTTGATGAACACACACCAAACCTCCAGGAAATGACAGAGTAGTTCCTCAGGGAAGTCAGGCAGAGCTGTGTTGGTGGTGGCTTGGATTGCCATGGGGAGGCTCTTTACAGAGCTACAGCTTGGTTGAGGCACTGCAGCAATCCTGGAATCATACAATACTGAACTGGAAGGGATCCACAAGAATCATCAAATTCAACTCCTGGCCCTGCACAGGACAACCCCAAAATCCCACCATCTGTTTGAGAGCATTGTCCAAATGCTCAATGAGTTCTGTCAGGCTTCAGGCTCCGACCCATTCCCCATGGAGCCTGTTCCAGTGCCCATGATATTCTACAGCATGAGTTTGGGCGGCCTCAGATCTCTCCAAAACACTCGAGAGAGATTCTGACTCTGGAAATGATTTCTCACTTCACAGTGTCAAAGGCTGTTGAAAATAGCTGCTGTCAGCATCCAAGAGTTCTTGTGTGCCAGCAGTGGGGCGAGAGGTTGGAAGAAGCTGGCTGCTCACCTTGCCAAAGGAGCTGGAGTATGTCCTATGTTCTCTGCTTTGCTCTCCATCCCTGGCCCCTGGGGCAGCCTCACAGGCAGCTATCCTTGCCCTGCTCCAGCAGGTGCAGGATACTCCTCCCTGCTCGTGCCTCCGTTCCATCTGCGCCTCTATCCTGCCCATGCCTTCATCCTGCCCACATCTCCATACCACCAGACATGGTCTTACAGAACAGGCAGCAGCAACAGCAGACCTTGATCCTCCTCTAGACCTAGAGACTGCCTTTTCCCCCCAGCAATATCATTGGGAAGATTTTTTGAAATTATGTTGTCCCTGTGGATGTTGGTGTCACCCCAGTAGCAGGTGTGTGGTGCCACCTGCCAGGACAGTGCCTGCAGCCAAGCTCCTGCCAAGGTCAGGGATGGGGAGGATGGTGTAACCAATGTCCCCGTGCTGGCTGCCAGGTAACAAGTGTCTGCTCTGGTTCACCTGACAGTGCTCCAGAACACAATGCACCTTCCCTCAAGAGCAGGCTGCAGCTGGCAGCCCTTCATTTCTCAGGCTTAAAAATAGTCACAGGCGTTATAAACAACCTTGCACAGAACACAATAGAAACCTTGTTTTTCATCCTCTCTGTGTTCCTTGTGGGAACAAATGCTCTTATCGCCTTTCTGTGCTTGGTTGACTGCTCTGTGCAGGAGAGAGACATGAACAATACAGCACAACCAGCACCTCGCCCTGTGTAAAGGAAATTATCTATTTATTTATTTCTGCTTCTGTGATGCTCCAAGTTCTTCAGGGGAACCAGGACGAAGCAGCAGCTCAGCAGCCACTGGAGAATTGTTTGGAGACTGGTACCCACCAGCCTCTGAGCTTTCAAAAAATCTGCTTACAGAGGACAGACTTTGGCTCTTTCTCAAGAGCTCCTTCCAAATCCAAGGGCTGTCTGGCAGACTCATGTTAATAAACAGTTGCACATTAACAGTTATGAAGTTTTTATCTTCTGCTAAAAAGGTATGAATTATGCAGCAGGGAAATACATGAGTTAGTAGTGTGTAAAGAGCTCAGAGCAGCCCACGGATCCACTGTGTGGAGGTGCCACGAGCCCTGCGGTTCTCCTCTCTCTGCCAGCCCCATTCCGGCTGTCGGCAAGTCGGTGCACAGGCTCCTGTCCCGGCTTGGTGCATGCCAGTTCCCAGGCTGGCCTGGGAAGTCTGTGAGCATGTCTGGCTCTGCCCTCCCTGGGAACGACGCAGCTGCCAGTGATGGTCCTGCCCTTGCTGTGCCACCAGCTTCACCACATCGGGCTTTCCCCACGGAGTGGTGATAGTGAAAACCAGAGACACATTATTTGCTGTAATAAGACATTTTCTGTAATCTTTCAGAGCCTTCCCTTCACTGCCACAGGCGAAAGCTCTTAATGGTGGCTTTAAGTCTTTAAGTAGGTTTGGTTTTTGGGGACCTGACTATAGGGCGTTGGGTGGTTCATCCCACCCATGTGCTGCAGCTATGGCAGCATTGTCTTCCCGACCTTGTTCCCTAAATCAGCTGCTATTTAGGCTTTGTTTACAGCTCTGCTTAACCAACAGAGTGTTGCATGTAAATTTTCTTATTTATTATTTGGCAGACGGGGGTCTGTTAAATTCCATTTGGAAAGGACCAGGGACATGGAACTCATGCACCCCATGGCCCTGGGAATGAGGGACAGCAATTAACAAAATTAACTCCATAGAATCATGACATGGTTTGGACTGCAAGGGCCCTTAAAGCTCATTCCCTCACCCCTACCATGGGCAGGGGCTCCTTCCCCAGGCCAGGTTTCTCCTCACCACACAGGATTCTGTGCCACAGCTCCCAAGTCCTGTTGTGCCACTCACGCACACCATGCTCTCCTGCTTTATGTATGTCGTAAATCCTGAGAGATTTCCTGTCTTTTTTTCTCTTCCTTCTCTCCATGCACAGCCCCTGAACAGCCACCTCTCTGCCTGCTGCTCTGTATGGAATTTTTACTGGTGTAATGTATATTTTGACAAGGATCGTGAAGGCCCGAGGGTGACAAATATTAATTGCACACTGAATTTTCCACTCATTACTAGGACAAATCTTCCCATGAAATAATTCAGAAGTGGAAGAGATGCTGAGGTAACTACTTCTCCAGAATAGTGTCCAGGCTCCCATGAACTGAAGGAGAGAGTTACAAATAAGCAACAGGCAAACAGTTTGACATAGTTTTATTTTCTTCCAGCACCACTATGATCTATAAGCCATAGCAGGCAGATCTTCCCAAAGAAGCTATAAGAACACATTCATATTCATGATGTTTAATCATGAGGCAGCAACAGCGCAGCAGTGATAATACCCAATGAGTTTTCATGCACTGAGCTTACCTCCCTAGAGGTTCCAGCTCTGTCAGCTGGGCTGCTAGGTGATGGGCAAGATGCTCTGCTCCTCTTGTCTTGCTCAGGCTTGTCTCCCACCAATCCAGCCACTGCTGTTTTCCATCAGTCTGCATCTCAGCCAGAGGCTGTGCTCTGGGAAAAGCCCTGCTGCTGTGTTTACCCATGCAAGCCAATCCTTGGAACCTGCTTCATGGCACCAGGCAGCATTCAACATGAACCTGCAGTTAATTATGCGTTCTTCCTAAAATAGTTGAGTAGCCTTCATTCTGATCGCTGTAAGTGCATCCTAAAGAATTTATGTGTCAGCTTGTTGCATGCATGGTGTTCTGTAAATATCAAATTAAGTTCATTGTTCAGTCTTGAGGCACCTTGAGGCACAGGTAGCCCACAACCAATCTCTCAAATGGAGAAGGCTGGACTTTATTATCTTGGAGGTCTTTTCCAAATGTAATAATTCTATGATTCTATTCTATAGTTATTCCAGGAACTTAGACAGGGGAGGGCTCAGTGCCAGACCCTGCCAGGGACAGAGCTGGACTCTGCTGGGCAAACAGTGGAATGTGCCAGACCAGTGCTGGGCGCCCCTCTTACCACCAGCCCCAGCTGTTGGAAAGCACTGTTCTGCCAGTCCATGGAAGGGGTTCCTGAAGAGTCAGAGAAGAAACTACAAAACCATAAATTAACCTGGAGAACAGAAAAGTGTAATCTTATTCAGTGAGAGTTAAAAGCAAACAGTTCTGTTAACTATTAATTGTTATAATTGAACAAGATCAGAAGCCCAACATGTGCTCTATTAAGAAAATGGAAGCTTCTACAAAAGTTACCAAAATGATGCCATGCTTTCATTATGGGTCTTTACAGAACATTACTGTTTTTCATGTTTGCTGCCAAAATACAAACAATAGCTCCCTACAAAACTGTGCATGTTAGCTAACCTCATTAAATCCTAAAGGATTAGTCAACTGTTCCTCAAAGTTATGTGGCTTGGAAAGTGATTTTCTAATATGCAAACTTCAAAGGAATTTTGAAATCCTGCAGCGTAAGCGAGACAGACAAATGCTAATCCACTGGAGTGCTGCTTAATGGCCTGTTTAATTTTTGTCTTGCTTGGTCTTTGTAAGCAGGTGGACATGAAGGCTGCCTGCAATTCAGCTTCCTCTTGTATCACCCCACTCACTGACATGGATTCCTCTTCCACATAGATGACAGTGCATGCAGGTATGGCCGTGCTCCTGTGTCTTTTCCCCAACCTACAGCTATGCATGGACACAAACCCACCTGGGGAGGGCCTCCCCAGACCCACTGGTGGGTGATCACAGACTCCTGGAATGGTTTGAGTTGGAAGGGACCTAAAAGCTCGTTCCAAACCCCCTGCCATGGGTAGGAAACTCTATCACTATCCCAGGTTGTTCTAAGCCATGTACAACCTGGCCTTGGACACTTCCAGGGATGGGGGAGCCACAGCTTCTCTGGGCCACCTGTGCCAGGGCCTCAGCACCCTCCCAGGGAAGAACTACTTCATTATACTTAACCTAATTGTTTCCTGGTTTAGTTAGTGTTAGGGAGGACAGGGAGTCTGTGCCTGCCCAGCATATCATGTGGAATCGGGAACCCACCATCACACAGGCTTGGTGGGGACTGCCCTGACTCAAATAAATAATGCTAAGAACTGGGAAGTAATAAAGGAATTAAACACACTGAGTTTTGAGAGCAGAAAGAACTGAAAACCACAAATTAAGGTGAAAGCCCCCCTGTGCAATTCAGAGGGAATTGCTCAGTTCATGGTTCATGTGGGAGAAGAGGGAAAGGAATGTGGCACAGTGGTAGCAGCTCTGTAATGTAATAGAAGAAGCACAAGAGGCACTTCAGCCCCAAGAAGCTTCTCCTGCCTCCCCTGCATCTCCTGGGGCTCACAAGGGACTGGAGGAGCTGGGCTGGTGTGCTCCGGTGTTGTGAGTGGAGTCTGGACAGAGATCCCTGGCTCTGGTCCCATCCCACTGACTTTCCCAATTAAGTCCTGCAGCATCAGCCACGTTCTGCCAGGACACTCAGATGAATCTTGGGATCCCTACTCATAAGCGTTGGAGGATGTTGCTGTAATGGAGACAGCCAGCAGTAAAGTCAGCAATCCAGACTGAATAATGTATTCACTGCTGTGTTATCAGCTGGGAAACCTGTTAGTAATAAAAACACATGAGCAGAAGCAAGAACACATGAATGTTTAAAGGGATGAGGACATTCTTGAGGATGACACTTAAGCAGGCCCAGTGTGAGTCTGGGTGTCAGACATATCAAAAGGCTGCTGTATGGAAGCATTCCAGTATGTCTAACATGCAGGGAGCACAGCTTTGCCTCAGGGATCTTATTTCATTCACCTAAAAATGAAAAGCATCACACCATACTCTGGAGACCAGTGAAAGATCCTGACATTGGACTCAAGGATCTCAAAAGTCTTTTCCAACTTAAATGATTCTCTCTTCTTCCAAGTAAAGCAGCAGGATGAGAGGAAATGGCTTCAAGTTGCACCAGAGGAGGTTTACCTGAGAACATTTTTCCCAAGGTTTACTTGGGAAAATTTCTTCATCAAAAGGGTTGTCCATCATTGGAACAGGCTGCTCAGAGAAGTGGTGGAATAACCATCCTTGGAGGAATTGAAAAGATATGTAGATGTGGCACTTGAGGACAAGGATTAGTGGTGGCCTTGGCAGTCCTGGGTTAATGGTTGGACTTGACGGTCATAAAGTTTTTTCTGACCTAAATGATTACATGATTTTATGATTCCTGACCCTTATGTCAATAACAGATAGCGTCCCAACCCACAGGAGCCATTTAACAACAGGACACGCTCTATTTTCCTTTTTTTGAAACTGGTTTTGAGGGCTGACAGTGAAAGATGAAGTACTGTGTACTCCCTCCCCTCATCCTTCAGTGAGGTTGAGCCCAGCAGCGGGAGTTGAGAAGTGATATCTGTAAAACAGATGCATCAGCAAAGAAAGAAAAGTCCGTGCTTTGTGAGAGAGAAATTAACATCTTCGTTATAAGTCAGAGGAAAGGCTGGTGCTGGAATGGTGAGCTTTGAAGATTGTCATATTGTCATTATTCATTAATGACTACAAAAGAAGCTGCCTCTAAATGATAACAGTGGGGTATAATGGTAAACCTATGAAGCTTCTATTAGATCCCATTTACTCCCAAACGGTTCTTTGCAAATAACTTATTAACAAAACCCAGGAATAATAATCAGGTTTTGGCTGCAGTGACATGTGTTGCTGTACAAACACTGCCTGGAGAAAAAAGAATCTAGAAAAATTCTTTCCCTGTATTTAGAGCAATAATTGAATAACTGAATTATAATAGGACAAGAGATCCAGAATTATGGATGTATAATGTAGTGGGAGGATTTTTCTCTGGCTGATACAGGAGGAAAAAATAACAAAAAAATAACATAGAGAAAGGTGTGTTACCTGTGTTCTCAGAGGAACAGTGACATTGGTACATAAGCTCTGGTTCTGAGACTACCTCTGCAATATGCTGAAAACCATGCTGAAAGGGAGGAACCCAATCTAGAACTGGACACAGTGCAGTGGGAAGACAATTTATTTTTCAGTGGATGCTCAGCCGTGGCACCTCTCAGCAAGAGTGTTGTGGAAGTCACAGAAAATAAGGAGACTTTTACATCTCAAGCATGGGGAGCTCTGGGTGAGTTGCCATGT